>NC_053394.1:138086468-138428551 GCF_905171765.1 Bufo bufo
GGACTTGACTGTAGTCCTGTCTTCTTCCGCGGGGACTGGAACGATGGCAGCAGCCTTCTTGGGTAAGCCAGCGGCGGCTGTCGGGTCTTGATTTGCAACAGGCGCTAGCTCCAAAGCTGCTTTGAATGCGCAGGGGCCATCTCTTCTCACGAGCTGGGAAACCCGGATCTCAGGCACAGCGGGCTCGTAAACGAGTTCTCCCTTTATCGCCGTTTGTTCCCACTTAGGTTGAGGGAGCACCATCTTCACTGCTTCCTCGATCATGAAGAGTGCCAGAGGTAAGGGTGGAGCCCAGAGGGAGGAGTCTTTACTCCCTTGGCTCACAATGTAAAGTTTGTGGTGGGCAGTCTTTAGTTTTCCCGCGTCTAGGGGGGCGTATTCGGCATCTTCGCGCTCTTGAGAGGGCGTTCCTATGTTTTCCCGCTTCTGGGGGGCATATTCGGCAATTTTGCGCTCTTGAGAGGGCATTCTTGACTTTTCCCGCTTCTGGGCATGAAGAAGAAGCGCCATTTTACGAATATGGCAAATTAACCCTTGGACTGCTGGAGCGCACGTTTAGTGCTTTCTGACACAGCAACAAGGCAATAAAGTCAATTTTCAGGGTTTTGTACAATTCTCAGAACTTTCAGTACTGTGATCCGGTTAAACACACAATTGGATCCGGTTCTGTTGTCAGGGATAGGCACACAAATCGATCCGATCCTGTTCCAGTGACGCCATTTTATGCAGTAAGCCAGATTGGACTAATGCACACTGGCGCAACCATATGCACTGACTGGGTCAGGTGTAAATGATAGCTAAGAGTATTTTGTTCGTGACGCCAATTGCAGCGTGCGCAGGGTATAGTCTCAGGGCCCTTTAAGGTGTTGCAACTCACGTACCAGGTTAGAATGCCAGAGTGGGGTAATGTCTCTGTGTAGTAGTAGGTATAGTGTCAACGGTGTCTCCTACCTTGGTACGGTTGGACTCCTGGATCCTAGCTCACTTGCAATAAATGAGTGTTGCTAGTAGGAGTAATTGAGGGTTTTGGTAGCAATGAATGAGATCCAGACTTGAAATATAATTCAACTTGTCTTTACTGAAGGCAGCATTAATCCATATGAGGGACAGCAATAGTCTTGGGTCCCAGCAGGTATTGGCAATGTATGGCAGGGATCAATATCTCTTCTGCACCTATCATGTGCCTGGAGAATATGGCAGGAATCTGTCTTCTGCTCTGTCTATCTTCTGCTGTGTATGGGACTGACTAGCTGAGGAGGAATTTGGCTTCTCCTGGTCTCTGGATGTTACTCACAGTTATGCTCACAGGGAATGGCTCGTCCTGGAGTTCTGGAGGTGCTGCTTGCTTGTCAACCAGCTGAGGCTGAAAGCTCAGACTGGGGATGAAGATCTTTGGCCTCAGCCGAGGCACGATCTTGGGTTGGGATCCCCAGAACAGGGAGCTCCTACCAGCGCAGCCTTCCCCAAGCAGGGGTGGCTGGCACACTAACTCTAACTTCCTTTCCTCCCCATGAGGCAGGATGTGGGAACATTCCACACCTCCTCAAAGAGGGGGGAGATAAACTGGAATGTACTATTCCAGTCTAGATATGCTAAACTGTTACTAAGGCCCTGCTAAACACATTGCTGCCACCTACTGGTGTACATGGAAATTACAGCAAATACATTTAATAAGGGTTTCAATGCACATTTGTGAGAATGTGATATTAACTTACACAAGATGACAGTACAAATACACTTAACAGGATGTAGCGGGGAGAAAGCGTTTAGTAACATAACTCTGGGATGTTACACATCCGTCATGAACGGATACATTTGTATTATCTGTAACATAGTCAAGATGGATCCGTCATGAACTCCATTGAAAGTCAATGGGAGATTGATCCGTTTTCTATTGTGTCAGATTGTGTCAGGATCCGATCAGAATGCATCAGTTTGCCTCCGATCAGTCTCCATTCCGCTCTGGAGGCTGCCTGCAGTGTTTTGCTGTCCGCTTGACGAAACTGAGCCAAACGGATCCGTCCTGGCACAAAATGTAAGTCAATGGGGACGGATCCGTTTGGCTCAGTTTCGTCAAGCGGACAGCAAAACGCTGCAGGCAGCCTCCAGAGCTGAATGGAGACTGATCGGAGGCAAACTGATGCATTCTGAGCTGATCCTTTTCCATTCAGAATGCATTAGGGCAAAACTGATCTGTTTTGGACCGCTTGTGAGAGCCCTGAACGGATCTCACAAACGAAAAGCCAAAACGCGAGTGTGAAAGTAGCCTAAGCAGGGTTTCTTGACTTTCAAAAGCGAGTCTTCTCAGCTGTAAGGAGTCATCACATGAGCCCCTCTGAAAAATCTGATTGGCCAGTGAGGACACATTCTCATTTATATAGAGAGAGCTTAATCTTTCCAGTATGACGATCGTGGACTGAAAACTAACTTTTCCTTAAGGCCTCTTTCACACGGGCGTCATGTTTTTGGCCCGGATAAGATGCGGGTGCGCCGCGGGAAAATACGCGATTTTTCAGCCTGAGTGCAAAACACGCGCGTGAGAAAAATCGTCATGTTTGGTATCCAGACCCGAACTTCTTCACAGAAGTTCGGGTTTGGGTTAGGTGTTCTGTAGATTGTATTATTTTCCCTTATAACATGGTTATAAGGGTGAATAATAGCATTCTTAATACAGAATGCATAGTACAATAGGGCTGAAGACAGAAAAGAAGGCGGGCTGCGTGAACAAGTGGATTAAGGTGAGTTAAAAAAAAAAAAATTTAACCCCTCCAGCCCTATTGTACTATATTCTGTATTAAGAATGCTATTATTTTCCCTTATAACCATGTTATAAGGGAAAATAATAATGATCGGGTCCCCATCCCGATCGTCTCCTAGCAACCGTGCGTTAAAATCGCACCGCATCCGCACTTGCTTGCGGATGCTTGCAATTTTTACGCAGCCCCATTCACTTCTATGGGGCCTGCGTTGCGTGAAAAATGCACAAAATAGAGCATGCTGCGATTTTAACGCAATGCACAAGTGATGCATGAAAATAACCGCTCATGTGCACAGCGCCATAGAAATGAATGGGTCCGGATTCAGTGCGGGTGCAATGCGTTCACCTCACGCATTGCACCCGTGCGGAAAACTCGCCCGTGTGAAAGGGGCCTAAAGGGAACCTATCACCTGGATTTTGGGTATAGAGCTGAGGACACTAGCACATCCGCAATACCCAGTCCCCATAGCTCTGTGTGCTTTTATTGTGTAAAAAAAACGATTTGATACATATGCAAATTAACCTCAGATTAGTCAGAGCTTGAAAATATGACTCTTCTCTGGTCACACAAGTAAGATATGACTCTTTTATGTTCAGTTGTCCGCAACCTGTAAGGTGAGGTCCTGTCCCTGTTCCGACTCCCGCGCGTCACTCCTCTGTTACGGATTTTGCAGTTCCCGGGACCGGAACTTGGTGGCGGGCCTAAATAGAACGATGCCGGCTTGTACCGGCTTGATTTTGGCTGGCTTGCAGTAAGATGCACAGGGAGGGGTGGAAGGGACAGGAGGGCCACCAATGTCGCCGCCGCCGCACCAGTGTATGTGAAGGGGCCCTGAAAAAAGTATTAAAGATAACTATCTGTATATGTAGCGCGGCACCCAGGGATCTCACTTACTATTATCTCTGGGCGCCGCTCCATTCACCCGCACCGTTACCTTCTCCCTCGCTGTATGGTAATTGCTACGATCGGTTCACCAGGGAGGAGTCTGCCCTGTTTCTCCCTGGGCGTTCCTTCTCCCTGGCTGTAGCGCTGTCCAATCGCAGCACAGAGCTCACAGCCTGGGAGTTTTTTTTCTCTGTGGCTGTGAGCTCTGCACTGCGATTGGACAGCGCTACAGCCAGGGAGAAGGAACGCCCAAGGAGAAACAGGGCAGAGTCCTCTCTGGTGTTCCGATAGTAGCAATTACTATACAGCGCGGGAGAAGGTAACGGGGCCACAGCGGGCGAACGGAGCGGCGCCCTCTCTTTCACTATATTCTCGGGGGAGCAATTGACCCGTTGCCCCCGGATCCGCCAGTGAGTGCAGCACAAAATACTGCTGCTTTCACCACAGTATTCAACTGTATCACCGTCTTGAGGATGGTGATACAGTTGAAATCAGGAGGCTACCTGTGGCTGCTGGCCAGGTGCATAAGTGCCTGACGTTCCTAGCATTAATTCTTCGAGCATCAGATCGTTATGTACCCAGCCGGTGGCCATGAGAAGGGATCGGGTGGCCCCTTGGGCATTAGCGCACCAGGAAATTTCCCTGTAGGGTGAATAGCCAGTCCACCACTGGTAGGAGAGACTCTGGCAGTCGGCTTGAGTAACCAGAAAAAAATGCTGAGATGGACATGTTGAGTCGCAGATGCCGGGTTACCAGCCCATTGACCAAGGAGCGAGCAGGACAACTGAGCCACAGACTCCGGGGCCACCAGCCTTTCGCCCAGGTACCAGCTTTCTAAGAAAGGGACAGCTATCTCAGGCCTTTCCTCTGCATGAAACCTTCTTTCACGAGGTAGGAGACTAGAGAAGCCAGCTCAGTGCCATGCCTGTATTGTTTTGCACTTGAGTTCCTCCAGTAAAGAAGCACACTGGTTTACTGCAGACCCTGACTCTCTGGACTTATTTCCCGTTGGGGTGCACCATGCTGTACCATCCTTTCCAGAGAGGAACAACTCGTATTGACACCTCAGTGGTGTCCGGAGAACCCAGAGTAGTGTTGAGGCCACCCCAAACTCACCCACTGCATTAGGTCCCATGGAAAATGTAATACAACCCCATACTATGGAGTCTCTCTTCTGAACTGCATTACTTTTTGCATTTTTCTGGTGCTGTGACATCACTACATTATTCCTGTTATGTGTGCATTATACTTGTATGTGACATCACTGTTGTAACATCACTGAATAGATTATCCCTGTACTGTGATATCAATGTGTTATCATCGTTGTGCTATGACATTACTCTGTGCATTATCCCTTTACTGTGACTTCACCACTTACCGTACATTATCTCTGTACTGTGACATCACTATGTGTATTTCTCCTCTACTATGACTAGAGATGAGCGAATTTCTCAAAAATTCGATTCGGACGGTTCGCTGAATTTTCCGAAAATATTCGGTTCGATCCGAATTTTCTTGTGGCGAATCGCGTTAAAAACCGGCCATTTCCTGGCTGCAGAGAGCCTTATAGTGGTGTGGAACACTGTGCCTTGAAGTAACACACATCGGGAGTCGGCTGTGGTAGTGAAACAATACTGTGAGTCAGTATGACATGTAGATGACAGGCGTCGCTCTTAGAATCACTGCACTTATTATTGACCAAATAACTCAAGTGTGAACTCAGCTTTACAGGTCAATGTTAGCACCAGGTTTAAATTGTGCAGAGGCCCCAGATCCTACTATAGCGTGAAAGAGCGCACACCTTTTACACAAATTCACTGATTCCTCATAGATTTCTACAGAACCTGTTCTATTAAACGCTTATACAAGTAGAGCCCCCCCCCCCCCCCCCCGACAGAGTGGAGCGGGTGTCAGCAGTAAGTTTGTGTTGACGTCACTGATTATTTTGCCCTTCCTCTGATCCGTCAAAACAATAACCCCCAAAAAACGGATCCTGTCTGTGGAGCAACCGCCTTCACTCGGTCAGCATCTGGTCAGTAATCCATCAGTATTGCTAAAGCCCAAAAAAAAAGAGTGGATCCAAAACAGAGATGACACGTAAACAGAATATTTGCATGTCTTCTGTGTTTCTTACCCACTAATGCTTTTGGCTACCAAATCATAAGCCAATTCTGATGGGACCATACAGGCCTTACAGCTGTTACATATACAGGATCCGTTGTGAGTGTCATTTTTCCTTCCTTCTGACAGATCCGAAGAATAGTCAAATAAATGATAATGTCAGCCAGGCCGAAAGGCAAAATAGTGGCTCAGGCATGATGTGGGGAGGGTGGGAACAACATGAGAAGTTCACAGAGTGGCCCTATGACATAGTGGTGAGGTGGAAGCAGCATGAGGAGACCAGAGTGGCCCAATGACAGAGTCTGGAGGTGGCAGCAGCATCAGGAGGAGGCCACAGAGTGGCACAATGACAGTGTGGAGGTGGCGGCAGCAGCAGCATCAAGAGGAGGCCACAGGGTGGCACAATGACAGTGTGGAGGTGGCAGCAGCAGCATCAGGAGACCTGAGTGGCGAGGTGGCAGCCGCATCAGGAGACCACAGAGTGACCCGTTGACAGAATGGGGATGTGGGTGGAAATACCAGTACCAGCTGAAGATGGTGGGTGAAAGAAGGAGCACTTGGCATCAGATGTGTGGCATCAGGTGGGTGGCAGCGTCAGAATAGTAGCTGAGGCAGGTAGCCAGAAGAAACCGGTCTCTTTTGTCAAAGTGTTTGTGTGGTACCATGGATGATCTAGTCTGATGCATCAGGCAGTGGTGGGTGGAAATCCTGGCTGATCCACGCCTGATTCATCTTGAGAAAGGTCAGTCTCTCCACATTTTGGACAGGCGAGTTCTTCTTGGGGTAACTATGGACCCCGCCGCACTAAACACCCGCTCTGATGCCACACTACTGGCCGGGCAGGACAGCTTTTCCAGGGCAAACTCTGCCAGTTGCGGCTACAAATCCAGTTTGGCTGCCCAGTAGTCCAGTGGATCTTCAATGTGGGGTGGCAGGGTGCTGTCCAAGTATGCCAATACCTTCTGGTTCAGGTCCTGCTTCAGGCCCAGCTGCTGTTGGTGAGTAGTATCTTTACTAGGTGGATGAAGAAAGCTGCTCATCAGCAACTCTAGACTCAAGTTGCTGCTAATGGAGCTGGAACTGCTCCTACCCCCCACCCTGCCACAGCAGTCATGGCAGAGGAACGTGAGCGCAGAGGGCCCCCCCCCTCCCCAGTCAGATCTGCGATAGGATGGACAATGGTGCAGATAGGCAGTGGCCAACTGACTACATAGGATGTCTCTATAGTAGTTCAGTTTGTCCTCCCTCTCAGTGGGTGTAAAAAAGGCCCCCATTTTGGACCGGTAGCGAGGGTCCAACAAAGTGGAGAGCCAGAAGTCATCCCTCTGCTGAATGGTGACAATTCGGCTGTCACTACGCAAGCAAGTGAGCATGCATCGGGACTCCCTGCCTCCATCTCCACTGCATACTGCCACGGTGTGTCTGGGTCCTCTGCCTCATCTTCCTCATCGCCCTGTAGCTCCACTCACTGCTCCTGCTCCTCCTCTCCTGTCACCTGTGTATAAAAGCCACCCATTTCGCTACACATTGCTTGTGCTCTAATGTCCTCCTCCTCCTCCTCCAGTTTAGCCCCCATGGGGCTCAT
This sequence comes from Bufo bufo, assembly GCF_905171765.1. Taxonomy (NCBI): domain Eukaryota; kingdom Metazoa; phylum Chordata; class Amphibia; order Anura; family Bufonidae; genus Bufo; species Bufo bufo. The sequence continues at coordinate 138,093,819 of NC_053394.1, forward strand.
TTGGCCTTGAGATCTAGGCGCCATGTCTCCAGTCCCCTGACCAGCCAGATTTACTAGAACCTGTTCCAGGACATGAAGCAGTGGAATGACATTGTTCATCCCGTAGTCCTGGTGACTGACAAACGGCAGGTGTCACACATGAGCTGCCACTGGCTGACATAGAAGTTACACAGGGGAGTACTCCCGTCCACTTGAATCATCAAGAAATAGTTTATTGCCTTTCTCTGTTCTTATAGTAGATCCAACATATGGAGGGTGGAATTCCAACGGATGGAAAAGTCGCATATCAGCCTATGTTGGGGGATGCCGTTTTGCCGCTGCAACTCAAGGAGGGAGTGCTTCGCGGTGTACGAGTGGCTGAAGTGCATGCAAAGTTTCCTGGCCATTTTTAGGATGTCTTGCAGATGGGTGGAAGACTTCAGGAACCGCTTGACAACCAGATTGAACACGTGTGCCATGCAGGGCACATGGCTCAGCCCTCCTTGATGCAGTGTCGACACCATTTTCTTCCTGTTGTCGGTCACCATGGTTCCGATTTTGAGTTGTTTTGGAGAAAGCCAGGATTCGATTTCTTGATGAAGGACACAGAGCATTTATTCCCCTGTGTGACTCCGTTCTCCCAGGCAAACGAGGTGCAGAACAGCGTGACACTGCCGTGCTCTGCACATGTAGTATGCTGGAGGGGCTGCAGTGGAGGCTGAGGACACATTGGAGGATGAGGAGGCAGAGGCGGACATTGTCGCAGGACCAACGGCATGAGAACGTGGAGGCAGAAGCAGCAACACCTGACCAAGTTGCTGGTGTGGCTGTGCAGGAACCATTCACCTAGTGGGCCGTAAAGGACATGTATTGTCCTTGACCGTAGTTACAACTCCACACGTCGATGCTGCCATGCACTTTGGCAGACACAGGCAGGCTCAAGGACTGGCCCACCTTCTGTTCTACATACGTGTGCATGGCTGGTACTGCCTTTTTGGCAAAGAAATGACGGCCTGGGACTCTCCACCCCGGCTCAGCACAGGCCATCAGTTCACTAAAAGGTGCAGAGTCCACCACTTGGAAAGGGAGGGACTGCAGCACCAGCAACTTTGCTAGGAGCACATTCAGCTTCTGTGCAGTTGGTTGAGTGCACGCATACTGTTGTCTCTTGGCAATCACTTCGGTGATCGATTGCTGAGAGAATGACCGACGAGGAGTAGGAGGAGGAGCAGGAGCATCAGTACCAGCAGATGATGGGAAGGACAGACAGCTCCCTTCGGCTGAGGTGGTGGAGCCTTGACTGCCTGAAATGGGGTGCGTGCCACTGGGTGATGCAGTGGTTGCTGCGGCAGGCTGGACCACCACATCGGAGCCACGGTTCTCCCAGACCACTTTAGGGTGATGCTGTATATGTTGACGCAGGGCCGTGGTGCCAATATTGGCACCCTGGCCACGCTTCACCTTCTGCCCACAGATTCTACAAACGGCAATGTTCACCTCCTTCGGCGGCTTAACAAAAAACTGCCACACCTCTGAATAGGTGATTTTACCCCCAACACTCCGCACTGACTGACTGCTACCGCTGCTGCTTCCATTAACCCCTGCACCACTACTTTCCGGGCAGGTAGGCTCCTGCGAAGCGGGTGGTCTACCCCAAATTTGGCTCCCAACTTCCCACTGCTGCCACCCTGCTGACTCCCAGCCACGTTAGCGACTTGCTGGCTCTTCCGCTGCCTCACGGGCAAGCTGACACTCTCTTCTCCCGATGATGATGAAGCCTCCAATTCACCCGGCTCCCAAGTGCGATCAGCTACATCATCATCATCTTAGAGTACTGTCTGCAAGTCAATGATGTCCTCCTCAACGGTCTCTGGGTTAGAAGCCTGACCGCTCGCAACACCAGCTCCCACACCCCTCTACTCATCGCTACTTGCCCGCCTACCGGAGGAAGCGGCAGGTGTCTCCTCCACATCTTGGCTGGCCAGTAGTTTCTGACTGTCCTCCAGTAGCTTATCCTCACTGTATAGTGGAGCTGAGCCCACAGCATATAATACTTCTCTGGCTGAGGGAACAGAAAAGGACAGAGGCAGGTTGAGGACAGATGAGGGCACAGGGCCTGCTCCTGGGCCATGCCAACTAAGGGTTGTATCTGACGAACCCACTGACTCTTGGCTGGGGGTGTCTGATGTCACTTGGGATGAAGTGGATGACCGAGTCAACCATTCAAGAACCACTGGGTTGCTGGTCAAGACACGACCACTAGATGACACCGGGAGCTCAGGCATCTCGCTGCGACTCCTGTTGCCATGCCCCCTTACTCTGCTGCGACCTGTGCCTGCGCCAGAAAGATTTATGCCAAAGAAGGCTTTAGAACATATAACTGCACAGCTGAACGGCAAATAATATATATTTTTTTGCAACTAATACATGACAAAAAGGGCTTTGGAACATATAACTGCACCACTGAACGGCAAATAGGCCCTTACTTTTTTCCACTTATACACTCCACAAAAGGCTTTAGAATATATAACTGCACCGCTGAACAGCAAATAATATATATTTTTTTGCCACTATTACACGCCCAAAAGGGCTTTAGAACATATAACTGCTCAGCTGAACGGCAAATATATTTTTTTGCAACTAATACACGCCAAAAAGGGCTTTGGAACATATAACTGCACCGCTGAACGGCAAATAGGCCCTTACTTTTTTCCACTTATACACTACACAAAAGGCTTTAGAACATAACTGCACCGCTGAACGGCAAATAATATATATGTTGTGCCACTAATACACGCCAAAAAGGGCTTTAGAACATATAACTGCACCGCTGAACGGCAAATAGGCCCTTACTTTTTTCCACTTATACACTCCACAAAAGGCTTTAGAACATAACTGCACCGCTGAATGGCAAATAATATATATTTTTTTGCCACTAATACATGCCAAAAAGGGCTTTAGAACATATAACTGCCCCACTGAAAGGCAAATAGGCACTTACTTTTTTCCACTTATACACGCCACAAAAGGCTTTAGAACATATAACTGCACCGCAGAATGGCAAATAATATATATATTTTTGCCACTATTACACGCCAAAAAGGGCTTTAGAATATATAACTGCACCGCTGAATGGCAAATATATATTTTTTGCAACTAATACATGACAAAAAGGGCTTTGGAACATATAACTGCACCACTGAACGGCAAATAGGCCCTTACTTTTTTCCACTTATACACTACACAAAAGGCTTTAGAACATAACTGCACCGCTGAACGGCAAATAATATATATGTTGTGCCACTAATACAAGCCAAAAAGGGCTTTAGAACATATAACTGCACCGCTGAACGGCAAATAGGCCCTTACTTTTTTCCACTTATACACTCCACAAAAGGCTTTAGAACATAACTGCACCGCTGAATGGCAAATAATATATATTTTTTTGCCACTAATACATGCCAAAAAGGGCTTTAGAACATATAACTGCCCCACTGAAAGGCAAATAGGCCCTTACTTTTTTCCACTTATACACGCCACAAAAGGCTTTAGAACATATAACTGCACCGCAGAATGGCAAATAATATATATATTTTTGCCACTATTACACGCCAAAAAGGGCTTTAGAATATATAACTGCACCGCTGAATGGCAAATATATATTTTTTGCCACTAATACACGCCAAAAAGGGCTGTAATTTTCTCACTTCACCACACAACTGCTAATAAGCCCTTTTTCCCAAGAATACAAGCCAAAAAAATGCTTTAGAACATATAACTGCACTGCACAAGGGCAAATAAGATGCAGAAATATTTCCTTGTAATAAACACTGTTAATGGCTGTATGAAACAGCGCTTGCACCCCAATAACAAGAATGGTTTGCTGGAATTACAGAGCTGTATGATGGCAATTTGGATCCGCAGTCAGTGCAGCAAGGTGTAATAGGATTGTTCCTATTACCCAGGCTGTAACCTCCCCTACTGAACCCCGTTCTGCTTCAATACTGTGCAATGATTCCTCCCTATCCTTTCCGTGAACTTCTATGCAGCAAAATAAAAGTTTTAAAGTTTGTTTTACCACTGTCCCTAGCGCCTGCTGGCGTCTTTACCTGCACTAAGTACACTGGAAAATGGCAGAATCCAAGATGGCTGAGGCTATTTATAGGGCTGTGACATTACAGGGATGGCTGGCTGCTGATTGGCTGCTTGAATGGCATTGTGGGTGATCCCTCATTCCCAGAGTTCCTTGCTCCATGTCCTAACACGCGCAACAGCCATTTTAGGAAAAAATGTGATCCGTTACCACAAAGCGTGAGGAAATTCGTATTCGGTGCGAATCAAATTTTTCCTGAAATTCGGATCAAATTCTACTTCGTCAATTTCGATTCGCTCATCTCTAACTATGATGTCACTGTGTGTATTATGTCAATACTGTGATATAAATGTGTGCACTATAGCTATACTGTGACTTCACTGCATACATTATTTTCTTGTACTGTGACATCACTATTGTGCATTTTTCCTGCACCATGACATCACTGTGTGCCATAGCCCTGTGTATTTGGGAGATCAGTCATAAGTGTTTCAGAACATGCAGCTGAAAGTAGTAGTGGTGGTTTGGGGCCTCATTCTAAGTTTTGCTATGGGGCACCATGTTTGCGTCGCTCTTCCTAGCACATGTATTTCTGAGAAAGCTGGACGATACAACAATGTGGTTTCTATTACAGCCCCAATGGAATGGTAACTCAGTTTTCTTTTAAGTGGGAGTTCTCCCAAATTTGTTATACCTGTCAGTTAAGTGGGTTCCCACTGCTAGGACTGTAAGAACTTTGGAAACAATGTGATGCTGGGGCTGACAATGTCTGTGTAGCATTCTCAATTGAAATGAATAGAAGTTGCAGAAAGTTTCACGTGTGAAGATCCCACTAATCATACTTGATGTGTCATAAATGTCATCTTTGGAATAACCCCTTAAAGTTTTTCTTGGTAGCTATGGAAAAACTCTCCCCATATGTACTGGAATTCATAACCTATCGGGTCCTGTATAATGTTTTACACCGTCTATTTCCACTACTTGTTCTTTGTGTCACACCAAGTTGGAAAATAAGGTAATGATCGGTTATTCTAAGCCTCCCGTTCGGTGCGATGTGAGGAAGTCCTGACACCCGTAATGGACTCCCCTGGTTATTCAGCTTTCAATTAAAAGCTTAAGTGTGAACCTTTGCTATAAACAGGATTAGTAAAGTTTAGGCTACAGAAAAGCTAAAAAGCTTCGGCAGTTTTGTTAAACTATTTTTACAAGGTCATGTGACGGCGTGACGTAACCGAGATGGCGGAATATTTTACCATTTCATTTCATGGGAACATTTAATAAATCATGTACAAAAAGGAAACATACTGTAGGCACAGATGATTACAGACTGGTTGTTGACTTGGCGAGATAAAGGGTCACAGGAAGGGATAATTAATTTTAGCAATCCCTATTCTCACCCCATGATGGAAGAAAAGTGTCCATCAGATGTATTTCTTTCCTTTATCATTATTTACACCTTTATTTTCATCCTTGCTCAGTTTTTCTATTTTCCATCATATTCCACAAAAAAATATGACTTTCCCCAGTGGCGTACATAGAGAAGTAAGGGCCCCATAGCAAGGTTTAAACCAGGCCCCCCACAGAGGACAGAAAGGTTATCGCCTAAAGCCCTTTCAATGATCCTTGGGTAGAGTCCTGACCAAGTTTTCACCCCCCGTAGAAGAGGAGATGATCCCAACTGGGCCCCCTCTTGCCCCTAGGCCCCATAGCAGTCTCATGGTCTGCCGCTATGGTAGTTACGCCCCTGACTCTCCCCAGTCCTTGTACCGCCAGTTTTTTTGGCTGTATCTGTCTCTGGCAAAGTTGGGTGACAACCAATACAGCTTTTGTTTTATTTGCCAGACGGTAAGTAATTGGCCTTGCTAGACATTTTACTGGCAAATCTACACAGCAATGCAGGGACCGTTTGGCTCGCCAGAGTTATCACATAGGACCTCTAGAAAGCTGTGCATCAACAACTGAAGAAGCTGTCGTGGCTATTGTATTGTACATCCTATAGTGAATATTTTAGATCCTGGGGGGGTCCAGTGACAATAAGAGAGAAAAAAACTATGGGATCTTTCACACTTGCGTTCTTTTCTTCCGCCATAGAGTTCCGTCGTCGGGGCTCTATGCCGGAAGAATCCTGATCAGTTTTATCCTAATGCATTATGAATGGAGAGAAATCCGTTCAGGATGCATCAGGATGTCTTCAGTTCCGGACCGGAACGTTTTTTGGCCGGAGAAAATACCGCAGCATGCTGCGCTTTTTGCTCCGGCCAAAAATCCTGAACACTTGCCGCAAGGCCGGATCCGGAGTGAATGCCCATTGAAAGGCATTGATCTGGATCCGGCCTTAAGCTAAACGTCGTTTCGGCGCATTGCCGAATCCGACGTTTAGCTTTTTCTGAATGGTTACCATGGCTGCCGGGACGCTAAAGTCCTGGCAGCCATGGTAAAGTGTAGTGGGGAGCGGGGGAGCAGTATACTTACCGTCCGTGCGGCTCCCCGGGCGCTCCAGAGTGACGTCAGGGCGCCCCACGCTCATGGATGACGTGATCGCATGGCACGTCATCCATGCGCATGGGGCGCTCTGATGTCACTCTGGAGCGCCCGGGGAGCCGCACGGACGGTAAGTATACTGCTCCCCCGCTCCCCACTACACTTTACCATGGCTGCCAGGACTTTAGCGTCCCGGCAGCCATGGTAACCATTCAGAAAAAGCTAAACGTCGGATTCGGCAATGCGCCGAAACGACGTTTAGCTTAAGGCCGGATCCAGATCAATGCCTTTCAATGGGCATTCACTCCGGATCCGGCCTTGCGGCAAGTGTTCAGGATTTTTGGCCGGAGCAAAAAGCGCAGCATGCTGCGGTATTTTCTCCGGCCAAAAAACGTTCCGGTCCGGAACTGAAGACATCCTGATGCATCCTGAACGGATTTCTCTCCATTCATAATGCATTAGGATAAAACTGATCAGGATTCTTCCGGCATAGAGCCGGAAGAATCCTGGGTGCCATAGTAACACTGAACGCATTTTGAAGACGGATCCGTCTTCAAATGCTTTCAGTTCACTTGCGTTTTTCCGGATCCGGCGTGTAATTCCGGCAAGTGGAGTACACGCCAGATCCGGACAACGCAAGTGTGAAAGAGGCCTATGCATGCAATTTTAACTGACACCATCAGGTGGCAGTATTGCACATTAAACGTAAAATATTGGGTAAAAAAAAAAGCAAAAATACAAAAATAATTTTAACATGAATGTAAAAATACATAAGATTTTATGTAAGGCTTTAATCACATGACCGATATGACTGCTGCACACGTTTGTACCCTCACAAATGTTTTCTCCAACTTTTACCTTTTTTATAGAGTTTGATAGTAATGAATCCTGCTATGGCATCCCTGTAATGGAGATGTCTGAATGACAATGTTATGGGAACATCTGTGGCTGACACTATCACACACTGGTATGAAGTACACAGAAAGGTTTAAAGGGCTGATAATTGGTAACAAATGTTCATATGAATGTGTATTCTCCATAATTGCCCCATGTAAATGTGCTGCTGATCACCTGATGAATGAACAAATTCTAATTCATCAGATGAAGGCATATTTTATAAGGGCTCATTCAGACGACCGTATGAACCAGGGGCGGACACAGACAGCAGAGGGGCTCCTGTGCAAAGAATGTACCTGGCCCCCCCCCCCCCAAGCCAAACTCGCAACCTAACCTATTCCGTCCTAACATTACTTATAGCAATACAAAACATACAGGGTAAGGCTACTTTCACACCTGCTGCACTACGCTCTGGCCATCTGATCCGGCAGAAAATGCAAGGAATCGGCCAGACACAAACCGCAGCATGCAGTGGTTTGTGTCCCGCTGATTCTCTGCATTTTTGCCAGATTGTATTATACAATGCTGGATCCAGTGAATTCCAGCAGACTGTTCTCTGCTGGAACAGCCTGCCAGAATCACTAGCGCAAATGTGAAAGTAGCCTGATACAGGTCCACACACCTCTTCCATCCAGTGACGTCTCCTTTGATGTAGATGTTCTCTGTCTTCATCTTCTCCTTGCAGACCAGACCGCCATGATGATTTCTTTCAGCCATCTCTTCTCTCTGCAGAGTTTGACAGACATCTTAGTTTCCTACTTTTCCATCATCCTCCCACCTTCTAAACACCCCATCCTGCCACCCCCAATACTGTGCCCGCTGTGCTCCCTATACAAGTTGCACACAGATAATTCCCCTTCAATAATTATTGCCACACAGTGTCCTAAAAAATAACTGTGCCCAGGAAACAGAGTCCCTGACACTAACAGTGAAAACATAATGTTCCCCAAAAATAATTGTGCTAAGCTGATACCGTGCCGGGGTGCCCCCCACAGTAATACTGCTCCCCAAAGTCCTACCAATAGAAATAATTATCTACCAGACAACACGTAGTAGTAATAGTGCCCCTACAGTAATAATTTCCCACTGTGTCCCAGAAGTAATAATGCTCCCATAGTGTTCATACTAGTATTCAAGTTCCTTATAGTCCCTCAACTGTAATAAAGCCCACCATAATGCCCCCGGTAGTAATAATTCTCTTTATAATGTGTTACAGTAAAAATAAAAATGCCCTGTTGTGTGGCAGTATAAAAAATACCTCCTCTTAGTGCCCCCTGTAGAGCCAATGTCCCCATAGTGCCCTCATGTGTGCCAATGCCCCCTACTGTGTGCCCAAAAAACCTCTTAGTGCCCCCAGTTGAGACAAGGTCCTAATAGTGCCCTATAATTTGCGCCAGTATAAAATACTCCTATATTGTGCCCCAGTAGTGCGCCTCCCCTTATCCCCATGGTGCCTGACAATGTGCCAGTATAAAATGCCCCCATAATGTGTGCCAGTATATTTGACCTATATAGTGCTCCCCAATAGTGCTCCTCTCCCCTTCTCCATAGTGCCCCCCATGTGTGTCAGTATATAACATAGGGTCCCCAGTAGATGCCCCCATATTTGCTCCCACTTCTCCTTAGTGCCACCCATGTGTGCTAGTATATAAGATAGGGCCCCCAAAGTGTTCCTCCCCTCCATAGTGCCCCCCATGTCTGCCAGTATATAAGATAGGGCCCCAGAAGATGCCCCCATAGTGCTCCTTTCCCCCCCTTCTCCATAGTGCCCATGTGTGCCAGTATATAAGATAGGGTCCCCATAGTGCTCCTCCCTCTCCATAGTGCCCCCCATGTGTGCCGGTATATAAGATAGGGCCCCCATAGTGCTCCTCCCAATCCATAGTGCCAGCCATGTCTGTCAGTATACAAGATAGGGCTCCCCATAGTGCTCTTCCCCCTCCATAGTGCCCCCCATGTTTGCCAGTATATGAAATAGGTAGGACCCCCATATGTCAATTGCTCAGGGCCCCCCCCCCCCCCCCCATATGTCACTTGCTCAGAACCCCCAGAGTCAGGAGGACCCCCCCTAATATTAGTTGTTAATTATTTATTCAGACCCCCCATATCGATGTGACAGACCCTTCCCCCATCAGATCTCAGATCAGACTAAAAATAAATAATTAAAACTTACCTCTCCTGCTCCGCTGCTCTCCATGTCCACCGGGGTGTCCTGATGTGAGTGCCTGCCCTGCTGGTCTCCAACAGCCCATGCTGCACAGCATCAGGTCATAGTGCGCGCTGTACGCTGTCAGGCTGGAGGAGAACAGGGAGGAAGCGGAGCCGGAGGGGTAAGTAAGTGCTTCTCTACACCGCCACCGCCTCTCTCTTGCATACTAGAGGGGGCCCATTCATACTAGTGAGCGCTTCTGGATGCGCTCGCTAGTATGATACTAGTGAGCGCTTCCAGAAGCGCTCACTAGTATGAATGGGCCTCGGCTCTCACACGCTGGGCCCCTGTGCAGCTGAATCGGCTGCACAGGCGATATGAACGCCCCTGGTATGAACAGGTCTGTATCCGTTCCATAATATTGTGGAACGGGTGTGGACCCATTAATTTCAATGGGGCCGCAAAAGATGCGGACATTACACCGCATGCTGTCCGCATCCGTAGTTCCATTCCTCGGCCCCGCAAGAAAGATAGAGCAAGTTCTATTTGGACAAGAATAGTCATTTCTATCATAGTGCCGATCATGCACGGTCTGCAAAATTCGGAACGCACACAGCCAGTATCCGTGTTTTGCTGATCCGCAATTTGCAGACCACATAACACTACGGCTGTCTGAATGAGCCCTAAGATCATCCTGGTGCTGCTGCCAAACAAATAACCTGTATCGGGATGAATGATCGTAGTAGCAGGGATTAGTCCCCATACAAAGGTAGATGATTGCTGCATGTGGCTGACATTCAGGTAAGGGAACATCTGTTGTTGATGCACTGTTGTGGGGGATCGGTGTCTGACAAACTATTATGTAGACATCTGCAGCTGGCATACTGTTATGGGGACATTTGTGTCTGATAAATTGGACTGATGTGAGATGAAACACCCAAACCCCACTCTTCATCATGTTGTTCCCCTCCTCATTTAATTAAATAAGGACAGACGTATGGTGTTAATTGGGTCATCCACAGCTTTACTGGTAGCTTCCACTGTCTGTGGATGAATAACTGGCTTAGGTCTTCCCCGTCACATCCTTAAAGCTTATAAAAGAGCGGGATCTTGACATAGGGGCCACTTAATATGGCAGACTTGGTAATCTCTGTAATGGGGACACCCCTTTGCTCGGTTTTCCTTCCTTTGAGGGAAATCTGGCTTTTATTGTGTTGAAGACCCATAACTTTGGATTGCTTTGTTGAGACTCTTAAATGAGGCTCCACAATGTTTTCTGTAGCTGGTCTCCCTAAGATAAGCCATTGTTTTGTTTGAGTTACTGATAACAAATATGGAAGACCTGGTCCGCTCTTAGCATATATATAAAACAAACATTACCCGGATGCCTGTCATCACCTCGGCAATGAGCATGTCTTCGTCATCCATCAGGGTGATATCACTATAAAAAAGGTACAAGATCCTCCCACCAAAGGCCACCTGTGACATCTATGAGAAAAAACACAATAAGTAACACAAAACACAACCACAAAATATACGTAATAGCAAATGGGTGGGTGGTGCAGATCCAAAGAGGAAGTGGGATCTGCAAGTCTGAAAATATATACCACACTACTGCCAGCCCTAACATGTGACCTTCTCTCCAATTACAGTTCCTCGGGGGCAGGCAAGCAGGAAAACATGAGGAAGAGTGACGTCAACACCCAGCCTTAAAAGATCCACCCAGTGACATAACTAGAAATGACTGCCCCACAGCAAATTTTTGAATGGGCCCTCTTCCCCTCCGTAACTTCTTTGCAACCTTCACTCCTGTGGCTAGTCAGGTGAGGCCCAGCGCCATCCATCTGTTTCCTACAGTGTCAGTGTATATAATGTCATTGTATAATACTGTACGGTTGAGGGGGCCTTGAAAATAAAATATTTTAGTCTTCCTCCTGTATGGGTCTATTCTGAGTCGGGGCCCCAAAGCAACTGCTTCCCCTGCTTCCCTTATAGCTACGCCCCTGGATCTACCTCAGTCATAACTTCAGAGATGAATTACCCGGTAAGTTTAATTATAGGGATGTCTGCGTCTGACACACTGATATGGAGGTATCTGTGGCTAACACACCGTTATAGGGGTATCCATGGTTGACAGACTGTTATGGGGGTATCTTCAGCTGCCACATTTTTATGGGGTCATCTCTGACTGGCATGCTGTTATGGGGACATCTCTGACTGGCATGCTGTTATGGGGACATCTCTGACTGACACGCTGTTATGGGGACATCTGCGGTTGACACATTGTTATGGGGTTATCTGTAGCTAACACACTGTTATGGGGATCTGTGTCTGACACATTGTTATGGGGATCTGTGTCTGACACTGTTATGAGGACATCTGTGGCTGACACGGTTATGGTGATCTGTGTCTGACACTGTTATGAGGACATCTGTGGCTGACACATTGTTATGGGGTCCTCTGTAGCTGACACACTATTATTGGGGCATTTGTGCCCGACACTGCTATGGGGTCCTCTGTAGCTGACACACTGTTATGGGGACATCTATGTCTGACACACTGCTAGGGGAATCTTTGGCTGTTGCAGTGTTATATAATTTTTTTATTTGCCCCTGATGCTGGATCTATACAAGAGTTGTGCCTGCAGTCATGTATAAATAGACACATTGTAGTGCAGCGCGTCCATAGGGGATTTCAGGAGCTGATTCTACTGGTTACAACATATTAACCCATGGGAACAGGAAACGCGGCGAAGAAGGGAAAACAAGTCACAACTTCAAACTGGCCACTTTGTTCATATAATCACTGCTACCACAGAGTTGCTATTCAGGAGCTGCACATTCCCACATGGAAAAAGAAAACAAGTCATGTCTACACCCTGCAGGATGGTGAGGAGATGGCAGATCAGGGCAGTGAGCAATGCATAAATGAGATGCACACAAAAGCTGACAATCTATTCAACCTCTAGACATTTATATTACATCTTTACTGTAGGCGCTACAAGTAAGACTGCAAAATTAGCAAAATCACTTAGGGGGTCATTTATGAAAAGTGGGCGTGAAAGGGGACCAGGCCAGTCTCATTCATTATTTTCTCCGCCTGGTTTTGGCGTAGAAAATGGTCTAAATGTAAGACAGCAAGGAAGCTGGATTACATTCATACATTTAGAATTTGCACCTCTTCATAACTTTGGCAGATCCACCGCCATCTATAGAGCTTATTAAGACCGGTGTCTAAAATGTGCCCCTTAATTTTCAAAAGACCAATTTACCCGATTAAGGACAGGATTTTAGGGCATAGGGCAGATACTGTCACATAATAAAACAGAGGATAAATGGAAGAGCTTTAAATCCTCATTGAGTAATTACACTACAAAATGTATTCCTGTAGGTAACAATTATAAACGGCTAAAATTAAACCCCCATAGCTTACAGCTACTGTAAAAAGGGCAATAAATAACAAAAAAGGGCATTTTAAAAATACTAATCTGAGGGGTCAGCTGTAGCCTTTGAAGTTTACAAAGGGCTTAAATAAAATAAAAAATATGTAAATATATAAATGCTAAAAAAAAAACTGAGTAGGTAGGTCCCCTAAATAACGGTAAAGGGGGGATAGTCACTGAAGATAAGGAAAAGGCAGAGTTATTAAATGGGTTTTAGCTCTGTGTATACAAAAGAAGAGAAAGGAGCTGATATATGTGGTGCTGGGGCTGTTAGTATATCCAGTAATATACTCAACTGGCTAACTGTAGATATGGTCCAAGCTAAGTAAAAGGGATTCTGTCACCTCGTTTTAGCCTATAGTGATGCGGACATGCACGGCTAGATCACCGCTAGCATGTCCGCAATATACCTGTCCCCGAGCTCGCGCATGCGCAGTTCTTTCCCTAAGGCTGATGCCAGCACAGGGAAGGAACACTATGCCGGCACTGCGCATGCGTGAGCTTGCGCATCGCGAGATTAGGGCGATCTAACTGTGAGCATAGAGGAGATTCGGAGGACACAGGCGGTGCTGGGCTCCTTCACAGGGGTGCGTAGCTAGGCACCAAGGAGGTTAGTACAGCCCCTTGGGCTCCTTACCAGGCTCATTTACATATCTATAAAATCATTTTTTAAACACAATAAAAGGACACAGCCCTATAGGACAGGTATATTACGGACATGCTAGCGGCGATCTAGCCGTGCATGTCCGCATCTTTATTGCGAATTTTTCAACTTACAACTATTAGACAAAGAAGATTATAGCACTATATTAGCTAAATTGCTCTATTCGATTTTTTTCGAATATTCTCTATATTGCTATAACTTCGTTTTTTTGAATATTCGTAATATTCTAAAACAAGAATATATAGCAATATAGCGAATATTCAAAAAAAACGAATATAGAGAAAAATTCGCAAAAACTACTACTCCTAAAGTCAAGTATATTGCAGCCTTCTTATTGGCCCACAAGCTAGAAGCAGTGAGGGATCATGTGTACTGATTAAAAAAATAAAAATAATTGAAAAAAATTTGAATATTCGAAATTACGAATATAAATATAACTATATTCGAAATTTTCGCGAATTTTCGAAGTACCTATATTCGCGATAAAAATTCGAAATTCGAATATTCGTCATCAACACTAGTGGATAAATGTAAAGTTATGCATCTTGGTAGTAATAATCTCTGTGCTTCATATGACCTAGGGGATGTAACACTGGGAGAGTCACTTATAGAGAAGGATTTGGGTGTCCTTGTAGATGGTAGATTAAATAACAGTATACAATGTCAATCAGCTGCTTCTAAGGCCACCAGGATATTGTCATGCATTAAACGAGGCATGGACTCACGGGACAGGGATGTAATATTACCACTTTACAATACGTTGGTGCGGCCTCATCTGGAATATGCAGTTCAGTTCTGGCCCTGGGCACCAGTCCACAGAAAGGATGCCAAAGAGCTGGAAAAAGTACAGAGGAGAGCGACTAAACTGATAAGGGGCATGGAGGGTCTTAGTTATGAAGAAAGATTAAAATAATTAAATTTATTTAGTCTTGAGAAGAGACGTCTAAGGGGGGACATGATTAACCTATACAAATATATAAATGGGCCATACTAAAAATATGGTAGGAAACAGTTCCATGTAAAATGCCCTCAAAAGACAAGGGGGCACTGCCTCCGACTGTAGAAGAAAAAGTTCAGTCTCCAGAAGCGTCAAAACTTCTTTACTGTAAGAACTGAATCTGTGGAATAGACTTCCTCAGGACGTGGTCACAGCAGGAACAGTGGACAGTTTTAAAAAGGGTTTAGATGAATTCTTACTTCCTTCTGGAATTCGCTTCCCGACCTACCCCTTGGTTGAACTTGATGGACTTATGTCTTTTTTCAACCGTAATAACTATATGTAACTTTATGAAAATATTAAGGGCTTAACCCATGAAAAAGTATTTTTTCCCTTTATTCATCCTGGCATCCATTGTAGATGGAAAAAAAAAAATAGGAATACTAACCTCAGATATGAATGAATGAATAAATAATTTTGTGTACTGCCCCTTTAAGAGTATCCATTTCAGTGATCACCAGCAGAGGGCAACATAGTACAGAAACACTACATGATGCATCATTGTTTGTTATGCAGTGTACATGATGGAGTTTCCCTAAACTGTTTACAGCTCCTTTAATTGTATAATATCAAAAGAATATAGTGTAATGGAGTTGGCTTAGCAAAGCAATAATGGATGATGAAGCACAGGCTCCGTATCTAGATACCTCGCAATTAGTTCATTGTGGGGGAGGGGGGGTCAAAACTGTGTTCACCTTCGAGGAGTCAACAGTCTGAAGGGCCAGTGAGATGAGCATTTTGTTTTTGAACAGAAGTCAAATAGAGGGAGGTTCTGGCTCCAGTTCTAAGCACTGTATTTGGCTTAATTCCCTTTTTAAAGGTTGCTACCCAAAATGCATAATTGTCCTATGATCTCTTAGGCTACTTTCACACTAGCGTTCGGAGCGGGTCCGTCTGATGTTTCATCAGACGGATCCGCTCCTATAATGCAGACGTTTGCATCCGTTCAGAACGGATCCGTCTGCATTATAACTTAGAAAAATTTCTAAGTGTGAAAGTAGCCTGAGCGGATCCGTCCAGACTTTACATTGAAAGTCAATGGGGGACGGATCCGCTTGAAGATTGAGCCATATGGTGTCATCTTCAAGCGGATCCGTCCCCATTGACTTCCATTATAAGTCTGGACGGATCTGTTTGCCTCCGCACGGCCAGGCAGACACCCGAACGCTGCAAGCAGCGTTCAGGTGTCCGCTCACTGAGCGGAGCGGAGGCTGAACGCTGGCAGACTGATGCATTCTCAGTGGATCCGCCTCCACTGAGAATGCATTGGGGCCGGACGGCTGCGTTCAGAACCGCTCGTGAGCCCCTTCAAACGGAGCGCACGAGCGGACACCTGAACGCAGGTGTGAAAGTAGCCTTAGTCTGTCCCTGCATTAACCCTATAAGTATTATACATTCCTAAACTTCACAGAGCTTCAGCCATTCACTGGCCTCAGCAGTCATGTGCCTCTTGGGGACTCAAAACTACTGACGTCAGTGAATGGCTGCAGGGGTGCATATAGCGATGGACAGATCATTGCACTTCTGGTCCAAAGGGGACTGGAAGCAGCGGGACCCTCAGTGCTGGAAATAAAACAGCAGTGAGTTTACATACAGTACAGCAGATTAGAGTACATAACTACAACTGCGGTAAGGGCTCAGACCTTTAAGTGTGACCTCTAACTTGTACCAATGTTGATATGCTATACTGTAATAATATGTGATTTACCATGTGCTGTGCCTTTAAAGGAGATGTTCAGTTTCCGATATTGATGACTTACTGTACCCTCAGGATAAGTCATCAATATCAGATCAGTCGGATTCGACTCCCGGCACCACTGCCAATCAGCTGTTTGAAGAGAACATAGCGTTCTTGCGAGTGCTGCATTCTCTTCACTTTTCACCTGCTCGCCATTGACATTGTAGTGGCAAGCAGGTGTAATTACAGCTTCTTGGTCCCATTCACTTGAATGGGACTTAGTGTAAAGTAACTACACAGCTGCCCCTTTCCATTCAAGTGCAATGTCAACAGCGAGCAGATAAACTGTGGAGTAAATGCTGTGGATCGTCAGGGGGGCCGGGAGTCCTGAGGATAGGTTATCAATATCAGAAACTGGATATCCCCTTTAAGCTGCTGTGAGATAGCAGCAAGGAAATGGTAAATATATGTGCACTACTGTGGGTGAGGTATCGAGACCATGGCGGGAATATTTAGTGATAACATCATGGGCAGACCGTGACACGTGATGTACTGACACTCAATGGGAAGTTATATGCCGTGGCCAGGACGTGATGAACATTGTAGAGACCCGAAGAAGAAAACATGTAATTCAAAATCATTGCAAAATAAGAAAAATGAATGATAATTATTGTGTAATGCGGAACAATGTCATTGAAAACAAAGAACATCTCTCAATCTGGAGGAGCCAGCACATTCATCCATACATTCCCACTGATTTCAATATGTAATACATCATTTCTCCTGTGGTGGTGCTGTAGGGAAACGGAACACTTTCTTTCAGAATCCCTCACAGATTACAACTGATCACCGAGGGTCCCAGGACTGGTGCACCCTATGATTAGCTTATTTTTGGGGGACCCTTTTAACATAAAAGGGATTGCTGAAAGGGAACAACCCATTTAAAGTAATAATACAGTATAAGCCACTTTAATGTCACAAATTTCAACTTAGAGGCCCAGGCAAGAGCATACATGACAAAATGGGGCCACCTCCTGTTGCTACTCACACCCAATCGGCCCAGTGTAGACGCTTATGTGGTCATTTATCAAACTGGTGTAAAGTAGAACTGGCTTAGTTGCCCATAGCAACCAATCAGTTTCCACCTTTCATTTTTGACAGCTCCTTTGGAAAATAAAAGGTGGAATCTGATTGGTCGCTATGGGCAACTAAGCCAGTTCTACTATTCACCAGTTTGATAAATGACCCCAAACTATAGCTGTCATTATGGGTTGATGGGTCCTGAGCAGATTCATACTGGCCATAAGAAAGGGGAAGAGGACTAGCTGAGCCCCACTTTTCCTGAGCCCTATAGCAGATGCATGTGCTGCCTCTCTGGTACATACTCCCTTGGCTGCTCACATAATGGGCATCTCTGGAAAAATGGCTGCCACTATCATATAAAAACATTCACTTCTTGGCCGGCCAGCATTAGCCTCGGAAAGATGACAGAGCCCAGGAAAGTCCAGTGACGACATCTGCTATATAAAAATCTGCCTCTGTTTACTTGTCATGGGTCTTCCCCCTCTTGGGTGGCTGAGACAAGAATCCTGGGCTTGTGTCCAGTTCTCTCTGTTTTCCTTTCTTTGCTCGTTTTCTTCTGGATTTAATTAAATTATTATTCTTTAATACCTCCTTACGCTCCTGGGCAATTTACAATCTTCTAATAAGACATTTAAAAAAATATATATATTTTTTTTTTGACTGGTGCCAAAGTCATGGGTGATGACAGTCGCCCTCCAGGTGAGTAGGTGATTCTGTGACCTTATTAGGTTAAAAAAAAAAATCTGCGCCGGGAGACGTGGCAGCCGCTTTGTAGTGACAAGTTTATTTGCAAGTCATTATGAAAGTGCATAATGTACATTATAGAGTAATTAAGGTATTAATCAAGCAGGATAGAAATATTTGAATTGTTCTCGCAGCCATGCAATGGATCATGGAAATGGGATTTTTGTATTATTTTTTTTTAGATCTAATTAAGCTGTTTCGCAGAGTGAGATGTAAGAATAGAGCTCAATATTTTTGGCAGTGATGGAAAAAATTTATAGAGTTTTCAAACAGCAGGGATTACGAGGATAAAGCTAGCTTTTGACTTTAATGGAAAAGAAGGACAGAGGCAAACCAAGCAGCTGCTATAGGGCCAATGGACAGTTACCCGTTTTGTGTCAGTCGTTTTGATATATAATATAATTTCACGTGAATGAGACAATAACGGCGATGGTTTTGGTTGGCGTAAAAAAAAATTATTTGTATTTTATAGTTTTTTTTAAACAGTTTTTTAAAATATATTTTGCCACATATACAGTATTTCCCAAGATCTCTGGGAAACACTAACATTTTTTTCATTTTGCATTTTTTATTTTTTAACTATATTAAAAGACCTTTGGGGGACACTGACACTTTTGTTTTATTTCACACTATTTTCACTGTAACTGCGGCTTCCAAAGGAGCCCCAGTAACCGCCTCCTATGGGGCTTTGTACAAGGCAGAGCTGATCAGGGTGTGCCAAGACCCTGCAGCTCTAATCTGCTGTGCCCCTAAGACATTGAGCATTATATACCCATCTGAGGTGAAAGCAGAAACTGTAAGAAACCGCTTCTGTCTTCTCTTTTGGTCCCTGGCTGTCACTGAGAGCCAGGATCTAACCTGCTCCTACTAGAGTGCAGGATAAACCAACTGACAATCTAATATGTATGGGGAGTTCCTAACTTTCACCTGACAGTTGAGGTACGGGGAACAAAGGATCTGGCAGTACGTTTCTCCTTTTTACTCATTAGAAACACATACATGATTGGTCACACTGAGCATGCATGTATATGGGGGAGTCAGGAGATACAGAACATTCATTTGACAGCTTTGAAGGTCTATGGGTGCAGTAGGCCCGGCGTGGGAAGTCACCAGGGCCAAAGACGGGAGTGGTGGTAGTCCAGACGGTGGTGGAATCCTGCATCGGTGCTCCCTCTGAGCCACGTGCACCGTGAAGGAGGGAGCCCATTTTCCCCAGGTCACAGCCTAGTGATATAAGGTAAGGTGCGATTAGTGTTAGGGTTGTGATGAGGTGCAGGGCAGGGATCTGAGGTGCTAGTGGTAGTTGCAGAGGCAGTGGGGATAGATGGAAGCAGAGAGCAGCTGCAGAATTGAACCATCAACCAGTACTTTACTGACAGTTTCTGCAGTATCCACATACATTTACTGGTAAATGCAGACTCAATCCTTGGTAACAGTTTCAACAAACTTCCGTCAGAGTAGAGAATTAACTCCACATCAGTGTCTAGTCCTTTCTCTGCCCCCCCCCCCCCCCCCCCCCCCCAATACTTGACCACATACCTCTTTCATCCAGGGATATCCCCTGTAATGTAGACCTTCTCTTTCCTCTTCTCCTCCATTAGACCGCCATGACAAATTCTTTCAGCCACATTCCGTCTCTACAGAGTTTGTAATACAGACACGTTAGATTTCTCAGTTTTTCCATCAATCCCCCCAACTTGGTGTCCCCACAGTGTCATCCTGCTGCTACCTACAATACTGTGCCCGTTGTGCCCCCCAATGCCCCAGGTACTATACTGCTGAAAAAATTGTGACCCCAATAGACATCATTGGGGTCATTTATGAAACTGGTGTAAAGTAGAACTGGATTTCCAAAAGAGCTGTCAAATATGAAAGTTGGAATCTGATTGGCTGCTATGGGCAACTAAGCCAGTTCTACTTTACACCAGTTGGATAAATTACCCAAAATTTCCCTATAGTGTCCACAGCAGCTATGATGTCCCCTAGAGTGCCCCCAGTAATTATAACACCCTATATTGTGCTCCAGGTAATAATCCCTGTATAGCGTCCCCAGAAATATTAGAATTGCCCCTACAGTGCCTCCCCAATAGCAACGCCCCCCACACTTCCCCCATATAGTAATTTCCCCCACACTGCCCCCACATAGTAATCCCTCCATAGTAATTTGCCCCCCACACAGTAATTTCCCCCATACAGTAATTTCTCCCACACTTCCCCCACACAGTAATTTCCCCCACACTGCCCCCACACAGTAATTTCCCCCACACTGCCCCCACACAGTAATTTCCCCCACACTGCCCCCACACATTAATTTCCCCCACACTGCCCCATATAGTAATTTTACCCACACAGTAATTTCCCCCACACTGCCCCCACACAGTAATTTCCCACACACTGCCCCCACACAGTAATTTCCCCCACACTGCCCCCACACAGTAATTTCCCCCACACTGCCCCATATAGTAATTTGCCCCACACAGTAGTTTCCCCCACACTGCCCCCACACAGTAGTTTCCCCCACACTGCCCCCACACAGTAGTTTCCCCCACACTGCCCCCACACAGTAGTTTCCCCCACACAGTAGTTTCCCCACACTGCCCCATACAGTAGTTGCCCTCAAACAGTAGTTTCCCCCACACAGTAGTTTCCCCCACACAGTAGTTTCCCCCACACAGTAGTGTTCCCCACACAGTTCCCATATAGTAGTTTCCCACACACATTAATTTCCCCCACACTGCCCCATATAGTAATTTTACCCACACAGTAATTTCCCCCACACTGCCCCACACAGTAATTTCCCCCACACTGCCCCCACACAGTAATTTCCCCCACACTGCCCCATATAGTAATTTGGCCCACACAGTAATTTCCCCCACACTGCCCCCATACAGTAGTTTCCCCCACACTGCCCCATATAGTAATTTGCCCCACATAGTAATTTCCCCCACACTGCCCCCACACAGTAATTTCACCCACACTGCCCAATACAGTAATTTCCCCCACACTGTCCTATAAAGTAATTTCCCCCATACAGTAATTTCCCCCACACTGTCCCCACACAGCAGTTTCCCCCACACAGTAGTTTTCCCCACACTGCCCCCCACATAGTAGTGTCCCCCACACTGCCCCAATATAGTAGTTTCCCCCACACTGCCCCCATACAGTAGTTGCCCCCACACAGTAGTGTCCCCCACACAGTTTCCATATAGTAGTTTCCCACACACAGTAGTTTCCCCCACACTGCCCCCACACAGTAGTTTCCCCCACACTGCCCCCACACAGTAATTTCCCCCACACTGCCCCCATACAGTAGTTTCCCCCACACTGCCCCATATAGTAATTTGCCCCACATAGTAATTTCCCCCACACTGCCCCCACACAGTAATTTCACCCACACTGCCCAATACAGTAATTTCCCCCACACTGTCCTATAAAGTAATTTCCCCCATACAGTAATTTCCCCCACACTGTCCCCACACAGTAGTTTCCGCCACACAGTAGTTTTCCCCACACTGCCCCCCACATAGTAGTGTCCACCACACTGCCCCAATATAGTAGTTTCCCCCACACTGCCCCCATACAGTAGTTGCCCCCACACAGTAGTTTCCCCCACACAGTAGTGTCCCCCACACAGTTTCCATATAGTAGTTTCCCACACACAGTAGTTTCCCCCACACTGCCCCCACACAGTAGTTTCCCCCACACTTCCCCCACACAGTAATTTCCCCCACACTGCCCCATATAGTAATTTTCCCCACACAGTAGTTTCCCCATATAGTAATTTGCCCCCCCACATAGTAATCACTCCCATAATTATTGCCCCACATAGTAATCCCTCCCATAATAATTTGCCCCCACACAGTATCCCACCATAATATTTTTTCCCCACATGTCCTCCTTTCTCCCCCCTCCCCTACCCACCCATTGTAGCTGGCCAGCTAAGACCTGTCCTAGGTTGCTAATATAGCTTATATGTTTATACAGCTAAACCTGCTAATAACCTTAATACAGTTCCTATGTCTGTGTGTTAAAGACAAAATCAGAGTTATTTACAGTGACTTCATGTTTGGATGTCATATACAGTACAGACCAAAAGTTTGGACATACCTTCTCATTCAAAGAGTTTTCTTTATTTTCATGACTATGAAAATTGTAGATTCACACTGAAGGCATCAAAACTATGAATTAACACATGTGGAATTATATACATAATAAACAAGTGTGAAACAACTGAAAATATGTCATATTCTAGGTTCTTCAAAGTAGCCACCTTTTGCTTTGATTACTGCTTTGCACACTCTTGGCATTCTCTTGATGAGCTTCAAGAGGTAGTCCTCTGAAATGGTTTTCACTTCACAGGTGTGCCCTGTCAGGTTTAATAAGTGGGACCATCAGTGGCGTTGAGGAGAAGTCAGGTGGATACACAGCTGATAGTCCTACTGAATAGACTGTTAGAATTTGTATTATGGCAAGAAAAAAGCAGCTAAGTAAAGAAAAACGAGTGGCCATCATTACTTTAAGAAATGAAGGTCAGTCAGTCAGCCGAAAAATTGGAAAAACTTTGAAAGTAAGGGCTATTTGACCATGAAGGAGAGTGATGGGGTGCTGCGCCAGATGACCTGGCCTCCACAGTCACCGGACCTGAACCCAATCGAGATGGTTTGGGGTGAGCTGGACCGCAGAGTGAAGGCAAAAGGGCCAACAAGTGCTAAGCATCTCTGGGAACTCCTTCAAGACTGTTGGAAGACCATTTCAGGGGACTACCTCTTGAAGCTCATCAAGAGAATGCCAAGAATGTGCAAAGCAGTAATCAAAGCAAAAGGTGGCTACTTTGAAGAACCTAGAATATGACATATTTTCAGTTGTTTCACACTTGTTTGTTATGTATATAATTCCACATGTGTTAATTCATAGTTTTGATGCCTTCATAGTCATGAAAATAAAGAAAACTCTTTGAATGAGAAGGTGTGTCCAAACTTTTGGTCTGTACTGTATATTGTGTTCACAGAAGCAGAAAAGATAATATGCCTTTAAGATTCATTATATAATGTAAGGTAAACTCAATGACACAGCAGACACAACAGATAGCATACAGTTAAACTGTTGTTGCTAAGCAGGAGTCTTGACCAATCCGAGCTAGGCTCACACAGCCCAGGAGTTTTGACCAAATACAGCCAGCCTCACACACAGCTTGTGTGGGAAATTCCCCTAGCAGGAGCTGCTGGAATCATTACTCACCAGAGAGGGGAGCTGAACAGACACAAACTCCACTAAGACCTGTTTTATGGAAGCAAGAGGCCAAAATAGGTATTTAAAACAGTTATATAAGTTCCTATTGTTAATATAGTGATTAGAACTGTACACTGAACTGGATATATGTATGTTTACTTACAGTTCTACCATACAAATGAACTACTGAGCCATACAATCATACAATCCAAACAAATTGCATACAAATGCGAACTGCTCATACCAGATCATAAGCAATTGTATAGAGCAAACTGCAAACCAAGTAGAGCAAGTGAACTATTGGTTAACTTCAGATATACCTCTCAGAGAGATCATAAAGTGCTTAAATAACTTAAAGTGAGAGTACAGATACTCAAGAGAGAAATATATCCACCATTTTATGTTGAATGACAAGATTGAACAGTTGAACCACCATCTTATGCATACCGCCATTTTATGATACTTTATTCAACATGTGTTTTGTACATGGACTATCTGCTGTGGAGGAGGCAGTGTTATATATGAAGAAAAATTTAAGTTAATAAAGAAGTTATTTCAAGCATTTGGTGTGCTTTTTAAACCTACTGCTTCCATAGAACGGCGCTAGAGGAATTACAGAGTACTAGACAGTCTGGTTAGACTAAAAAGTCAGAGATATCAAAATTCTTCTAATGCCACAGCGCAAAAGGCACTTCATAGTGCTGCGTATGCCACACCCGTGTCCTCCAAAGTTGGCACATAAAAAAAATTAAAAAAATAAAATAAAAGCTAAATACTCACCTATGTCCAGGCGCTTGCTCGCAGAGGAAGGCGCGCACACTTCACTGTGCTGCTGCGTCCCGACACAGGCGCTAGAGATTACGTCATCACGCACACCTGCGCCGGGATTTCACTACCGCATAGGCCTGAAGCCTACGGCAGTGATCAGCGGCGGGGCAGGGAACTATGCGCTCCCGTGCCCCGCCGCAGTATGTGGGCGTCAGCTCTCCAGCAATGAGCGCTTCCATCTGTATTGATGGAAGCGCTCATTGCTTCTGGCACCCCCCTGAGGTCTGGCACTCGGGGTGGACCGCACCCCCCACTCTCCCCTAGGCACACCACTGCTCCACATGCCACATCCAGATACACTCTTTATGTATCACTATGCTTCACTCTAATCCTGCCTGGTGCTGCAATATTCTCACAAAATGTGTACAATGTACACTGTGGTGTGTACACCTTTAACTGATGAGTAATGTATCTCTTTCTTAAATGACTAGGGACCTGAGACCATCACACTTAGTCAAAAAGCTGTGAAGTCCATAAGCCAAAATAGATGTTGTTGTGGAAATTTTATTAGGATGTGTATTTAATATATTGTATATTGTCATCATGTCTCTCAGTGTCAGGGTAAACCATTGGAGTGGATATCTTCCCAAGTATGTCCTGTATAAAAGGAACGTGCGTTTGTTGTCTCTAGTGCGCCTGATCACCCGCTGGAGATAATGACGTTGTCCTGTAAATAAACATGCATGAGGATCATAGTAATTTTATCTGGCATTGATTACTGAGCAAGGCTGGATAAAATTAGCTCCAGTGGTAATGGTAGGTTATTGTATACATGTGTTTGTTAGCTGGCTATGTTCTTGTCTTCCTATGTCATCACTTCCTGTATCCTTGTCTTGGGCCAGCCCCTTTTACACCTTTTGTGAGTAAATAAAAGGTCAGACTGGGCAGAAAGGAGGAGGAGTTGCTCAGCAAGAATTCAATCAAGATGGTAACACCTGGGTCTGTCTCTGACTGTGGTTGAGGGAAGAGAGATTTACCTATTTCCTTACACAAAGTTTGATGCGAGCAGATTACAACTATTAATATTTCTACAACAGTTTGGCGAGCTTGGAAGGATTCAACAGATTTTTTCTCTGCACAGCAGGTAAAAGGGAGGGGAGAGTAAACTGTAGTTTTGTCTGCTGTGTCAGAGAAAATTTCTGCTTGTTAAAAGAACATTTTTCGCTCTATTTGTGTAAGGATAAGGTAAGAGTTTTTCCGTTGTGTAGTTTTTGGTGGATCTGAGTTGATTGTACATAGATTGTGATGTGTGTGCTGAGCAGTACAGGGTATTGTGTTTTTTTGTAACTTCTTAACTTTTATGTTACTGTGATTTTGTAAGAGGCGATTTTATAGAGGTTTATAGAGGCAGCAATTGGTTTTAGTGTTTGTACATTAGACAATGATAAAGGTAAGAGAGTGAATGCGGCGGCACTGCCCTCTCTGATGTATAGCCCAAATATCATTTGTACATTAGAGACAGCATTTAGAGAGTATTTTTATATTGTTAACCTGTAAATCACCCACAGAGTGGAGGTTTTGCTCTGATTTCGGGGGTAGGGAACAGGGAATATAGAAACTGTTCTTATTGCTGGATATTGTAGACACTATCTTGATTTCGTTTGTGTGAAGGCCGTGTGACTTGTCGGCCATCTTTATGATCATGTGCTATGTCGGCCCTCTTTATGACTATGTGCTATGTTGGCCATCTTTAAGTTGCTATGGAAAGCGATTTGATTGTTTTTGCCTGAAATGTTAGTTTTGTTCAGAATAGTTATCTTGTCTTTTTGTAACCTTTCTATGTACAGTTTGATTTTGTTTTGATAGATTTTGCACTGGATATCAGTTGAGTGTTCGGTTATGGTATAGCGCAGTGACCAGTCTGATACAGGAATCATTGTGTGAACATTAGTGGCAGTTTAGCGGTGAAATCGTTCTATAGTTGATGATTCTGCTTAATGTTTGTATATCTGTGGCTGTTACACTGAATTGTAGACTTGTTTGGCATAATTAATACGGGTATTACAGTGAAGAAAGGAGGTGCTTGGTACCAGTGTTTTGTTTTCTTGTGCAATGGAAAGTATTTTTAAAGAAGTAGCAAAGTTGAAGGACACGGAGGCCATTCTTCAGACTATGCAGGGATCTACTGATCCATGGCTGCAGGCTCAGAATTGTGTAGCAAACCTGATCGGTACCAAAAAATGGCGCAAAAGGAGAGGCAAGTATGCTCTGATTTTTGCTGCTGGGTGGATAGCGGATAAATATCAGGAGTCTTGTAGGCTGAAGCTGAGTTTGGAAGGAGAAGTGGAAGATTTAAAAGTGGAAATTGTTAAATTGAGAGCTCTTGTCCAGCATGCAGCTGAAGCTAGCGCTAATTATGAATGTACTGTGAGGTGTAATACTGAGCTGCGCAAGGAGAATGAATGTTTATCTGAAAGCCTGACGCATGCACAGGGTGTTGTAAGGGAATTGTCTGAGTCATTGAAGCAACCGTTAGAGAGTAATGTGTCTAGGATTAGAGGCAATGTATGGGCTGTAAGCATGGACAAGTCTGAGGATTGTGGTTTAGATAGTGGAACCGATTCAGGGATGGAGATGGACAATGTGTCTGACCCTGGAGTTGGAAGTATTATCACAAGGCCAGAAGATTCCTCAGATGAGTCCGTGGTAAGTGGACTCAATACAGATAGTAGTGTGGGATCTAGTCATGCTAGGATGGTTAATGTTGTGCGCCAAGTCAAATTGCCATGTGCCCAGACAAGGTATTGTGCAAGGAGGCAAGCTATCCGTTGTTTTGCATGCAGGGAATACGGGCACATTGCACGATATTGTAACGTTGCTAATGGCAACAGACACAGGTATGTTAAGTACCCCAGAACCACACCTAGAAGTGAAGTAGTTTATTCAGCAAGGTGGGGTAATGGTCCCAGACATGGCTCTTTGCAAAGTCAGAAAACCCAGGGACAGCCAAGGTCATTTATCAATGAAGCGGGTATTAAATCACAATATGAACAGTTAAAATGTGAAAATGTGAAGCTCAGAGAGGAAAGAGATCGCTTCTTGGAATTCAGTAGAGTTTCTAATTTTTGTGTGCCAAAGAAGGGTACATTAAGGTCTTTGTAAACCATTTTAACCTAATTTGAATAGAATCCCTTCCCCTAGGAAAAACCGGTTTTGGGACCTTGTAATGTTAAATCCTGCTTCTCTGGTAAAATGAATCTGAAGCTGTTTGGGGCTGGGCAAATTAGCATTTCAATGACTGGGTGGGTAGAAATTCCCCTGTCAATGTTTACGGTTTCAGGTGAACCCTCCAAGACATTGATTTGTTAATTCAGTCCTATGCAATTGTATGTGTTCCTAAGGTTTTAGTTTTTGTATTTGAGTTTTGGGTTTTAAGTTAAAATTAACTTTTTACTGAATCTCAATGTATATAACAAGACTGTAACTGAAGTTTACTATGTTTGTCTTCCACAGCCCTCAATCATCCTTGCACTGAGGCTGTACAGCGCAGTATTATGCTGTACAGCCTCTCGGGGGGGGGGGGGGGGGGGTATTTCCCCTGTAACTGGGGCTACTATGTCAGCCCCAGTTACAGGAGAAATCAATGGTGAAAAAAGAATTTGAACTTAAATGTCCCCCAGAGGTCTTGTATGACCTTATGGGGGACGCAAAGTGTAAAATAAAAAAATAAAAAAAAGGTTTCACATGTAAAAAAAAAAAATTAAGTAATTTAAAAAAAATTAAAAATAGAAAATAAATAAAATACACATATTTGGTATTGCCGTGTCTGTGACAGCTGGCTCTATAAATATATCACATGATCCACCAAAAAATAAATAAAAACTGTGTAAAAAAAAAAGCTATTTTTGTCACCTTACATCACAAAAAGTGCAACACCAAGTGATCAAAAAGGCATATGTACCACAGAATGGTGCCAATAAAACCGTCACCTCATCCCACATAAAATGAGCCCTTATATAAGAAAAATCACAAAAAAAAACCTATAGTTCTCAGAACATGGAGACATTAAAACTAGGGATGAGCGAACCCGAACTGTATAGTTCGGGTTTGTACCGAATTTTGGGGTGTTCGTGACACGGACCCGAACCCGAACATTTACGTAAAAGTCCGGGTTCGGGTTCGGTGTTCGGCGCTTTCTTGGCGCTTTTTGAAAGGCTGCAAAGCAGCCAATCAACAAGCGTCATACTACTTGCCCAAAGAGGCCATCACAGCCATGCCTACTATTGGCATGGCTGTGATTGGCCAGTGCAGCATGTGACCCAGCCTCTATTTAAGCTGGAGTCACGTAGCGCCGCACGTCACTCTGCTCTGATCAATGTAGGGATAGGATGCAGCTGCTGCTGTTAGGGCCAGAATAGGCAGGGATTTACTCATCAAAAACACTTAATGAAGTGATCGATCTACAGCTGTGTATCATTCAACTTCTGCTAGTTAATTGCTCATTGTTTTTAGGCTGCCCAGAGCGTTTTTCTGTCACTTTTTTCTGGGGTGATCGGCGGCCATTTTGTGTCTTGTGGTGCGCCAGCACAAGCTGCCACCAAGTCCATTTAACCATCAATAGTGTGTTTTTTGTTTTTTTTTGCTATATCCTACATCAGGGGCTTGGCTGTGCTTGCTATTTTATTGAGGGGTGAAATACAATTGCCAAAATGGCAGTACCCGAAATCTGGTGTTTCAGCTGTGACTAGCCAATTGTAATACTGTCTGCTGTCTGACAAAGGATATATTTTTTTCTGGGGTGAAATTCAATTCCAGAAATAGCAATACCCTAAATCTGTGGTTTCTGCTGTAGCAGGCCAAGTTTAAATCTATCCATAAAAGGGTATATTACATTGAAGGTGCAAATTCAAGTGCTGATAGGGTCATCCTCAATAACTTCACACGCTACCGTGCATCTCCAAGTGTAATTCTGTCCGTAAAGGCATACCTGTCATCCAGGGCCTAAATACTAGTCCTACAATTTATGTTCAGCTAAATCTGTGGTTACTGCTGTGCCTGTATTAGTGTAATATGGTACCTAAATAGATAGCCAGATAGTGTTAGGTGCCTGTAAAAAAAGGCCTGAATTTGAATTCAATACATTGGGCCAAATAATTTTTTTCTTATTGTGGTGAACGGTAACAATGAGGAAAACATCTAGTAAGGGACGCGGACGCGGACATGGTCGTGGTGGTGTTAGTGGACCCTCTGGTGCTGGGAGAGGACGTGGCCGTTCTGCCACAGCCACACCTCCTAGTGTACCAACTACCTCAGGTCCCAGTAGACGCCAGAATTTACAGAGATATTTGGTGGGGCCCAATGCCATTCTAAGGATGGTAAGGCCTGAGCAGGTACAGGCATTAGTCAATTGGGTGGCCTACAGTGGATCCAGCACGTTCACATTATCTCCCACCCAGTCTTCTGCAGAAAGTGCACAGATGGCGCCTGAAAACCAAGCCCATCAGTCTGTCACATCACCC
This sequence comes from Bufo bufo, assembly GCF_905171765.1. Lineage (NCBI taxonomy): Eukaryota > Metazoa > Chordata > Amphibia > Anura > Bufonidae > Bufo > Bufo bufo. The sequence goes on from NC_053394.1 coordinate 138,123,542, forward strand.
CCATGCATATCAGGGAAACTGTCTGAGCCTCAAGTTATGCAGCAGTCTCTTATGCTGTTTTAAGACTCTGCTGGCAGGGTTTCCCAAGGGCATCCACCTAGCCCTTCCCCAGCGGTGGAAGACATAGAATGCACTAACGCACAACCACTTATGTTTCCTGATGATGAGGACATGGGAATACCACCTCAGCACGTCTCTGATGATGATGAAACACAGGTGCCAACTGCTGCATCTTTCTGCAGTGTGCAGACTGAACAGGAGGTCAGGGAGGAAGACTGGGTGGAAGACGATGCAGGGGACGATGAGGTCCTAGACCCCACATGGAATGAAGGTCGTGCCACTGACTTTCAGAGTTCGGAGGAAGAGGCAGTGGTGAAACCGAGCCAACAGCGTAGCAAAAGAGGGAGCAGTGGGCAAAAGCAGAACACCCGCCGCTAAGAGAGTTCGCCTGCTACTGGCCACCGCCAACTGGGACCAAGCACCCCAAATGCAGCTTCAAGGAGTTCCCTGGCGTGGCAGTTCTTCAAACAATGTGCCGACGACAAGACCCGAGTGGTTTGCACGCTGTGCCATCAGAGCCTGAAGCGAGGCATTAACGTTCTGAACCTTACCACAACCTGCATGACCAGGCATCTGCATGCAAAGCATGAACTGCAGTGAAGTAAACACCTTAAAAACAAGGAACTCACTCAGGCTCCCCCTGCTACCTCTTCTGCTGCTGCCTCGGCCTCTTCCTCCGCCTCTGGAGGAACGTTGGCACCTGCCGCCCAGCAAACAGAGGATGTACCACCAATACCACCTCCTCCGTCACCAAGCATCTCCACCATGTCACACGGTAGCGTTCAGCTCTCCATCTCACAAACATTTGAGAGAAAGCGTAAATTCCCACCTAGCCACCCTCGATCCCTGGCCCTGAATGCCAGCATTTCTAAACTACTGGCCTATGAAATGCTGTCATTCAGGCTGGTGGACACAGACAGCTTCAAACAGCTCATGTCGCTTGCTGTCCCACAGTATGTTGTTCCCAGCCGCCACTACTTCTCCAAGAGAGCCGTGCCTTCCCTGCACAACCAAGTATCAGATAAAATCAAGTGTGCACTGCGCAACGCCATCTGTGGCAAGGTCCACCTAACCACAGATACGTGGACCAGTAAGCACGGCCAGGGACGCTATATCTCCCTAACTGCACACTGGGTAAATGTAGTGGCGGCTGGGCCCCAGGCGGAGAGCTCTTTGGCGCACGTCCTTCCGCCGCCAAAGATCGCAGGGCAACATTCTTTGCCTCCTGTAGCCTCCTCCTCCTACTCGGCTTCCTCCTCCTCTTCTTCCACCTGCTCATCCAGTCAGCCACACACCTTCACCATCAACTTCAGCACAGCCCGGGGTAAACGTCAGCAGGTCATTCTGAAACTCATATGTTTGGGGGACAGGCCCCACACCGCGCAGGAGTTGTGGCGGGGTATTGAACAATAGACCGACGAGTGGTTGCTGCCTGTGAGCCTCAAGCCCGGCCTCCCGGCCTGGTGGTGTGCGATAATGGGCGAAATCTCGTCGCAGCTCTGGGACTAGCCGGTTTGATGCACATCCCTTGCCTGGCGCATGTGCTGAATTTGGTGGTGCAGAAGTTCATTCACAACTACCCCGACATGTCACAGCTGCTGCATAAAGTGCGGGCCATCTCTGCGCCCTTCCGGTGTTCACATCCTGCTGCTGCTCGCCTGTCTGCGCTACAGCGTAACTTCGGCCTTCCCGCTCACCGCCTCATATGCGACGTGCCCACCAGGTGGAACTCCACCTTGCACATGCTGGACAGACTGTGCGAGCAGCAGCAGGCCATAGTGGAGTTTCAGCTGCAGCACGCACGGGTCAGTCGCACTGCGGAACAGCACCACTTCACCACCAATGACTGGGCCTCCATGCGAGACCTGTGTGCCCTGTTGCGCTGTTTCGAGTACTCCACCAACATGGCCAGTGGCGATGACGCCGTTATCAGCGTTACAATGCCACTTCTATGTCTCCTTGAGAAAACACTTAGGGCGATGATGGAAGAGGAGGTGTCCCAGGAGGAGGAGGAGGAGGAAGAGGGGTCATTTTTAGCACTTTCAGGCCAGTCTCTTAGAAGTGACTCAGAGGGAGTTTTTTTGCAACAGCAGAGGCCAGGTACAAATGTGGCCAGACAGGGCCCACTACTGGAGGACGAGTAGGACGAGGATAAGGAGGAGGTGGAGGAGGATGAAGCATGTTCACAGTTGGGTGGCACCCAACAAAGCTCGGGCCCATCACTGGTGCGTGGCTGGGGGGAAACGCAGGACGATGACGATACACATCCCACAGAGGACAGTTTGTCCTTACCTCTGGGCAGCCTGGCACACATGAGCGACTACATGCTGCAGTGCCTGCGCAACGACAGCAGAGTTGCCCACATTTTAACGTGTGCGGACTACTGGGTTGCCACCCTGCTGGATCCCCGGTACAAAGACAATGTGCCCACCTTACTTCCTGCACTGGAGCGTGATAGGAAGATGCGCGAGTACAAGCAAAGGCAGAGGAGGAGCAAGAGGTCGCCAACGCAGCTGTGTCACGGCCAGCTCCTCTGAGGGCAGGGTTAGCATGGCAGAGATGTGGAAAAGTTTTGTCACCACGCCACAGCTAACTGCACCACCACCTGATACGGAACGTGTTAGCAGGAGGCAGCAGTTCACTAACATGGTGGAACAGTACGTATGCACACCCCTCCATGTACTGACTGATGGTTCTGCCCCATTCTACTTCTGGGTCTCCAAATTGTCCACGTGGCCAGAGCTAGCCTTTTATGCCTTGGAGGTGCTGGCCTGCCCGGAGGCCAGCGTTTTGTCTGAACGTGTATTCAGCACGGGCGGGGGCGTCATTACAGACAAACGCAGCCGCCTGTCCACAGCCAATGTGGACAAGCTGACGTTCATAAAAATGAACCAGGCATGGATCCCACAGGACCTGTCCATCCCTTGTGCAGATTAGACATTTATAACTACATCCCCTTAACAATATATTCTTGTACTCCAGGGCACTTCATTCAATCCTCTTTTTTTAATTTTACCATTATATTGCGGGGCAACCCAAAGTTGAATGAACCTCTCCTCCGTCTGGGTGCCGGGGCCTAAATATCTGACAGTGGCCTGTTCCAGTAGTTGGTGACATGAAGCCTGATTCTCTGCAATGGGACCTCTCTCCTCTGTCTGGGTGTCGGGGCCTAAATATCTGACAGTGGCCTGTTCCAGTGGTGGGTGACATGAAGCCTGATTCTCTGCTATGGGACCTCTCTCCTCTGTCTGGGTGCCGGGGCCTAAATATCTGACAGTGGCCTGTTCCAGTGGTGGGTGACATGAAGCCTGATACTCTGCAATGGGATCTCTCTCCTCTGTCTGGGTGCCGGGGCCTAAATATCTGACAGTGGCCTGTTCCAGTGGTGGGTGACATGAAGCCTGATTCTCTGCTATGGGACCTCTCTCCTCTGTCTGGGTGGCGGGGCCTAAATATCTGACAGTGGCCTGTTCCAGTGGTGGGTGACATGAAGCCTGATACTCTGCAATGGGATCTCTCTCCTCTGTCTGGGTGCCGGGGCCTAAATATCTGACAGTGGCCTGTTCCAGTGGTGGGTGACATGAAGCCTGATTCTCTGCAATGGGACCTCTCAACTCTGTCTGGGTGCCGGGGCCTAAATATTTTTGTACTTCCCCTTTAAGAGCAGGGATATGGTGTGTTAACCAACATATGCTACTACTAATGTCCTTTTGGACTGAATATCACCAATTTTCCTGCACCTACCTACTTAACTAAGACTTAACTTTTAATTCATATTGTTTAATATTACTGGTGTAAATGACTAATTTAATTTAAAACTTTCAGTGATCACTGGCCTTTATATATCACATAGACCACCTTGTCAGGGCTGTCACCTGACTGGGTTAGTAAGGTTGATGCACACTTGTGCCACAGCCCTGTAACGCATCCAATCAGCATCCTAGTAGAGATCCCCACCACGCCCCCTTAGTGACGCCCCAAGTAATGACGTCACCAACAGAGGTATTATAAGCCGGCCGCGAGGAGGACACGCTCACATTCTGCCCTAACCCCTGAAGACGCCGTGTAACGGCGAAACATGTCGGGGGGCAGCGTGAAGCTCTGATTTTATGGCAGTAAATCACTGAGGCTTATTAGTATAAGGGAAATGAATCGCACAGTGCATATCTAATACACAGGCAGCGCGCAGCCTGGTGGCACAAGTGTGCATCAACCTTACTAACCCAGTCAGGTGACAGCCCTGACAAGGTGATCTATGTGATATATAAAGGCCAGTGATCACTGAAAGTTTTAAATTAAATTAGTCATTTACACCAGTAATATTAAACAACATGAATTAAAAGTTAAGTCTTAGTTAAGTAGGTAGGTGCAGGAAAATTGGTGATATTCAGTCCAAAAGGACATTAGTAGGGGCCTAAATATCTGACAGTGGCCTGTTACAGTGGTGGGTGATATGAAGCCTGATTCTCTGCAATGGGACCTCTCTCCTCTGGGTGCCGGGGCCTAAATATCTGACAGTGGCCTGATACAGTGGTGGGTGATATGAAGCCTGATTCTCTGCTATGGGACCTCTCTCCAATTGATATTGGTTAATTTTTATTTATTTTATTTTTATTCATTTCTCTATTCACATTTGTTTGCAGGGGATTTACCTACATTTTGCTGCCTTTTGCAGCCCTCTAGCCCTTTCCTGGGCTATTTTACAGCCTTTTTAGTGCCGAAAAGTTCGGGTCCCCATTGACTTCAATGGGGTTCGGGTTCGGGGCGAAGTTCGGGTCGAGTTTGGATACTGAACCCGAACATTTTCGGGAAGTTCGGCCGAACTTCTCGAACCCGAACATCCAGGTGTTCGCTCAACTCTAATTAAAACATTAGTGATACACCGGCGCTTGCACTGGATTAAACTGACGCAGCGGTACCGCAACGGTATCGCCACCGTTGGAAATCAAATCAATGATGTGTACAATATATGTGTTAGGTACTGCGCGACCTATACCCCCTATTGCTTTCTTTACCAGTGTGGCACCATGAAGATACGCAGTAACTATTACAGAAACTTACAGTTTGATTGGAATATCTTTATCCTGGATGTTATGTGGAGCTTGCCCCGGCCGGTGGCACAGCTCGTGGTTAAAAGGAGCCGCTTGTTCGCGCTCGCTCGGAGCGCTGCGTGACGTCACGGCAGTGGCTACGGTGGACCAGGAGGACCAAAGTTTACTCCAACGCGTTTCGATTAGTTCGCTAATCTTCGTCAGGGGGCAAGCTCCACATTTTTATAAAAACTGTTATTACCACTAGGGCTCAGCCCCCTACACCTTTCCTCATCCCGAACGGCACCAAAAAGAAAAGAAAAAAGAAAAAAGAAGAAAACCAGAAAGACGCAGGAGAACAGCCCTTGCAGAGGAACATCCAGGATAAAGATATTCCAATCAAACTGTAAGTTTCTGTAATAGTTACTGCGTACCTTCATGGTGCCACACTGGTAAAGAAAGCAATAGGGGGTATAGGTCGCGCAGTACCTAACACATATATTGTACACATCTCTAATTAAAACATCATTATTTTTTTTTTTAAATGCTACTTATGTGTTAAAGTGAAATAAATTAAAAAAAAGTATACATATTAGGTATCACATGATCTAACCCCTCAGGTGAACACCGTAAAAAAAAAAAAAAAAAGGGCCAAAAAAGCCATCAAACCAAGCGATTAAAAAGGCATATTGTCACGTTTACCGTGCATGCTGGTTGCCAGGGGAAACGCGTTGTTGTGCAGCATGTTAGTGCTTTCCTCCTTCTCCTGGTTATTTCCCTGTCTGGTGCTGGAGGGGTTAATTTCCTGGCTAGGTGTGTTCTGGGTGTGGCCTCATGGCTCTAGTTAATCTCGTGTTGTGAGCGTGAGGTCAGTGGTTGTGCTGGAGCCAAATTCCATCTTTCCAGTGTAAGGGCCACCTAGTTAGACATCAAGGTCATCCGTATGTATTTTACCCTACCTTCCCTTGTATATGTTTGGTGAGGGTTTATGTACAGGGTGTGCTATGTCTAGTGTTGTGTTCCATGTCTTAATTAATTATTGTAAGGGGGCAGTAACTAAAATAAAACGTCACTTTTAATCACACAGGAGATAAAAAAGGCCCCTACAGACAGACAAACATGTAAGACATACAAAAACACAGCCTGGTGCCTAGGAGGGTGCCGTATAAGGCTGAGATATCACCGTTGGTGCTAGTGGTGGGCTAGCATAAAAAATATATGTCAAGTAGGGAAAGTATAGGGTAATGGTATAGTATGTGCACTGACCCTAAAAGGTCCCTACTTGTGCTAGTCCACCCTATTAGCGTATCCAAGGGACGGGGTCCAAAAAAGCCCCGCAAGGGGTGGCCCCGGCTGGAACTCTGGTCCTGTGCTGGATGCCCTGTTAAGGCCCTAAACAGCGATGAAATGACCATGTACCCATTGGGTGATACAACTGGTTTAGAAAAAATATACTTAAGTGTCCCGACGCGTTTCCTCAACATAAGCCCCAAGATTCTTCAGGGGACACGGGGCATAATGATGATAGCCCCAGCTGGCGTATGGCTCAACGGCTAGGGGGTAACTGTTTGATGGCTACAGTCAGTGTGTGGCTGAGCCTAAAACATGACAGAAAGAGACAAAGAAAACCACATAAGAATAAATACCATTAGAACACCACCACTCATCCATAACAGGACGATGGGGGAAATGGTGACTTACTGTTTGGTGGCTGTGGTCAGCATATGGCTGTGGACCCAGATGCAGGGGAGAACCAGAATGATGGTGTCCGCCTGAGTAAATGGACCGGCAGCATATGGAGCCAAGCGGCCCCATTATAAAAGCAGAGGGGCCAGGTGAGACGCATACCTAGCAATCGACGTCACCTGACCAGTCGTCTGTTGATGACGTCAGTCGAAGCGCCTCATCCCAGCGGTCATGTGATCAAGGGAACGAGAATCACGTGACCGTGCATACCGTGCATGCGCAAAAAAACGGGCCCCAAGTGTCTCATGAGGCCTGGGTGGAACGCAAGACGGCAGAGACTTCCGAAGCCGGCTGCGCTGCGCAAGAGTACGCTGGCAGACAGGTAATATCCCCAGAGCCCGGTAGGAGCTGTAGGGGTATAATAACATGTCTGACCCAGCGTCAAAAATGCCATGTAACGCAGCTCATTGCGTTTACACAGCATCATGCAAGGGCGCCCCCTACTAGTCATACTGGTAAAGACATGACCACAGGAAGGGCTTAAACCGGGTATTCATTTTAACAGATAAGGGAGGGGGGAAGGAGGAGAAACTTCTCACTGGCCATAAAAACCATAACCCCAAACACCCTCCTCCATATGTGCTGAGGGATGCAGCAATAAATATAAAGTGTCCCTCTAAGCAGACCAAAATAAAGGGAAGTATTAATTGACAGGGCAAAGGACCACAGGGCTGGCAAGAACAATGATGATCACAGGAAGCAACCAAAATTCAATTGCTCGTTGAGGCCATAGGGGGTAACCGTATTTAAGGTAAAGGTCCACCAGCATTCTTTTTGAAGAATATGCCTATCCCAGTTTCCACCTCGCAGGGGTTTGTTGACATGTTCAATGGCCATAAAGCTAATAGAAGAGACACGTCCGTTATGAGAGCTCTGCACGTGACGCGCTATGGGAGTGTCCCTGTTGTTTCGTATGTCGCTAATGTGCTCACTCATGCGCTTGCGCAGTTCTCTGAAGGTCTTTACGACATAGCGCAGTCCACAGATACAGGTTATTAAGTAGACTACGCCAGTTGTGCGGCAGTTTATGAAATCTCGCAGATGATAGGTCGTGTCATTGGGTTCCCCCCTAAACGATCTTCCTTGTGACAGGTAGTTACAGACGCTACAGTGACCGCATCTATAACAGCCCATCACTGGCACATCCAACCATGTGCGGGATCTCTCAGGAGGGGTAAAGTGGCTGTGTACCAGCCTATCTTTTAGATTGTGACCCCTCCTAAAAGTCACTGAGACAGAAGGATTAAGGACCTCCCAGGTCTGGGTCCATCAGTAAGGTGTCCCAGTGACGTGCCAGGATCCTCTTAACCTGGGATGCCGCCGCATCGTATGTGCCTATTACCTGAACAGTGTCTTGTGATACATGCACAGTATTGGTCGTAGGGTGGTCGTGCTTGTGTTTTTTGATAGGCCAGTCTGAGGGTCTTATCGGGATACCCCCTCTCCTGAAACCTATTCCTCAAATCCCTTGCCTGACACTTAAAGTCAGTTACCTCTCAGCAGTTGTGTTTTAATCTGAGATATTGACCGGTGGGTATCCCTCTCTTAAGAGGGACAGGATGACAGCTGTCCCACCTAAGGAGGGAATTAGTAGAGGTAGGTTTCCGGTAGATGGACGTACTTAAACCACCCTTCTTATCTCTAAAGATGACAACATCCAGGAATGGAAGACGGTCCTTAACAATAACTGAGGTGAATCTCAAATTCAAATTGTTGACATTCAGCTCAGAGACAAGTCTGTTAAAATCGCTCTCTGGCCCGCTCCACAACAAAAAGATGTTGTCGATGTAGCGGGACCAGAGAGCGATGTAGTCCACAAACCACCGTGATGGCTCACCAAAGACCACGGATTCTTCCCACCAGCCCAGGAGCAAATTTGCATATGAAGGCGCGCATGAACTGCCCACAGCAGTGCCCCTGAGCTGGTGGTAAATCCGATTGTCGAAGAGAAAAGAGTTACTTGAAAGTATGAAGTCCAAAAGCTCAAGAGTAAAGGCATTATGCAGCGTAAGTTGTCACCCCCTCATTTTAAGAAAATGACTGGCAGCCTCCAAACCACTCTCATGCGGGATAGAGGAATAGAGGGCCTCCACGTCAATGGAGGCCAAGAACCAATGTGGTTCTACACAGATGTCCTCAAGTTTGCCCAACAGGTCACCTGTGTCCCTCACATAAGAGGGCAATGCCAACACAAAGGGGTGCAGCACCTTGTCTACATAGATCCCGCAATTTTGCGACAGGCTGCCTACCCCCGAGACGATCGGTCATCCCTTCGTAGGGGAGACCCCCTTATGAACCTTCGGCAGGCAATAAAAGGTGGCGGTTACAGGATGATGTGAGTAAAAAAAATCTAATTCATCACTACTAATCAGATTGGCGGTTTTAGCTTGCTCTAAAATGTGTCTTAGTATCCCCTGTAGCCTACTGGTGGGATTGGTGGGGAGAATCTCATAACCAGTTTGGTCCCTCAGGATAGCAAGACACATATCTCTGTATGATGATGTGTCCATCACAACCACATTGCCTCCCTTATCCGAAGGTTTAATTATAATATTCTTATCTGTCTCAAGGGTTTTGATGGCCAGCTTCTCTTCTTTGCTGCAATTAAATCTGGGTGGAACCGAGCGAAGGGTGGAGAGTTCAGAGGTAGTGTGTTGTAAAAAGACATCAACACAGGAGACATCGCCCATTGGGGGCATTTTTGTACTCTTATTCTTTAAGGACGTAAAGGGGCCCACCCCTTCGGCGTTGGTTGGCAAGTGGTCTAAATTAAAAAGTAGATGGACGTCCTTCAAAATTTCTACAGGGATGCCTAATTCACGGCTTTCCTTTTTATCTTTTAATTTATGAAATTTGTGCCACTTAAGCCACTTGTGCCACTTTGCGTCCAACGAAAAATGTCGAACCTGTTGGTTGGAACAAAAGAGAGTCCGCATCTAAGAAGCCTTAACTCAATTTCCGTCAAGAGTCGGGAAGATAGATTTATAACTCGTTTATCAGTGGAGACTGGGGATGTGGTACCTATTGTTGGGTATTCCGGCTTCTCAGTGGGTAGTGTGCCCCCTGGACTAAAAAAGGGGAACCCAAGGAAGCGGTAGGTAAGGTCTGAGGGGGATTCTGTGGGTTATGTCTAGGGCGATTACCCCATCCCCTTGATCTATAAGACCCCCTGTTTTTGGGATACCTTTCCTTCATTGTGTCTGAAGCTTCAGTATCTGTGGATGAGAGGTCGTGTTCTGGGCAACAGGAGGGTTAGTTAAAAACTGATATACTTTATTATCTCTGAAATCCTGAAAATCCCTATTAAACTGTTTGTGCTTACGATCTTTCAACTGGTACTGATAACGTTCCACAGTGTTTTGTAATTGCACCTCTTTGTTGTGTTCCATGTATGGTCTGTTTGGTGTCGTTGTGCAACATGGTTGCTAGACATTCCCCTGTCTGTGCCTTCGGTGAGAGGGCCCCTGGGTTCCCCGGATGTGTATCCACAAGTCAGTGAGCAGCTCTGCCTGGGGCCGCCATGCTTCCTCTCCGCTTGGGGACCCAGGTAGTCTTGGTTTTGGTGTTCCACCCTGTTGCTGCGGCAGGTAAATGCTTGTTGTTCTGGTGTGTTGTTGTATCACTGGGTTCTTACCTGCCGACTCAGTTGCTGCTCACTGTCTTCCCTTTCCCTTGCTGCTTGGCCTGTGAGACTAATGTTCGTCCGTGTTTTGGAGGAAAAGGTCATCTCTAGCTCCTAACCTTTATTTCAGGGATCATCAGGGTGACTCAGGGTCCGAGGTTCCTGTGTATGAGCCCACCTACCATCTGGGTCTGCTCATACAGTTAGGAAAACGCCCAAAAAAAAGAAATAGGGCTCGCACTCAATAATATTATGAATATATAAATTTTATTAGTGTCTCCATATGAGACAAATCACAATACAAACACAGAAAACAGTAGATGGTGGAAAATGAGCACACAAAATGACACGGAGCACAACTAATATCTAGAAGGGCAAATAGATACAACCACAATGGGTATATAAAATATAGCACTAATGTGCATGTGGGCCAAGTAGGATATCAGAAATACATATAATCAGGCACAGCTATAGAGGCTAAATAAAGGTATCATGTATAATAACCAAGATGTGCATATAAAGTGCATAGTGCAAATATCTCAAAGTGCATAGATAGCAGAAGCTGAGTAATTCATTGTAAAGCCATAGACAAAGTACCTGTGTAGTGCTCCAGCAACCCCGACGTACGTTTCACGCAAGGCTTCTTCAGGGGGAGGTGTGTAAGGAGTCAGGGCAAGGATTAGGGCAGTTTTAGGAGGTGACCTGCTCCCTTTTTCCTGGTGTCCAGGCCTAGCTGCTTCCCCATTTTCCTACATTATATGGTGGGGAGATTCTCCCACCTGAGCTGTGGATGTCTGCAGCTGCTCCAGAGTGACCATGGGCAGTGGCGTCTCTAGCTTTCAAATTTTGGGGGGGCACACTGGGGGCCAGGACAAAAGTAGGGGGGGGCAGCTATAACAACGATACATTTACACAAGTATGCTTAGAAATGCTGCAATACTTTACCCAATACCTAAAACCGCAATGGGGAAGAAAAACCCCAATCACTCAGATTTCAACATGTCCTAGCTGCCTAGGGATCTGTGGATGACACATATCGTTTATAGCATCTTATGCTATGTGTCATCCTGTCATCCACAGATCCACCCCATATCAGTGTCATACCGGGATCCCTCTCCCTATAAGGCCCCATTCACACATCCGAAATTTGCGTAACGGAATTGCGGACCCATTCATTTCTATAGGGCAGCACGACGTGCTGCCGTATACGGAAATGCGGACCCGCACTTCCGGGTCCGCAATTCCGTTCCCGAAAAAAAATGCGGACCCGCACATTGCCGCTGTTACGGACGTCTGAATGGAGCCTAACAGTGTCATCCACAGAGTGGCACAGATCCCCCCTCCCCATAACCGTGTCATCTACAGATCCCCCTCCCTATAACAGTGTCATCTACAGATTCCCCCCTGTAACAGTGTCATGACATCCACAGACCCCCGATCCCCCTCCCTATAACACTATAAGAGTATCATCCACAGATCCCTTCCCCCTATAACAGTGTAATGACTCATGACATCCACAGACCACAGATCACCCTCCCCACCGCTCACATTTGAACATGATTTCTCTAAACGGTAAAGTAGTAAACACTGTAATCATCCAGGCTGCACTGACATTAACTTTAAAGGGGTTCTGCACTTTCATTTAACTGATGATCTATCCTCTGGATAGATCATCAGCTTCTGATCGGTGGGGGTCAGACACCCGGTACCCCCGCCGATCAGCTGTTTAAGAAGGCACCCGCGCTCGAGCAGCTCCGCGGCCTTCTCACTGTTTACCGCCGGCCCACTGACTGACATCACGACTAGTATCAACTAGCCTGAGAGCGGCTAAGCTCTGTTCACTTGAATGGAGCTTAGCCCCGCCCACGCTAGTTGATACTAGTCGTAACTCGTGACATCACTGGGCCGGCGGTAAACAGTGAGAAGGCCGCGGCGCTACTGGAGCGCCGGTGCCTTCTCAAGCAGCTGATCGACACCCGGGACCCCCACCGATCAGAAGCTGATGATCTATCCAGAGTATAGATCATCAGTTAAATTAAAGTGCAGAACCCCTTTAACTTTTAAATCAGGAAGATTCCGGGGCAGCCGCCAGCCAGCTCTCCTCTCAGACTCAGTCAGAGTCAGATCTAATCTCTTTAGTTAGAATAGAAAGAGACTTAGTCAGTCCACTCAGTCACTAGTCACTACTTGTAAGTTGTACCTTATTATTATTAAGTTAACCTGCTACACCGTCACCACTAGGTCAGGCTCAGTCAGTCTCAGTCCAGTCTGTTCGGTATAGGTAGGTTAGGGTAGGGTAGGGTAGGGCCACGCCACACACTGTCTGTCTCACAGTCTCTAGTCTGGGCCTGGCTGGCTTAAAGGGCTTCTGTCACCCCACTAAAGTCATAATTATTTTTTTTTGGCAACTTAAATTCCTTATAATGCGATATATCAATATATAATGCTCTTAGTAATTTTGGTTGGGCAGTTTCTTCAAAAAACTGACTTTTACAATATGTAAATGAGCTCTCTACCAGCAAGTAGGGCGGTTACTTGCTGGTAGCAGCCACATCCTCTTTTCATAAAGACGCCCCCTCCTCATGTTGATTGACAGGGCCAGCGAACGCGCTCGTCCTCTGGCTGGCCCTGTCTGCGTTCAAAATCTGGCGCCTGCGCCGTACCTGTCTTCAGTCGGCGCAGGCGTACTGAAAGGAGGAGCTCGCTCGGCCGCTCCATCCTCAATGCGCCTGCGCCGATGACGTCACATCTACACCCGGCGCAGGCGCACTGAGGATGGAGCGGTTGAGGGAGCGTCCTCCTCTCAGTGTGCCTGGGGCCGGGGGCGGGGCCAGGGCAGGGCTGCGGCGGTGGTGGGTGGAGACTAGAGAGTGAGACCACAACGGCACCGAGTCTGAGACTCAGTCAGATCAGATCATCAGATGTGAAGAAGATGTCCGGTAGGGCTGCCTAGTGCCTACGCAGTGTGCAGCAGCGCAGCACAGACCAACTAGTACCAAAAATAATGGGGGACATTTTAGTTGGGGGGGGGCACATGGGGGGGCACAGCTTGATGTAGGGAGGGCCGTGGCCCCCTCTGGCCCCCCCCCTGGCAACGCCACTGACCATGGGCCTCTTGGTTGCTTCTCAAATTAGTACTCCCCTTGCCTGGGCTGTCCTAGACTTTATCCCTGACCTGTCTGGTTTGTTCCTTGGTTTTCATGATGCTGTTTGATCACTAATGTTCTCCAGCAAACCTCTGAAGCCTTTACAGAACAGCTGCAGTTATACTGAGAGTAAATTACACACGGTGGACTCTATTTACTAATTAGGTGACTTCTGAAGGTAATTGGTCTCACTGAAATTTTATTTAGGGGTATCAGAGTGCAGTAAATACAAATGCACACCTCACTTTTCAGATCATCTTAATTCAAGGGACACAACTAGCTTTGTATCAAAAGCTCAATTCAACTCCATTTGGTGTATGGAATGGACAATTGTTAGTGTAGTGGGTGTCAGATCCTCACTGATCAGATATTAATGACCTATCCTGAGGTCATGAATATCAGGAGCCGGGACAACCCATTTAAAGGGAATCTGTCACCAGTTTTATGCTGCTAGGTTCTAAAAGCTCCAGCACTTGCCAATAAGTCTCTATATTCATGAGCTCACGGTTCTCTCCACCCTCCTGCATCTGATTGACAGTTTTTTTGCCATATGAATTAGCAGCAGGTGGGTGTGGAAACCCAGGAGCTCATGAATATGGGGACTCATGGGCATGCGCTGGAGCTGTTTAGCACAAGATTTTTGAAAAATGGTTGGGTCAATTAAACAAAGTGATCCAGCATTTTGCTAAGCGGATCTGTCACTAGTTTATATTGCCCTTAGTTAGTACACCATAAAACTGGTGACAGATACCCTTTAAGATGACATCAGTCTACCTCTATAGGCTGCTCCTGGTATTCATGTTAATTGGGCTCAGCTGCATTACCAGATACAACCATGGACAACACTGGCACTCTTTCCGAAAATGGGAATTAAACAAAACCAAAACTTTGATCAAATAAAATGTTCATTGTTTCTTGGCCAGGAACTTGACCGACTTTGGGATAGGGACCAGGTTACATCAGGATCTCTACAAGATACAGAAAGAGGGTGACAACTGGAATTCTAATGTGTAGCTGTAGTCAAATAGAAATTAAGCCTTATTATTGTATCTTTCCTATTGTATATTTTTCGCAATGAAAGTGTTTGTGTACACAGGGACATTGAACAGACTGTGTCATCTCCTTCCTGGGGGCTGCACCCATCTCTGGGGTTTAGTGCTGCTAATTATACAGATCAGCGCAGACGGCTGTACAAAGCTGACTGGAAGACGCAACTCCGTATTGAGACTCCCGGACATGTAAATAGCTGGGTCCTTGGTGCAAGTATCTGGTAATTAGCCACGTTCGGCTTCTAATTGCAGGCAGGGGTCTGACAGGGGAGCTGAGATAATGGGCGGTTTTAGGTTTCATTGAACAGAAGGCGTAAGTCTAACCGTATCATTCAGTGAGATTCCCTGCCTCATGTAAATACATATAATTGTATTTACATCACCACAACTGTGCACAAAATAACGTGACGCGACGTGAAATGTGAGCAGCAGAATATATGGAGTTTTACATATTAATTTACAGGACTGGAAATGTGTAATGTACCTAAGGCTGCAACGATTAATCGACTTTATCGTTGTTGACGAATCCAGTTATCGAATAATCGCCGATTCGTTGCTATGCGGGCGGGCGGTTTACTTTAAATCACTGCATCTTTATTTTACCTTACAATGAAGCTCCGGTAACAGGCAGAGCGGACGGCGGCGTAACGTGACTTACTCACGTGATGCGCCTGCTCCGCCTCCTTCATTCATAAAGTGGGCGGAGCAGGTGCGTCACGTGAGTGAGTGACGTTACGCCGCCGCCCGCTCTGCCTGTTACCTGAGCTTCATTGTAAGGTAATAAAGATGTGCTGAGTAAAAGTTACTGCCAGAATAGTATGCTGTGAGCAGCGGGGCCGGGGCTGTTATGGGGAGGGGGATCTGTGTATGGCACTGCTATGGGGAGGGGGATCTGTGTATGGCACTGTTATGGGGAGGGGGATCTGTGTATGGCACTGTTATGGGAGGGGGATCTGTGTATGGCACTGTTATGGGGAGGGGGATCTGTGCACTGTTATTGGGAAGGGGATCTGTGCACTGTTATTGGGAGGGGGATCTGTGCACTGTTATTGGGAAGGGGATCTGTGCACTGTTATTGGGAGGGGGATCTGTGCACTGTTATGAGGAGGGAGATCTGTGCACTGTTATGGGGAGGGGGATCTGTGGATGACACATATAGCATAAGATGCTATATAGTGTCATCCACAGATCCCCCCTCCCATAACAGTGCACAGATCCCCCTACCCATAACAGTGCCATCCACAGATCCCCCTCCCCATAACAGTGCCACCCACAGATCCCCTCCATAACAGTGCCACCCACAGATACCCTTCATAACAGTGCCACCCTCAGATACCCTCCATAACAGTGCCACCCACAGATACCCTCCATAACAGTGCCATCCACAGATCCCCCCCATAACAGCGCCATTCACAGATCCCCCATAATAGTGTCATCCACAGATCCCCCATAATAGTGTCATCCACAGATCCCCCATTATAGTGTCATCCACAGATCCCCCCATAACAGCGCCATCCACAGATCCCCCATAACAGTGCCATCCACAGATCCCCCATAACAGTGCCATCCACAGATCCCCCATAATAGTGTCATCCACAGATCCCCCATAACAGTGCCATCCACAATTTGTTTTAATATGGCCTTTGAACATAATTTTTCAAGTAAAATCATATAAACCTCTTTGTTTTGTAATTTTGGTGTTTTTCCCGATTAATCGATTAAATTATCGACAACTAATCGATTATTCAAATAATCGTTAGCTACAGCCCTAAATGTACCCATTATATATGTAGCAATCTTCTAAAAAGAACTTAGAATTAAGTGGTAACATTGTCTGAAGGGTAATCTGTCTTGTGTTATGATAGGCAAAACCACAGGGGCCTACGTAGGTGTAAGATGTAGAGAGATATCCTTAAAGGAGTTGTCCTCAGGATAGGTCATCAATATCAGATCAGTAGGGATCTGAAACCCCACCAAATCATCTGTTTCAAGGTAGCTCCAGCTACCTCGAAAGAGCTCATCAGCAGGAGTGCGGGGTGTCAGACCCCTGACAATCTGACACTGAGCATAGGCCATCAATAATAGAATTCTGAAATATCCCTTTAAGATATTGGGGGGAATTTTTCATATGTCAGTGTTGATGCAACCAATTTTAAATGGATTGTGTCATCAGAATTTTTTTTTTGATGATGTTATTTTTAATTTTCCATGTTAATATCTATCATTAAAGAAAAACAATAAAATCTAGCAGTTTTCACACTGGCCACTAGGCCTAATAATAGGGGCCACTTTTTTTGGTCTGTACAGATCAATTTAGTTATCTTCTTTTCTGTAATTCTAATCCTGCCTGTTAATATATCACCTCTGTGTATAGATAAGACAGGATCCTCTATTCACAATAGGCGATTGTCAAAGCTTTCCATCTATTCTTTTCACGTACAATTACCTCTGAACAGGTTACAGAGCATGCTTAGAAAACTCTCCCATGGAAGTCAATAATTTCAGCTCCTGACCATTGTGTCTATGGCCCATGTGGCTGCCATACAGCAATTTGGCCGCCCCCAAAATCATGTTCAGGACATAGAAAAAAATAAACCTGCTATCAGAAAATAAAATCAGATTAGAAAAAAGGGCATGTTGCTACCTGGTTTGAAATGGCAAATAAGATTTTTAGTGATATTTCTTTTAAGAATAATAAATCAGGGACATCTCTGGACCTCCATGTGGCAGAAAGTTAAATCTACGTCAGTTATGATCTGGTGTGAATTAGACTCATTGACAAAAAAGTACCCAGAAGTAGTTGTTGAAATAGAATGAAACTTTATATGTATGAATATAATAATAATATATGTAAGTGATTATGCAGTACTCCAGAGCAAAAAGTATGCCATGTATTGTAACTTTATGTATTGCAACCAGTATAGTGAGATTGTTCTAGGAAGAGTTTAGGGAGAGAGAGGAAGCTATTGCCTCATGCTTCCTCTCTTTAGGCCCAGAAAACAGATCTCTGCAAACTCAACTGAGGAGAGAAAGAGTGAAAGATGAAGGAGAACTTGGAATTTGCATGGCCAAGAAGAGTCACAAGGTAGCCTGATACTACAGCCATTCAGACTTTGCTGCTGTGAGGGACACCGTCAAGACACCCTTCACATTTGGACATGTCCTGGCCAGACATGCCTTCAAAACTCTGTCCCGCATTGGACACTACAGCCATCATTGCACAAGTACAATTGTTTGCCATAGATGTTATCCCTGTGTAGGCATGTCCTCAAATAACCACTGCTCCCAAAACATCCTAACAGGTAGGTCAGAATGGCCTAGATAGTGGTCAATTTGTCTAAAAGACAATTCTGCTTCTCTCAGTCCAATGATGTGTAATGCACCCCTCTCAAAGTATGTCAACTGGGCAAAATGACTTCAAGTGCGACATAGAGACATGTCTAGCAGTCAACAATCTCTCACCAACGGGTACTCTACCCAAAAGTAGCCCCTGAGAGCCTTTTTATATGGCAGTGGGGGAAGCACTTTTATGCCCTCTTGGCAAGACCCAGTGTCTAATTAGACCACACCTGTAATAACTTACATATCTGCCCGAGACATAATTGCATGCAGAGTTTTGCAGAAATCCAACATTTCTACCTGTATGCGTTAGTTTTTTTTGGTTAATGAGTGTATATTTCATTTGCTGTGTTTCAGACAGCCACACCTCCTCTTGCTAAGCCCCATCCACACCATAGTTGCATAGTTAATACGGTTGAAAAAAATACATAAATCCATCAAGTTCAACCAAGGGATAGGTAGGGATGCGAATCCCAGAAGGAAATGAGACTCAGATTTCTACACGTTTTCATAAGCATTAATGTTGTTTACTTTTAAGAATTCATCTAAACCTTTTTTTAAACTGTCCACTGTTCCTGCTGTGACCAAGTCCTGAGGAAGTCTATTCCACAGATTCACAGTTCTTACAGTAAAGAATCTTTGACGCTTCCGGAGACTGTTCTTTTTCCTCTCCAATCAGAGGCAGTGCCCCCTTGTCATTTGAGCGTATATTACATAGAACAGTTTTTCACCAAATTTTTTATATGGCCCATTTATATATTTGTATAGGTTAATCATGTCCCCCCTTAGACGTCTCTTCTCAAGACTAAATAAATGTAATCCTTTTAATCTTTCTTCATTAAGAAGACCCTCCATGCCCCTTATCAGTTTAGTCGCTCTCCTCTGTACTTTTTCCAGCTGCAGTGCGTCCTTTCTAAAGAATGGTGCCCAGAACTGAACTGCATATTCCAGATGAGGCCGCACCAACGCTTTGTAAAGTGGTAGTATTACATCCCTGCCCCATGAGTCCATGCCTCGTTTAAGCATGACAATATTCTTGTGGCCTTAGAAGCAGCTGATTGACATTGTATGCTGTAATTTAATCTACCATCTACAAGGACACCCAAATCTTTCTCTATAAAGCCTCATGCACACGTCCGTGAAACACGGTCTGTGTGATACCGGCCTGGATTCCTGCTGAGTGCAGGAGCACACAGCGTCATTGGTTGCTATGACGCCATGCGCTGCCTGCTGCCGCCGGATTACAGTAATACACTGGTATGATCTATACCAGTGTATTACTGTACTGCGGCGGATTCCTGCACCCAGCAGGAATCCAGGCCGGTATCACACGGACCGTGTTTCACGGACGCGTGCATGAGGCTTAAGTCACTCTCCCAGTGTTACATCACCTAGGACATATGAAGCACGGAGATTATTACTACCAAGATGCATAACTTTACATTTATACACATTGGGCATCAACTTGGCAAATGAGGTTCAATCACTCAGTGTTCAAGTCAGCTTGTAGTATATGGACATCTTCCATAGACTGTACAGTACTACATAGCTTGGTGTCATCTGCAAAAATAGATATGGTGCTATTAATCTCATCCTCGATATCATTATTAAATAAATTAAATAATAAAGGGCCCAGCACTGAACCTTGTGTTACACCACTTATAACCCACGACCATTCTGAATAGGAATCATTGACAACAACTCTCTAGACACGGTCCTTCAGCCAGTTTTCAATCCAATTACAAACTATACTTTCCAAGCCTATAGACCTTACTTTACTTATTAAGCGTCTATGAAACAGTATCAAAAGCCTTTGCAAAATCCAGAAACACTACAGCCACAGACGCTCCTCTGTCCAGGCTACTTCCACCTGCTCATAAAAACAAATCAGGTTTAGTCTGACAACTTCTGTCCTTAGTAAACCCATGTTGGTTATCACTTATAATATTATTTACAGTCACATACTCCCGTATATAATCCCTTAAGAGTCCTTCAAACATTTTTCCCACAACAGAAGTTAAACTAACTGGTCTATAATTACCTGTGAAGGACCTTAATCCTTTTTTGAATATGGTCACCACGTTTGCCTTGCGCCAATCACTTGGCACTGTACCAGTACCTAGAGAATCTTTAAAAATTATAAACAGGGGCACAGCAATGACTGAACTGAGCTCTTTAAAGCACTCTTGGGTGTAATCCATCTGGACCCAGAGCCTTGTTTACATTTACCTTATTTAACTTGTCTTGTACCATATCTACAGTTAGTCAATTGAGTATATTACTGGATGTACACCACAGATATCAGCTCCTTTCTCTTCTTTTGTATATACAGAGCTAAAAGTCCCATTTAGTAAGTCTGCCTTTTCCTTATCTTCAGTGTTGATGCAACCAATTTTAAATGGATTGTGTCATCAGAATTTTTTTTTTGATGATGTTATTTTTAATTTTCCATGTTAATATCTATCATTAAAGAAAAACAATAAAATCTAGCAGTTTTCACACTGGCCACTAGGCCTAATAATAGGGGCCACTTTTTTTGGTCTGTACAGATCAATTTAGTTATCTTCTTTTCTGTAATTCTAATCCTGCCTGTTAATATATCACCTCTGTGTATAGATAAGACAGGATCCTCTATTCACAATAGGCGATTGTCAAAGCTTTCCATCTATTCTTTTCACGTACAATTACCTCTGAACAGGTTACAGAGCATGCTTAGAAAACTCTCCCATGGAAGTCAATAATTTCAGCTCCTGACCATTGTGTCTATGGCCCATGTGGCTGCCATACAGCAATTTGGCCGCCCCCAAAATCATGTTCAGGACATAGAAAAAAATAAACCTGCTATCAGAAAATAAAATCAGATTAGAAAAAAGGGCATGTTGCTACCTGGTTTGAAATGGCAAATAAGATTTTTAGTGATATTTCTTTTAAGAATAATAAATCAGGGACATCTCTGGACCTCCATGTGGCAGAAAGTTAAATCTACGTCAGTTATGATCTGGTGTGAATTAGACTCATTGACAAAAAAGTACCCAGAAGTAGTTGTTGAAATAGAATGAAACTTTATATGTATGAATATAATAATAATATATGTAAGTGATTATGCAGTACTCCAGAGCAAAAAGTATGCCATGTATTGTAACTTTATGTATTGCAACCAGTATAGTGAGATTGTTCTAGGAAGAGTTTAGGGAGAGAGAGGAAGCTATTGCCTCATGCTTCCTCTCTTTAGGCCCAGAAAACAGATCTCTGCAAACTCAACTGAGGAGAGAAAGAGTGAAAGATGAAGGAGAACTTGGAATTTGCATGGCCAAGAAGAGTCACAAGGTAGCCTGATACTACAGCCATTCAGACTTTGCTGCTGTGAGGGACACCGTCAAGACACCCTTCACATTTGGACATGTCCTGGCCAGACATGCCTTCAAAACTCTGTCCCGCATTGGACACTACAGCCATCATTGCACAAGTACAATTGTTTGCCATAGATGTTATCCCTGTGTAGGCATGTCCTCAAATAACCACTGCTCCCAAAACATCCTAACAGGTAGGTCAGAATGGCCTAGATAGTGGTCAATTTGTCTAAAAGACAATTCTGCTTCTCTCAGTCCAATGATGTGTAATGCACCCCTCTCAAAGTATGTCAACTGGGCAAAATGACTTCAAGTGCGACATAGAGACATGTCTAGCAGTCAACAATCTCTCACCAACGGGTACTCTACCCAAAAGTAGCCCCTGAGAGCCTTTTTATATGGCAGTGGGGGAAGCACTTTTATGCCCTCTTGGCAAGACCCAGTGTCTAATTAGACCACACCTGTAATAACTTACATATCTGCCCGAGACATAATTGCATGCAGAGTTTTGCAGAAATCCAACATTTCTACCTGTATGCGTTAGTTTTTTTTGGTTAATGAGTGTATATTTCATTTGCTGTGTTTCAGACAGCCACACCTCCTCTTGCTAAGCCCCATCCACACCATAGTTGCATAGTTAATACGGTTGAAAAAAATACATAAATCCATCAAGTTCAACCAAGGGATAGGTAGGGATGCGAATCCCAGAAGGAAATGAGACTCAGATTTCTACACGTTTTCATAAGCATTAATGTTGTTTACTTTTAAGAATTCATCTAAACCTTTTTTTAAACTGTCCACTGTTCCTGCTGTGACCAAGTCCTGAGGAAGTCTATTCCACAGATTCACAGTTCTTACAGTAAAGAATCTTTGACGCTTCCGGAGACTGTTCTTTTTCCTCTCCAATCAGAGGCAGTGCCCCCTTGTCATTTGAGCGTATATTACATAGAACAGTTTTTCACCAAATTTTTTATATGGCCCATTTATATATTTGTATAGGTTAATCATGTCCCCCCTTAGACGTCTCTTCTCAAGACTAAATAAATGTAATCCTTTTAATCTTTCTTCATTAAGAAGACCCTCCATGCCCCTTATCAGTTTAGTCGCTCTCCTCTGTACTTTTTCCAGCTGCAGTGCGTCCTTTCTAAAGAATGGTGCCCAGAACTGAACTGCATATTCCAGATGAGGCCGCACCAACGCTTTGTAAAGTGGTAGTATTACATCCCTGCCCCATGAGTCCATGCCTCGTTTAAGCATGACAATATTCTTGTGGCCTTAGAAGCAGCTGATTGACATTGTATGCTGTAATTTAATCTACCATCTACAAGGACACCCAAATCTTTCTCTATAAAGCCTCATGCACACGTCCGTGAAACACGGTCTGTGTGATACCGGCCTGGATTCCTGCTGAGTGCAGGAGCACACAGCGTCATTGGTTGCTATGACGCCATGCGCTGCCTGCTGCCGCCGGATTACAGTAATACACTGGTATGATCTATACCAGTGTATTACTGTACTGCGGCGGATTCCTGCACCCAGCAGGAATCCAGGCCGGTATCACACGGACCGTGTTTCACGGACGCGTGCATGAGGCTTAAGTCACTCTCCCAGTGTTACATCACCTAGGACATATGAAGCACGGAGATTATTACTACCAAGATGCATAACTTTACATTTATACACATTGGGCATCAACTTGGCAAATGAGGTTCAATCACTCAGTGTTCAAGTCAGCTTGTAGTATATGGACATCTTCCATAGACTGTACAGTACTACATAGCTTGGTGTCATCTGCAAAAATAGATATGGTGCTATTAATCTCATCCTCGATATCATTATTAAATAAATTAAATAATAAAGGGCCCAGCACTGAACCTTGTGTTACACCACTTATAACCCACGACCATTCTGAATAGGAATCATTGACAACAACTCTCTAGACACGGTCCTTCAGCCAGTTTTCAATCCAATTACAAACTATACTTTCCAAGCCTATAGTCCTTACTTTACTTATTAAGCGTCTATGAAACAGTATCAAAAGCCTTTGCAAAATCCAGAAACACTACAGCCACAGACGCTCCTCTGTCCAGGCTACTTCCACCTGCTCATAAAAACAAATCAGGTTTAGTCTGACAACTTCTGTCCTTAGTAAACCCATGTTGGTTATCACTTATAATATTATTTACAGTCACATACTCCCGTATATAATCCCTTAAGAGTCCTTCAAACATTTTTCCCACAACAGAAGTTAAACTAACTGGTCTATAATTACCTGTGAAGGACCTTAATCCTTTTTTGAATATGGTCACCACGTTTGCCTTGCGCCAATCACTTGGCACTGTACCAGTACCTAGAGAATCTTTAAAAATTATAAACAGGGGCACAGCAATGACTGAACTGAGCTCTTTAAAGCACTCTTGGGTGTAATCCATCTGGACCCGGAGCCTTGTTTACATTTACCTTATTTAACTTGTCTTGTACCATATCTACAGTTAGTCAATTGAGTATATTACTGGATGTACACCACAGATATCAGCTCCTTTCTCTTCTTTTGTATATACAGAGCTAAAAGTCCCATTTAGTAAGTCTGCCTTTTCCTTATCTTCAGTGACTACCCCCCTCCCCCCCCCCTTACCATTATTTAGTGGACCTACCTGCTCAGACTTAGGTTATTTAGCATTTATATGTTTAAAGAATTTTTGGGGATTTGTTTTGCTCTCTTTTGCTACCTGCTGTTTGTTTTGTGGAAGCGCTTCATTAGTACCAGAGGACTAGGAAGCGGTGAAAGCTCTGTACTCACAGCTTCCTGGTCCTCGGCTGTCGGCTGTGAAGTCAACGCACAGTGTGAGGGCGCTCTGTGACCTCACACTGTGCACGCCAGTTAACAGCACAGCAGATTTTTTGGGCATATACTTGCAGATATTTGAGACTTTTTGACACCACTTAAGACAGTGGTTAATATTCCTGCTGCCAAATGTGAACTGTTTTTGGTGCATTTTTCCTCTTGCTGTTACTTTAAAGGGGTTGTCACTTCAGCAAGTGGCATTTATCATGTAGAGAAAGTTTATACAAGCCGCTTACTAATGTATTGTTATTATCCATATTGCTTCCTTTGCTGGCTGGATTAATTTTTCCATCACATTATACACTGCTCGTTTCCATGGTTACAGACCACCCTGCAATCCATCAGTGGTTGTCGTGCTTGCACAATATAGGAAAAAGCACTACCCTATGTGCGCTCCCATGGTCAAGGCCACCAGAGAGTCTGACGCTTTCTCCTATAGTGTGCAAGCATGACCATCACTGATGGATTGCAGGGTGGTCTGTAACCATGTAAACGAGCAGTGTATAATGTGATGGAAAAAGGAATCCAGACAGCAAAGGAAGCAATATGGGTAATAACAATACATTAGTAAGTGCGTTGTATTAACTTTCTCTACATGATAAATGCCACTTACTGAAGTGAGACAACCCCTTTAGCATATAAAGATATGGTTAGAATAAAGGGAGTCACATACTGTGCTTTCAATGCTGTTTATTAATACAGTTAGGTCCATATATATTTGGACAGAGACAGCATTTTTCTAATTTTTGTTCTGTACATTACCACAATGGATCTTGAACAAAACAATTCAAATGCAGTTGAAGTTCAGACTTTCAGCTTTAATTCAGTGGGTTGTACAAAATTATTGCATATAATTGTGAGGAACTAAGGCCCCTTTTACACAGGCATGAATTCCGTGCAGATGCAATGTGTGAGGTTAACGCATTGCACCCGCACTGAACCCGGACCCATTCACTTCAATGGGGCTGTTCAGATGAGCGGTAATTTTCCCGCATCACTTGTGCGTTGCGTGAAAATCGCAGCATGTTCTATATTCTGCATTTTTTACGCAACGCAGGCCCCATAGAAATGAATGGGTCTGCGTGAAAATCTTAAGCATCCGCAAGCAAGTGTGGATGCAGTGTGATTTTCACGCATGGTTGCTAGGAGATGATAGGGATGAGAAACCCCATTAAAGTCTAATCACTATTATTTTCCCTTATAACATGGTTATAAGGGAAAATAATAGCATTCTTAATACAGAATGCTTACAAAAATGTGGCTTGAGGGGTTAAAAAAAATAAAATAAATTAACTCACCTCATCCTCTTGTTCGCACAGCTGGCATAGTCTTCTTTCTTATTCTTCTTTCAGGACCTGCAAAAGGACCTTTGATGACGTAATTGCACTCACCACGTCATCAAAGGTCCTTTTGCAGGTCCTGAAAGAAGAAGCAATAAGACGATGCCAGCTGCGCGATCAATTGGATGAGGTGAGTTAATATTTTTTTTATTTTAAACCCTCAATCCACAATTTAGTAAGCATTCTGTATTATGAATGCTATTATTTTCCTTTATAACCATCTTATAAGGAAAAATAATAAAATGAATAGAACACCTAACCCAAACCTGAACTTCAGTGAAGAAGTCCGGGTTCGGGTCTGGGTACCACATTTAGTTTTTTCTCACGCGTGTGAAAAACGCATTGCACTCGCGCGGAAAAAAATGAACATCGGAACGCAATCGCAGTCAAAACTGACTGCAATTGCGTGTCTGCTCGCGCGGGTTTCCCGCGCGAGTAGTCAAATCCGGGACACCAGAGTGAAAGAGGCCTAAAGCATTTTTTAAACTCAATCCCATCTTTTCATGGGCTCAAAAGTAATTGGACGAATTAAATAATTGTAAATAAAATTTTAATTTCTAATACTTGGTTGAAAACCCTTTGTTGGCAATGATTGCCTGAAGTCTTGAACTCATGGACATCACCAGACGCTGTGTTTCCTCCTTTTTAATGCTTTGCCAGGCCTTTACTGCAGCGGTTTTCAGTTGCTGTTTGTTTGTGGGCCTTTCTGTCTGAAGTTTAGTCTTTAACAAGTGAAATGCATGCTCTATTGGGTTCAGATCAGGTGACTGACTTGGCCATTCAAGAATATTCTACTTTGCTTTAAAAAAAAACTCCTGGGTTGCTTTGGCTTAATGTTTTGGGTCATTGTTCATCTGTATTATGAAATGCCGACCAATCAGTTTGGCTGCATTTGGCTGGATTCATCTGGCTGCTTCTATCCTGTGTCACATCATCAATAAATACTAGGGACCCAGTGCCACTGGCAGCCACGCATGCCCAAGTAATCACACTGCCTCCGCTGTGTTTTACAGATGATGTGGTATGTTTCGGATCATGAGCTATACCATGCCTTCACCATACTTTTTTTCTTTCCATCATTCTGGTAGAGGTTGATCTTGGTTTCATCTGTCTAAAGAATGTTCTTACAGAAGTGTGCTGGTTTTTTAAAGGGTTTCTATCACTTCGTATGCCATAATTAGCTCTCAGACACTAGCGATCCGCTAGTGTCTGCTCTGGCCAACCATCCTAATATAAGAGCTTTTTGGGCAGCCGTTTTGCTAAAAAAATAACTTTTATAAATATGCTAATGAGCCTCTAGGTGCTATGTGGGCGTCATTAGCACCTAGAGGCTCCGTCTACCTTCATACACAGCCACCGCCCAGCGCGTCCCTCCAGCCCGCCCATCTCCGGATGAATGCGATCCTCCGTGTGACGCAACTGACGAATTCTCGCGCATGCGCCGTGCGCGGCTGTATTCGGCGCATGCGCAGAGAATGTCTGACCACTTCCCTGCTCAGACATCTCCACTGCGCCTGTTCCTTGGAGCACTATGACGTCACGGCGCAGGCGCAGTGGAGATATCTGAGCAGGGAAGCGGTCAGACATTCTCTGCGCATGCGCCGAATACAGCCGCGCACGGCGCATGCGCGAGAATTCGTCCGTTGCGTCACACGGAGGATCGCATTCATCCGGAGATGGGCGGGCTGGAGGGACGCGCTGGGCGGTGGCTGTGTATGAAGGTAGACGGAGCCTCTAGGTGCTAATGACGCCCACATAGCACCTAGAGGCTCATTAGCATATTTATAAAAGTTATTTTTTTAGCAAAACGGCTGCCCAAAAAGCTCTTATATTAGGATGGTTGGCCAGAGCAGACACTAGCAGATCGCTAGTGTCTGAGAGCTAATTATGGCATACGAAGTGATAGAAACCCTTTAAGATGTTTTTTTTTTTAGCAAAGACCAATCTAACCTCCTTATTCTTGAGGCATATGAGTGGCTTGCATCGAGCAGTGCACCCTCTGTATTTACTTTCATGCAGTTTGCTCTTTATGGTAGATTTGGATATTGATACACCTATATCCTGGAAAGTGTTGTTCACTTGATTAGCTGTTGTGAAGGGGTTTCTCTTCACCATGGTAACTATTCTGCGATCATCCACCACTGTTGTCTTCTGTAGGCGTCCAGGTCTTTTTGCATTGTTGAGGTCACCAGTGCTTTCTTTCTTTCTCAGGATGTACCAAACTGTAGATTTTGCCACTCCTAATAGTGTAGCAATTTCTCGGATGCTTTTTTTCTGTTTTCGCAGATGAAGAATGGCATTGTTTCACCTGCATGGAGAGCTCCATTGACCGCATGTTTACTTCTCAGCAAAATCTTCAAAATGCAAGCACCATACCTCAAATTAACTCCAGGCCTTTTATGTGCTTAACCTCTTAAGGACACATGACGTACCGGTACGTCATGATGTCCTGGTACTTAAGGACACATGACGTACCGGTACGTCATGTGTTGTTCCGATCACTGCCGCCCGGCCGGCAGTGATCGGAACCCGGTGCCTGCTCAAATCATTGAGCAGGCACCTAGGCTAAATGCGCGGGGGGGTCCCATGACCCCCCCATGTCGGCGATCGCGGCAAACCGCAGGTCAATTCAGACCTGCGGTTTGCTGCGATTTCTGCAGTTTCTGGTCCCCGCGGTCAGGGACTTTACAGTGCCTAAAATAACTTTTTATTAACCCCCCTGCACCCCCGAATGATTTTATGGTGGCGGGAGATGCAGGGGGAGGGTTGCGGGCGGTGTGGGCGCTGCGGGAGGCGGGCGGTGCGGCAGGCGGGATCGCGATCCCCCGCCCGCCTCCCCTTGTATAATCGTTGGTTTCTAGTGGGTATACCAGGGTGCCAGCACATTGCTGGCACCCTGGTATAAACGGCTGACATCTGCGATGCGATGTCAGCCGTTTAACCCTTTCCATACAGCGGTCCGTATGGACCGCTGTATGGAAAAGGTTAACAGCGCAGGGAGCTCCCTCCCTCTCCCATCGGGGGGCTGCTGTGCCTTTGCAGCCCCCCGATGGGGAGGGAGAGAGCCCCCAGACAGCCCCCCGACAGATCCCCTCCTTACCCTTCCCCGTCTGCGAAGTTCTGAGCAGACGGGGAAGGTTCCCATGGCAACAGGACGCCTCCCAGGCGTCCTGCTGTCCATGGTGCTGAACAGATCTGTGCTAAAACGCATAGATCTGTTCAGACAAGTGTAAAATACAGTGCAGTACAATATATATTGTACTGTACTGTATTATACAGACATCAGACCCACAAGTGGGTCTGGGTCAAAAAAAAAGTGAATAAAAGTGAAAAAAAGTAAAATTCAAAAAACACATTTATCACTGATTAAAAATGAAAAAAAAAAAAAATTCCCTACACATGTTTGGTATCGCCGCGTCCGTAACGACCTGATCTATAAAACGGTTATGTTACTTTACCCGAACGGTGAACGCCATAAAAATAAAAAATAAAAAACTATGATGAAATTGAAATTTTGCCCACCTTACTTCCCAAAAAAGGTAATAAAAGTGATCAAAAAAGTCGCATGTACGCCAAAATTGTAACAATCAAACCGTCATCTCATCCCACAAAAATCATACCCTACCCAAGATAATCGCCCAAAAACTGAAAAAACTATGGCTCTTAGACTATGGAAACACTAAAACATGATTTTTTTGTTTTAAAAATGAAATCATTGTGTAAAACTTACATAAAAAAAAAAAGTATACATATTAGGTATCGCCGCGTCCGTATCGACCGGCTCTATAAAAATATCACATGATCTAACCCCTCAGATGACCACCGTAAAAAAATAAAAATAAAAACGGTGTAAAAAAAGCAATTTTTTGTCATCTTACGTCACAAAAAGTGTAATAGCAAGCAATCAAAAAGTCATATGCACCCCAAAATAGATGCCAATCAAACCATCATCTCATCCCGCAAAAAATGAGACCCTACTTAAAATAATCGCCCAAAAACTGAAAAAACTATGGCTCTTAGACTATGGAGACACTAAAACATTTTTTTTGTTTTAAAAATGAAATCATTGTGTAAAACTTACATAAATAAAAAAAATTGTATACATATTAGATATCGCCGCGTCCGTGACAACCTGCTCTATAAAATTACCACATGATCTAACCTGTCAGATGAATGTTGTAAATAACAAAAAATAAAAACGTGCCAAAAAATCTATTTCTTGTTACCTTGCCGCACAAAAAGTGTAATATAGAGCAACCAAAAATCATATGTACCCTAAACTAGTACCAACAAAACTGCCAACCTATCCCGTAGTTTCTAAAATGGGGTCACTTTTCTGGAGTTTCTACTCTAGGGGTGCATCAGGGGGCTTCAAATGGGACATGGTGTAAAAAAAAACTGTCCAGCAAAACCTGCCTTCCAAAAACCGTATGGCATTCCTTTCCTTCTGCGCCCTGCTGTGTGCCCGTACAGCTGTTTACGACCACATATGGGGTGTTTCTGTAAACTACAGAATCAGAGCCATAAATATTGAGTTTTGTTTGGCTGTTAACCCTTGCTTTGTAACTGGGAAAAAAATATTAAAATGGAAAATCTGCCAAAAAAGGGAAATTTTGAAATTGTATCTCTATTTTCCATTAAATCTTGTGCAACACCTAAAGGGTTAACAAAGTTTGTAAAATCAGTTTTGAATACCTTGAGGGGTGTAGTTTCTTAGATGGGGTCACTTTTATGGAGTTTCTACTATAGGGGTGCATCAGGGGGGCTTCAAATGGGACATGGTGGCAAAAAAACAGTACAGCAAAATCAGCCCTCCAAAAACCAAACGGCGCACCTTTCACTCTACGCCCCGCTGTGTGCCCGTACAGTAGTTTACGGCTACATATGGGGTGTTTCTGTAAACAGCAGAGTCAGGGCAATAAAGATACAGTCTTGTTTGGCTGTTAACCCTTGCTTTGTTAGTGGAAAAAATGGGTTAAAATGGAAAATTAGGCAAAAAAATGAAATTCTCAAATTTCATCGCCATTTGCCAATAACTCTGGTGCAACACCGAAAGGGTTAACGACGTATGTAAAATCAGTTTTGAATACCTTGAGGGGTGTAGTTTCTTAGATGGGGTCACTTTTAGGGAGTTTCTCCTCTAGGGGTGCATCAGGGGGGCTTCAAATGGGACATGGTATAAATAAACCAGTCCATAAAAATCAGCCTTCCAAAAACCATACGGCGCACCTTTCCCTCTACGCCCCGCTGTGTGGCTGTACAGTAGTTTACGGCCACATATTGAGTGTTTCTGTAAACGGCAGAGTCAGGGCAATAAAGATACAGTCTTGTTTGGCTGTTAACCCTTGGTTTGTTAGTGGAAAAAATGGGTTAAAATGAAAAACTAGACAAAAAAATGAAATTCTCAAATTTCCTCCCCATTTGCCAATAACTCTTGTGCAACACCTAAAGGGTTAACAACGTATGCAAAATCAGTTTTGAATACCTTGAGGGGTGTAGTTTCTTAGATGGGGTCATTTTTGGGTGGTTTCTATTATGTAAGCCTCGCAAAGTGACTTGAGACCTGAACTGGTCCCTAAAAATTGAGTTTTTGTAAATTTCTGAAAAATTTCAAGATTTGCTTCTAAACTTCTAAGCCTTATAACATCCCCAAAAAATAAAATATCATTCCCAAAACAATTCAAACATGAAGTAGACATATGGGGAATGTAAAGTCATCACAATTTTTGGGGGTATTACTATGTATTACAGAAGTAGAGAAACTGAAACTTTGAAATTTGCTAATTTTTCCAAATTTTTGTTAAATTAGGTATTTTTTGGTGCAAAAAAAATAATATTTTTTACTTCATTTTACCAGTGTCATGAAGTACAATATGTGACGAAAAAACAATCTCAGAACGGCCTGGATAAGTCAAAGCGTTTTAAAGTTATCAGCACTTAAAGGGACTCTGGTCAGATTTGCAATGTGTAAAAAGGCTGTGTCCTTAAGGGGTTAATTGAGAATAATGAAGGAATTACCCACACCTGCCTATGAAACAGCCTTTGTGTCAATTGTCCAATTACTTTTGATCCCTTAAAAACCAGGCTGTCACATGTAAAGGAGCTAAAACTCCTAAACCCTCAAATGAAAGCTTAAAGTCTGGACTTTATGTACATGTCCATTATATAACTATAACTTGAATATGTTTTACTAAACAGGTAATAAAAACAAAATTAGTGTCAGTGTCCAAATATATATGGACCTAATGTAAAGCATGGTGGTTTTTCATCAGTACTTTATTTAAGCTGTGTATATTCCAATATGGTGCTGGGGAAAATACGGCCAAAGAGGCCATGATTGGTGGGAAATTGCACAGTAGTTGGCCCCCAAAAGCATACAAATGGGTAGGTATATCTTACGTTGGCCCTATGGCAGAGGTGATAAAAGAGGTTGTCCTTCCTATCTCAGGGGAGAAGCACCTATGCTTAATCAGTGCAACAGTGTCCTTTTGTGTGCTAACCCAGGCTGTCTGGTAAATGCCACAACAGAAGAGGAGACCAGGAAGGTGCTGGAGAATGATGCGACGGGTGTCCAGTAGGGAAGCCAAATGCCACTGCCGGTTTAAGTGGAATACTGTCTACATTGAGACTGTAAGAGGAGGGTAGCTTGGTGCCAGGACTATAAGTATATGCCCTGTCCTATGAGGTTGCAGTGTGACTACTAGAAGCGTTGATTAAATGATCTGCTGCTACATCCAGGAAAAATTATACATTGCTATATTACAAGGAAGAACCATTATTCCCACCACTGCCACAGTTGTCACATAGCATTGTGTCACGGGACGCCGAGGCGCTCGCTCTCCTCAGCGTCGCTGGCGTCCCGTTTCTGTGCAGGAGAGAGGACGCGCACAGCGTCCTCGTCTCCTTGGTGATAGGGGGCTGGACGGACCGCCGCGCTCTTCTCTGTGCGGCCGGCGTCCTTGGTCCCCCCGGCAACCAGGCAAGGTCTGTGACTAGTGTGGATCATGTGGCACTGGCCACGTCACATGACCCCAGCTAGCCAGTATTTAACAGGCAGCCTGCTGGCCACAGGTTGCCTGTTAATTAGGTTCTTGGCGATTTTGTATCTGTCATACTTACCTGTTCCTGTTTGTTCCCTGACAATCCTCTGCATGCTCCTCTTGTACTGCGCTGCTCTCCTGGTATTCTGACCCCGGCTCCCACCTGACGATTCTCTGCGGACTCCTGTGGTACTTCATTACTCTCCTGGTATTTGACCCCGGCTTTTCCTGACTATTCTCTGCCTTATCCTTTGTACTGCGTTGCTCTCTTGGTCTTGACCCGGTCTGTTCACTTTCCGTCATTTGTCTTGTGTGTCTGTAAGAAACAGTCATGTAATGTCTCTAAGTTTCATTATCCTGGTAAACTGTGTTAACATTTAATGTAAAATGCCTGCAGTATTCGTTTGGTCAGTAGATGGCAGCATAGGACCAATTTGCATTGGAGTTTACCATAGAGAAAGTGTATTACTGTGATACTAGTTCTTTAAGGCAGCAGCTAAGTGTTGAAGTGACACGCCCCTTATGATGTCACCCTGCCTCAGTGTGAGCAGGAAGAAGGAGGAAGAGAGACTTGAACGGCAACTGCCGCCATATTGGCAAGATAGAAAACAAGTTCTGTGTTGTGTAAGACGTGTGTGGAGATACTAAAGGACGTCCATGTGTGGCCAAGCTGTGTGAACTTCGGTCTAGAGATGGATGGAGTACAAAGAAACAGTGCATTTAGTGAAGCCAAGTTAAAAAGGACTGTGTGCAGCAACTAACCTGTGGAGCCGACATTGGGCTGTGTGGATTGCCCCAAACAGTAAAGAGACTCACAGTGCTGTCGAGGTAGCGGACAGTAACTGTAATAATCCTGGATTATATTCAACTGGTTTTCCGGCCTGCTGAGGAGGACTTCTTTGTTGCGGATCCTGCTCTGGTTAAAGGAAAAGGACGACATCGGGCCCCACCGTGCACTTCCACAAACTGTAAGCGGTCCACTTGGACCACTGGGATAAGGGGGGTGCGCACCCGCTTAAAAGTTAGGGTCAGTTAGGAACAGTTTCTGGGACTATTATTTCTTAGTGTCCGCACTGCGAATACGGACACAACAAAAGGTGAAAATTGTTGCAGTGTTTAACTTGTATTGTTTATACTGTTTTGAAGATTTTGCTTGTCTTTACCTCTGTAACTTCACTGTTAACCTGCTTTTATTAATTTATCGTAAATGCAATTTTTTTAATCTTGACTTCTGCGTACACACTCTTTTCTGGTGGCGGAGTCAAATCACCTGCCTTGCTCTCGGTTCACATGTCCTCCCAGCACATATTCTAAGTTAGGGATTGCCGTCCAGTTGTTCCCTGTCATTAGGACTTGCGAGGCAAGTAGGCAGGGCCAGGGGTGAGGGTGGAGCGCAGTGGTCACTATCCTCCCCCCTGTGTGTAGTGTACGCGACCGTTACAGATTAACAGGCCCAAACCTAACCACTGTACTATGAATCCTCTGGTGACCCTGACTGACCATGTATCTAACCTGGCGCAGATGGTGCAGGGGAGAAACTCCGCTCTTTTGAGCTAGGACAAGGTTCTTCCATTCCTCAGACCTCCAGTCCGCATTTAGAGCCCCAGATTAAGCTTCCTGAACCCTTTTCTGGAGACCGGAAGAAGTTTCTTTCCTTAAAGGAAAATTGTAAATTTTATTTCGTTTGCGCCCCGTGTCCTCTGGCCCAGAGTGTCAACGCGTGGGCATTGTCATTTCCCCAGCAGGGCAGTCTTTAATATTGATTGGACCCTGGGCAAAAATTTACTTGGGCCCCCTGGATCCCGCCTTCCCACACTCTAACATGCAATCACGGCCTCTACCACAACACACACACAAAAAATCCACACACCTGGTAGAGTACAGTGAATGACTGCAAATACTTCCAGTTCTGAAGACTCCAGCGGCTCAGGATCAGTGCTCAGGGCTGGAAGTGGGCAACGCTCTGCAGTTCAGGAAGGAGACCGGGGCTCGGCTCAACCTAGCATTACAGTGCACTCCAGCACCCCACAGTATGCAGTATAGCACCCTAGAGTATACAGCACCCCACAGTATACAGTAAAGCATCCTATAGTATGCAGCACCCTACAGTATGCAGTATGGCACCCCATACTATACAGTACCCCACAGTATACAGCACCCCACAGTATATAGTAGAGCAGTATAGCACCCCACAGTTTAGCACCCCACACTATACAGTACCCCACAGTATACAGCACCCCACACTATACAGCACCCCACACTATACAGCACCCCACAGTATATAGTAGAGCAGTAGAGCACCCCACAATATACAGCACCTCACAGTATACAGCACCCCACAGTATACAGTAGAGTAGTATAGCACACCACAATATACAGCACCCCACAGAATACAGCACCCCACAGTATACAGTAGAGCAGTATAGCACACCACAGTATACAGCCCCCCCCCCCACAGTATATAACACCCCACAGTATACAGCACCACACAGTATGCAATAGAGCAGTATAGCACCCCACAGTATACAGCACCCTATAGTATACAGTAGAGCAGTATAGCACCCTACAGTATACAGCACCCCATAGTATGCAGTATAGCACACCACAGTATACAGCTCCCCACAGTATACAGCCACCACAGTATACAGCTCCCAACAGTATACAGTAGCTTACAGTATATTAGTATAACAGCCCCTGTCACCTTTTCCTGATGTAATCTTCACACAAAAAAGCTCCACAGTTAAGGCAAACTTCTCCTGCAGCAACACTCCTGGTAGAAAGGACCTTTGATGACCTCATAGTCATGTGACCAGTAATATTGCTAGGTTACTGGTCACATGGTGATGATGTCATCTAAGGTCCTTTACCTAAGAGAATCACAGCTCTCACAGTTCGCTGCCTGGAGTGACGGCAGGCATGGCAGCACCCCCCTGTGTAGCTGACAGCCTGACACCCGGGGCAGTGGCCAGCAGGGCTCAAGAGGCAGCTGCCTTGGGTCCCCCATAAGCAATTGGGCCCGGAGCAGCTGCCCCTTTTGCCCCTTGTTAAAGACGGCCCTGATCCCCAGGACTGGGCATTCTCTTTACCGGCTGACGCCAGTTGTTTAACATCAGTGGAGGGGTTTTTTCAGGCCCTGGGTTCCTTGTACGATGAACCAGACAGGGCACTGGTAGCCGAAACTTCTCTAAAGGCACTGGTTCAGGGCAATCTACCTGCAGAGGAATATTGCACCCAATTTAGAAGGTGGTGTGTCCCCTCAGGATGGAATGAACCAGCCATTAAGAGTCAGTTCAGGTCAGGTCTGTCTGATAACTTAAAGGATCTTCTAGTGAGTAATCAGCTTCCAGAGACTCTAGAGGAGATGATGACCCTTTTAGTCCGACTTGACCAACGGGTTAGAGAGAGACGACAGGAACGACAGTTCTCTTCTCAGATGGTGGTCCAGCCTGAGGCCTATCCCAGAAACGACGCTGAGGTCTCTACTGAAGAACCCATGCAGGTCGGCATGACCCGAGGGAATCTGCACCGCAGACGTGGAGTGTGTTTTTACTGTGGAGATCCTGACCATTGGATCAACCAGTGTCCTAAGAAGGTCCTCTCCGTCAAGTCTCCCAAGGCAAGGCAGCCTAAAGACCAGGTACACCCAGATATTACTAAATGTAAGTTTTTGGTACCTATAACGATATCTCTGGGGGTTAATAAATGGCCGGGTAAGGCCTTTATTGACTTTGGTTCAGCAGCCAGTTTAATTGATTCTGAGTACGCTATAAGACTGGGTATTCATATTTTTGTTCTTCCTACACCTATCCATGTCATGGCTATTGACGCCACTCCCCTGGTAGGTGGTACGGTGAGGTTGTGTACCTCAGAGATTTCTTTAACCGTAGGTGTGTGCCACTCTGAAAAATGTTCCCTCTTAGTCCTTGAGAACTTACCGGTCGAGGTGGTACAAGGGTTGCCTTGGCTCCGATTACACAACCCCACTATAGATTGGTCCAGGGGGGAGTTGGTGAAATGGGGACCCAAGTGTGACTCGTGCTTGTCCATGGTACAGGCTGGAGTCTCAGTAGATTCTGATACATTCCCCACAATCATTAGAGAATATTTTGATGTGTTCTCGTCACCTACCCCGGAGGTTCTACCACCCCATAGACCATATGATTGCGCCATAGAATTAGTAGAAGGTGCCAGGTTTCCTAAGGGGCGTATTTATAATCTTTCTAAACCCGAACGCAAGGCCATGGACAATTATATTAAGGAGAGCCTCGGTAAAGGGCACATTAGACCTTCGGTCTCTCCTATGGGAGCGGGGGTTTTCTTCGTTAAGAAGAAAGATGGTGGTCTTAGGCCATGTGTATCGATTACTGGAAATTAAATAAGATCACTATCCAGAATAGATACTCCCTTCCATTGATTCCAGATTTATTTAACCAGGTTTTCGGGACAACCTGGTTTTCTAAGATTGACCTGAAAGGGGCATATAATCTTATCCGAATCAAGGAGGGAGACGAATGGAAGACGGCGTTCAATACTCCGGCTGGACACTTTGAATACAAGGTTATGCCTTTTGGACTCAGCAATGCCCCAGCTGTGTTCCAAAACTTTATGAACGATATTCTTAGGGAGTTCTTGGGTATATTTGTCATTGTCTATCTTGACGACATTTTGATATTTTCTCCTGATTTCAAATCTCATGTGTCTCATGTTAGTCAAGTATTGGAGGTGTTAAGGGAAAATCAGTTATCCGCTAAAACAAGAGAAATGTGTCTTTGGTGTACAGGAGATACTGTTTCTAGGGCATGTCCTGACTCCTCACGCCTTCAAAATGGATCCTGGTAAGGTACTAGAAATTAAGGAATGGGTAAGGCCTTCCTCCTTAAAGGCCTAACAACTGTTCTTAGGTTTTGCTAATTACCGTAAATTTATTAAGAATTTTTCAGTAATTGCTAAACCGTTGACCGACCTCACTAAGAAAGGGGCGGATTTGGAGGATTGGTCTACTGAGGCCATTACTTCATTTGAAACCCTTAAGAAGGCATTCAGTAGCGCTCCCATTCTGATCCAGCCACATCAGGAGAGACCTTTTATTGTGGAAGGGGATGCATCTAAAGAACGGAACAGTAGCAGTCCTTTCACAAGGTCCTGCTAGCCTTACCAACCTGAGACCTTGTCCCTTTTTTTCCAGAAAATTTTCTCCCACCGAGAGAAACTACGACATAGGGAATCGGGAGTTGCTGGCCATTAAATGGGCATTTGAGGAGTGGAGGCATTTTCTGGAGGGGGCAAAGCATTGTGTAACTGTTGTCACTGACCATAAGAATCTTATGTTTCTCGAGTCTTCTAAGAGGTTGAATCCCCGTCAGGCCAGATGGGCACTGTTTTTTTACTAGTTTTGATTTCTCCATTACTTTCAGGCCTAGAAGTAAAAACGTGAAGGCTGACGCATTATCTCGGAGCTTCCATGCTTTTCAGCCTACAGAGGCACCTCCAGAATCCATCCTACCAGCAAATATCTTCATAGCAGACTTAACCCAGGATATCTCGGCTCTCATTAAGGCTGAACAACATCTGGCACCGGCATCCACCCCAACAGATAAGTTGTTTGTCCCCATACAATTTCGTCTCCAGCTGTTCGGTGAGTGTCATGATTCTGGCTTTTGTGGACATCCGGGTTTTGAGGGCACTAAGGAGGTGGTTTCTAGATTTTATTGGTGGCCCACTCTAACTAGGGATGTCAAGTCCTACGTGTCAGCCTGTGAGGTTTGTGCTAGGTCTAAGACACCTAGGACTCGCCCTGCTGGTGACCTACGACCCCTACCCATTCCCAGTAGACCCTGGTCCCACATCTCGATGGACTTTATTACTGACCTGCCGCCGGCGGAGGGTAAGACTGTGGTTTGGGTAGTGGTCGATAGGTTTAGCAAGATGGTTCACTTTATTCCCCTGTCTAAACTCCCGAATGCCAAAACTCTGGCATCTATTTTTGTGAAAGACATTGTACGGTTACATGGTATCCCAAAAAATATTGTATCTGACAGGGGTGTGCAGTTTGTGTCCAAGTTTTGGAGGGCTTTCTGTAAAAGATGCCAGATTTTGTTGTTTTTTTTATCCGCCTACCACCCTGAAAGTAATGGGCAGACTGAACGCCTCAATCAGTCTGTGGAACAATTCCTGAAGTCATATGTTGCTGATGACCAGCAATTATGGGTTAAATACCTTCCGTTGGCTGAATTTGCTTTGAATAACCGTGTTAATTCTTCTGCTGGTGTCGCCCCTTTCTTTTGTAACCATGGTTTCCATCCCCGCTTTCATTCTGGGTCATCCCTCTCCTCCTCTAACCCTGATGCGTATAGGCTCTCCTCTGAACTGTGCACAGTTTGGACCCGGGTTCAATCGAACCTAGAAAAGGCTCAAAGTTCTCAGAAACTCAAGGCTGATAGGAGACGTTCCAAGGGGGCAAACTTTCAGGTTGGGGATAAGGTGTGGTTGTCCTCCAAGAATCTCTCTCTCAAGGTAGCTTCTAGAAAATTTGCTCCTCGTTTTATTGGACCGTATAAGATCACGGAGGTGATTAACCCGGTATCGTTTATGTTGGAGCTGCCCCAGTCGTTCCACAGTCATAATGTGTTTCATAAATCTCTACTTAAAAAATATTTTGAACCTGTTGTACCATCGAAAGCCTCGCCTCCGCCAGTTCTTGTTAATGATGCTGTCGAGTATGTGGTGTCTAAGATAGTGGATGTCAGGAGAGTGCGTAATTCCTTACAGTACCCGATTCACTGGAAGGGGTATGGTCCCGAATAGAGATCTTGGATACCTGCTAGGTAGGTTCATGCTCCTAGACTGGTTCGAAAATTTCATTTAGAACATCCTGAAAGGCCGTGAAGTCTTGGGTCCGGTGACCCCGCATAAGAGGAGGGGTACTGTCACGGGACGCCGGGGCGTTCGCTCTCCTCAGCGCCGCCGGCGTCCCGTTTCTGTGCAGGAGAGCACTACGTACTCGTCTCCTTGGTGAAAGGGGGCGGGACGGACCGGCCGCGCTCTTCTCCTCTGTGCAGGCCGGTGTCCTCAGTCCCCCCGGCAACCAGGCAAGGTCTGAGCACCAAGCTGGGCACTCGGTGCTCAGCTGTATTGACTAGTGGGGGTCATGTGGCGCTGGCCACGTCACATGACCCCAGCTAGCCAGTATTTAACAGGCAGCCTGCTGGCCACAGGTTGCCTGTTAATTAGGTTCTTGGCGATTTTGTATCTGGCATACTTACCTGTTCCTGTTTGTTCCCTGACGATCCTCTGCATGCTCCTCCTGTACTGCGCTGCTCTCCTGGTATTCTGACCCCGGATCCCTTCCTACGATTCTCTGCGGACTCCTGTGGTACTTCATTACTCTCCTGGTATTTGACCCCGGCTTTTCCTGACTATTCTCTGCCTTATCCTTTGTACTGCATTGCTCCCTTGGTTTTGACCCGGTCCGTTCACTATCCGTCATTTGTCTTGTGTGTCCTCCCAGCACGTATTCTAAATTAGGGATTGCCGTCCAGTTGTCCCCTGTCATTAGGACTTGCGAGGCAAGGAGGCAGGGCCAGGGGTGAGGGTGGAGCGCAGTGGTCACTATCCTCCCCCCTGTGTGTAGTGTACACGACTGTTACAATTTGACTGTTTCAGTAACATTTACAAATTGTGCCCATTGTGGAACCAACAGGCCTATTGTGCCTCTGTGTTGTGCTTGTTTGTTCTTCCCTTACCAGTTCCTCCTATGAGTAACACCCCACACCCTGGTTCAGTCTCTTAAACAGCTTGTCACGTTAGTAGTGTAGATACGGACAAGGACCGCGAGGCCCTGAACTAGAACCACCCACTGTCCCTACCTAATTGCAGTATAAGCCCTAGACCACAACTGGTTGACAGTCCCTATGCTATGTAAGTGCAAAGACTGACAAACACAGACAGCACAAAACACAATAATCAGAGTTAACAGAAATGGGTCAGAACCAGATGGACTATCCAGTACCAGAGACAGGAGACAGAGAATGGTCAGAAGACAAGTTGAGGTCAGAAACAAGGAGTACCAATAGCTGAACAGGAACAAGGGAACCACGCTAGTGAACCAAACTAGGACTATCACTAGCAATGGTATTAGAGGGGCAAAGGTTTAAAAGTAATATCAGGAAGTATTACTTTACTGAGAGAGTAGTGGATGCATGGAATAGCCTTCCTGCAGAAGTGGTAGCTGCAAATACAGTGAAGGAGTTTAAGCATGCATGGGATAGGCATAAGGCTATCCTTCATATAAGATAGGGCCAGGGACTATTCATAGGATTCAGATATATTGGGCAGACTAGATGGGCCAAATGGTTCTTATCTGCCGACACATTCTATGTTTCTATGTTTCTATGCCCTTATGAGATTTAAATAGAGAGCCAGATCCTTGAAACAGAACCTGATTGGTCCGGTGACCTGACTCTCCCATAAGTTAGCCAACAATCAGAACAGATGATTGAGCAGATAGGCTGTCATTCAGCCCACTGCTCATCTCCCCCAGTGTTTGCGTGCTGCTGGGAGAAAGCAGAGAATTGCATTATGTAACTAGGGACGCGACCACAGGTGCCAGAGCTGAGGAACGTGCCGCTGGAGCCCAGCCAGGTAAGTGTATTACATTACCCCCACTGGACCCTCAACATAGGGAGCAGGTTTTGATAGGAACTCAAGATAAAAATTCCTTATTAAACGAGGAGCATGAACATCCCGAGCAGTGACCCATGTTCTCTCAGCACCTTATCCCTTCCAATGGATAATATACTGAAAAGAGCCCTAAACTCCTAGGGCCAGATTTATCATTAGCTCAAGTCAGAATAATGGAGTGAAAAAGTCCCCAAAAAAGTCCCAAACGCTAAAACTGCGCACAAATTTGCGACTTTTTTCTGCTCTGCACTATGCTCGCCAGGGGCGTACATAGAAATCACTGGGCCCCATAGCAAAAATCTGAATTGGGCCCCTTAACCCCGCCCACTACCCACAATGGCCCATCCCACTTCCTGACCTGGCTCCTCCCATGCCACACCCCCATTAAATAAATTTATACATGACCTACTGAAACTGTTAGGGATAAACATTTTTTTTTTATTATTAACCAACTTTGTTGCAGTAACGTATATGTACATGTATTTTCCAATAAGGATTTGTTCTGTTTGTTTGCGTTTTGATAGTGAAAAAAAATTCTAAATTGGGGGAAAAAAAAAGGTTTTACTTTTTTGTCGCCATATTTGGACCTCTATAAATTTTTTGCAATTTTGTATAAGGAACTATATGGGGGCTCAAATTTTGCGGGGCGATCTGAACTTTTCATTGATACCATTCTGGGGTGTTTATGACTTTTTGATCACTTTTTATTTAAATTTATTGTGGAAAAGGAAGCGACCAAAAACAGCTAATCCGCCTTTTGGACTCTTTTTTTCTGTTTTGCTGTTTGCCATATGGGGAATATTTTTTTATATTTTCATACAATGGGCATGTCACTTGCCAGGCTTGCCAGAGTGGGCACAGGACAGTGGACACAGATGGGCCATGTCACTTGCCAGGCTTTAGCAGAGTGGGCACAGGACAGTGGACACAGGGCGCAATATGTATGCCACACAACTAAGCGAGTGCAGGGCAGGAGCACATACACAGCACTCCTCCTGCCTCTGTCCACTGTGCTAAAGCCGGACCTAAGCCATCCTCCACATCTTAACCCCTTTGCTACCTGCGCCATTTTGTCATCACTTCTCCTACCCCAAACCCATTTAACTCCTTGCTGCTGATGCTGAGTGTGCACATATGCGCATGTGTTTGTGTGTGTGTGGGGGGGGGGGGGGGGGGGTTTGGCTGGTTTGTGAAATATAATTTGGTGGCTATGTGCACACTCAGCATTAGCAGCAA
This sequence comes from Bufo bufo, assembly GCF_905171765.1. Classification (NCBI taxonomy): domain Eukaryota; kingdom Metazoa; phylum Chordata; class Amphibia; order Anura; family Bufonidae; genus Bufo; species Bufo bufo. The sequence continues at coordinate 138,166,024 of NC_053394.1, forward strand.
GGAGTTAGAGGGGTTAATATCCATCCAACCCCGCCTAATGCCCTCCAAAATGCCCAGGGAGGGGTTGTTAGGAAGGAGTAGGTGTAGGAGGAAAGCACACTGTCATCTATGAGCCCCCCCCCAACCCCTAATGCCCCCCAAAAATCTCAGGACAGTGTGCTTTCTTCCTTCTCCCCCATGGGCATTTTGGGGCACATAGAGGACAACAGGACTCACTGGAGTGGGATTGAAGCAGGTCCCACCCTGTCCTGGCTGTGCCCCTCCCCACCCCTCCTCTCTCTTGCTGCCGCTGTCAGTGTCTGACAATCTGAGTATCCAGATCTGACATAGTGACATGACATTATCACACGGTACCTAGTCTCTGCTGAGTGCTGACTGAGTCTGCTCTCACTCGTCTCAGGAAGCCAGGGCCAGGCACTGCAGGCAGCACGGCAGGACGAACGGTTCTGACTTCAGGCCAGGGACACAGGTGCTTCTGTTCTTCCTTCTTCGTCTCCTCAGCTCAGGCACACTGGCGACGGCGAAGTTTGAACCGATTCTCCCGCCTCCCTTGCGCCACTGGCCAATCAGAAGCTGCCTCAGCAGACTTGCCTTGTGCTGATTGGCCAGCGACTCGAGCTCTACGTGCAGGCTGCTTTGATCCTGATTCCGCAGCAGACTGTCAGGATCAGGTCAGAAGGTCAGGATCAGGGGGCGGGGGGGGCGGGGGGGGGCGGCAATTGCGGAAGAAGAGTTGGCTGAAGAAAACCAGCCGCATTACCGGCCAGCATGTCATGAGTGGGCAAGGTTAAATAGTGTGGGCGGGGCCTTCTCTGCGCTTCGGGCCCCCCAGTGCCGCGGGCCCCATAGCAATGGCGTGGTCTGCCTCTGAGGGCGGTACGCCACTGATGCTCGCCAGTTTTCTGAAAGTGGGCGTGTTTTCTTATGTAAATGAATCTATAGACAGATTTACTATTGGGATTATTTAAAAAGTCGCAAAAAAGTCACAATTTCACTCCAGTGAGGACCATGCTCATCTTATGAGACTTTTTAATAGAACATGCGACATTTTCATAAAAACGTGCGACTTTTTCGTAAAGATGTGCGACTTTTGTAAAGCTGCTACCGTCAAACTGCTACCGTCAAACCACATTTATTACAGTCTTAAAGGGCCGATCATAAATCTGACTTGGCTAAAACTGACTTTAGCCATATGTGAAAGTGGAGTGAGCTGTCAGTCATGATAAATCTGGCCCCTAGAGTCAAGAATTTTGTCTACCTCATATTCAAATTTGCCTTTGATTACAACTGGATCAGGAGGTTTAGTTGAAGGAATGTATTTATTGAGCAAAGATTTATGGAAAGTATTATGTATCCTGAACCAGGATGGCAACTGAAGACTGAAAGATACCGGGTTAATAACAGAGGTGATCTTATATAGGCCAATAAACTTAGGAGCCAGTTTACCAGATGGTACCCTAAGGTGCAAATTCTTATTGGAAAGCCAAACAAGTTCTCCAAGAACAAAATTCGGAGCCAAGGAACATTTCTTATTGGCTTGTTCATACTGAATGCTTTTAGCTTTTTCCAGGCTCTTGCAAGCCTAGGCCCAAACTGTGCACAGATCATTCATGATGGCATCCACCGCAGGTCTAGCAGAATTTAACTCAGACACAGAAGAAAAACACGGATTAAACCCATAATTACAATAGAAAGGTGAGATGCCACTACAGGAACTCATATAATCAGTTGTAAAATGGGCAAAGGGCAAAGTAGACCCGCAGGACGTCTCCTCGGTAGTTTGGCCCTTAGGCAAACGTCACATGCAGTGACAAAGGCATGCACATGGTTATAAATTAGTCAAGGAAGATGACCCCTGAGACAATACAGCTCCCACTCCTACCTCAGAAGCATCCACCTCTAGAATGAATTGTTTGGTGATATCAGGTTGAACAAGTATATGCGCATGAATTAAACTCTCTTTCAGGGTTTCAATAGCAGACAGAGCATCAGGGGGCCAATGAATTAGATCCGCACCTTTCCTGTTTAAATCCGTAAGCAGCTTGGCAATGATTGAAATAATAATTTGCCCCAGGAATCTCCTGAAGAACCTTGAGGGAAGTGAGTCTAGCCCAGTCAACACTTGCTTGCGCTTTAGCAGGGTCCATATAAAAATTTTGAGGTGTCAATATATAACCCAGGAAAGAGTAGTCCTTTGGTGTAGGACTTCTCCTACACCAAAGACCAATTTACTGAATTTAGAGAATAGCTGGTTTTCTCTCAATTTCTGAAGAACCTTTCTGGATTTGGGGAGTACTATCACTCCTTGGAGAGAGCGCCTTCCATTTCTTCCTTTGAAGAACCTTTCTCACATGCCCAGTCAGAAGAGAAAATTTCAATATCGTCCAAAAAGACTACCACGAATAGACGTAGGAATTTACGAAATATATAAATAACAAGGTTTTGGGAAACTACTGGGGCATTACACAGCCCAAATGGCATTCCCAGATATTCAAAATGCCCTTTAGGGGTATTGAATGATGTCCTCCATTCGCTCCCCTCCCGTATTTTAATAAAATTACAAAATCACAGGCTACTCTTAGAAAACCACTGAGCCCCAACAATTTGATTAAAAATATCAGGCATAAGGAGAAAGGATACTGGTTCCTGATCGTGATTTTATTTAATTCCTTATAGTAAATACAGGGGTATAATCCACTGCCATTTTTCTCAACAAAAAAGAACCCAGCTTCCATAGGGGATATAGATGGCTGAATATGTTCCTTCCATAGACTATCTTGGACATAATCTTTTGTGGCCTACCCTTCGGGTCCAGTAAGATTATAGATTTTTTTCCTTAGGATACTTGGCACCTGCAACAAGTTCAATAGCACAGTCATATTCACGATGCGGAGGCAAGGTCTTGGATGCCTGTTTAGAAAAGACATCTTGAAAATTCTTAATTAGTGTTGGGTGAGCATGCAATACTTTTTTACTCGAGCATCGCGATGCTCGGCACATCGTGTTGTTCAGCCAAACAGCGCGTGTGCTCGAGCGCGATGCTCGAGTCTCCTCCCCACACATTTGTTGGCTGCTACGCAGCCAATAAACGTGCGAGGAGGTACTGGCACTCACTGTAATGCTGTAGGCATGTTGGTTACTGGCATTACAGTGATTAGCTGGCCGGAACGCGTGATTTGGTGTAGCACCCGATGACGCGTGGTTCGGCTCAGTCTTAGTCAGGGAGAGCTGCAGCAGAAGGGAAAGATAGTGTAGGGACAGGTGAAAAGGTGTTAGAGACCCAAAAGTCTTTTTAGACTATTGTTTTATCTGGCTGCCATACATATTATTAGCGCAACCTGGGACATGAAGCTAGGTATCGTGGATGAGGGTGTTTCTTGTGCTCTGGCAGCAGGCACAGTTTCACCGCGCCCAGGGCCATGGCCTCTGCATGCACCATCAGCAGCACGGCCACTTCCCCGTCCCTTACTGCTCGCCTTGAGCATTTTTAAATGGTGTATATACTTGCAAGTATGTCACACGTACAGTAGTGCAGGTTTTGTAAGTGTATGCGCAAATAAATTAAACTATGTCACAGATATTTAGGATGCGCAAACGTTATACAGAAGATATAGCGCAGGTAATGTCGCTGCCACCAGCGGCGAAAAAATTACACTGAATGTCACTGATATTTCGGATGCACTAACGTTATACTGGAGATGTAGCGCAGGTAATGTCGCTGTCACCAGCGGCCAAAGAATTGCGCTGAATTTCACAGCGCAAATGTAGCACAACCGAGGTTGTGTCAGTGTCAGCAGTAGCCAAACAAATGGCTACTGGTAGGTTCTATATAAGCAGACTCAGTTTTATACTGACTTTAAAACCAGCCTCCAGGACAGATTGACTGGTCAGGTGTGCAATGACTCCAAGGAGATCGCCACGCCTCCAATATATACTACAAAGAAAAAATGTGGGGGATTGGGTCATGCACACCTGACCAGTCAATCTGTCCTGGAGGCTGGTTTTAAAGTCAGTATAAAACTGAGTCTGCTTATATAGAACCTACCAGTAGCCATTTGGCTCCAGGAGAAGTATATGGTGGGCTCAGCATGCATGTTGGTACTTGCATTCCTGGATCCGATGAAAGCTGTAATGGCACCGGACGGGGTTAAAAGCAGAGTGTGCTTGGCTTGCATGCTGACCTGCATTCCCTGGACTTTGTGTGGCTGTCATGGCCCATGAACAGGTAGGAACTAGTGTTAGGGACCACTCAAATGAGACGATCTTGACGCGGTGAGTGGCTTATTACGCTTTGGCCAAAATGTACACCAATGTCTCATCCAGCATGGAGGCAGGGCAGAGTGCTGGATGTAGTGTGCGATCACATTTGCATTTTCCGTTTGTATATGTATTTCGCCATAGTGATATGCACCTACATACGGGTTGTGCTGCCCCAATCCCCCACATTTTTTCTTTGATAGCCAGACCACCCTCCGTTCGTCTTCTCAGCACGAATTGGATGATGATGACAAGGAGGAGGAGCAGGAGACAGTTGCCTCCGCTACAGAGGGTAGTAGCCATAGCAGGTTTATTCCATCTGTTCAGCGTGGATAGGCCGAAGAGGAGGAAGAGGTTGAGGAGATTGAAAGTCATCCTCCTGATGAGGACAGCGAAGTCTTGTCTGTTGGGACTCTGGCACACATGGCTGACTTTATGTTATGCTGCCTTTCCCGTGACCCTCGCGTTATATGCATTTTGGCCAACACTGATTACTGGTTGTTCACCCTTTTCGACCCCCACTACAAAGAGAACTTCTCATCTCTCATTCCTGTGGTTGAGAGGACTAGCAAGATGGTGCAATACCAGAAGGTCCTTGTGGAAAAATTGCTCCAAAAATTTCCAGCTGACAACGCTGGCGGCAGAATACGTAGTTCCTTGGGCAACCGATGAGGGGAGATGAGGGGAACACACAGCAGTTCCAACAGAGGTAGGGCAACACTCTCCAAGGTCTGGGACAGTTTCATGACACCCCGCCAGCACCCTCACCCTGATGCGCAGCCTACTGTCACAAGGAGGGAAAAGTTTTCGAAGATGTTGAAGGAGTACGTAGCAGACCGTGTCAGCGTCCTCAGTGATCCCTCTATGCCTTACAACTATTGAGTGTCCAAGCAGGACACGTGGCATGAACTGGCACTTTACGCCTAGGAGGTTCTGGCTTGCCCTGCTGCCAGCGTTTTGTCAGAGTGGGTATTTAGTGCTGCTGGGGGCATAATAACTGATAAGCACATCCGCCTGTCAACTGAAAATTCTGACAGGTTGACTCTTATCAAAATGAACAAGGCCTGGATTGCCCCTGACTTCTCTACTCCACCAGAGGAAAGCAGCTGTACATAAAGGCACTTTAAATGTGGCTTTTATGGTGTATTGAATACACTGTATTCCCATGCACCCCTTCCACCACAAAAAAAGGTATATGGTTCAATCTTCATTTTCTCGTCCTCCTCCATCATATCAACATGCTTATTAGGCTGCCCTCGCTCCTAATGTTTTAGAAGGTCAGCTCAGCAGCAGACCCTCACTCCTAATTTTTTAGATGGTCAGATCAGCAGCAGGCCCTCGCCCCTAATGTTTTAGATGGTCAGCTCAGCAGCAGACCCTCACCCCTATTGTTTTAGATGGTCAGCTCAGCAGCAGACCCTCACCCCTAATTTTTTAGATGGTCAGCTCAGCAGCAGACCCTCACCCCTAATTTTTTAGATCGTCACATCAGCAGCAGGCCCTCGCCTGTAATGTTTTAGAGCAGTGATGCCCAACCTACGGCCCGCGGGCCAAATGTGGCCCGCGAAGCCGTGTCATGCGGCCCGCGCAGTAACAGGACTTTATCAGCCTGTGCCCGCAATCTCCCCGCCCAGCACCACCTCCTAGCTAATTTATTCACTGCACTTGCCTCTGTGAAATTGAAGAGAAGCGCCGTAATCTCGCACAGGCGCACTGGCAGAGGCATCGAAGTGTGCATGCACTGTCTTCCTGGCCTCTGCCAGTGCACCTGTGCGAGACTACGGCGCTTCTCTTCAATTATACAGAGGCAAGTGCAGTGAATAAATTAGCTAGGAAGCGGCTCTGGATGGGGAGGAGATCTGTGGATGACACTTACGGGGGGATCTGTGGATGACACTTACGGGGGGGATCTGTGGATGACACTTACGGGGGGATCTGTGGATGACACTTACGGGGGGGATCTGTGGATGACACTTACGGGGGGGATCTGTGGATGACACTTACGGGGGAGATCTGTGGATGACACTTACGAGGGGATTCGTGGATGACACTTACGGGGAGGGATCTGTGGATGACACTTACGGGGGGAATCTGTGGATGACACTTACGGGGGGATCTGTGGATGACACTTACGGGGGGATCTGTGGATGACACTTACGGGGGGGATCTGTGGATGACACTTACGGGGGGGGATCTGTGGATGACACTTACGGGGGGATCTGTGGATGACACTTACAGGGGGATCTGTGGATGACACTTACGGGGGGATCTGTGGATGACACTTACGGGGGGGATCTGTGGATGACACTTACAGGGGGATCTGTGGATGACACTTACAGGGGGGATATGTGGATGACACTTACGGGGGGATCTGTGGATGACACTTACGGGGGGATCTGTGGATGACACTTACGGGGGGGATCTGTGGATGACACTTACGGGGGGATCTGTGGATGACACTTACGGGGGGGATCTGTGGATGACACTTACGGGGGGTATCTGTGGATGACACTTACGGGGGGAATCTGTGGATGACACTTACGGGGGGGATCTGTGGATGACACTTACGGGGGGGATCTGTGGATGACACTTACGGGGGGGATCTGTGGATGACACTTACGGGGGGGATTTAGGGAGGGGTGTGGGGATGTTGGGGTGGGAGGTCCGATAGGTATGTGGCGGTGGGAGATTCGGGAGGGGGGGGCCATAAATTTTTTTGCTATGGGGTCCAGTCATTTCTAGCTACGCCCCTGATTGGTAAGATTGGGCGGGCACTGGAGCGATAGATCGCCCTGCTGTAGGAGAAGCCAGCGGGAAATGAAAGGTGGAGGGGCCAGCTCCTGGTGGTGTCGGGCACACGGCGCAAGCATGGCGGTGGAGGATCTGACTGAAGCCTAAAGACCAGACATCAAGGTAGACCTGCAGAAGAAGGTGACAGCGCAGTATGTGTTGTATACATGTGTGTAATGTATGTAGTGCAGTGTGTGATCATCAGCACTGTGTGCTGTCCGCATCCATTTCGTCCCCATAGAGAATGAATGGGTCCGCACCGTTCTGCAAAATTGCAGAACGGATGCGGACCCATTTTGCGGACGTGTGAATGGAGCCTAACCCCTACACAGTGTAGAGGTATACTGTATATTGTGTGGCACAGTGTATGTTATGTATGCTATGTGTGTATAACATAAACATATTTCACATGAAAACTTACAATTACTTGGCTTGGCCCTTGGGGGATCTCGGACGCCACTTCAACACTTTGGCCGGGGGTTCGGCGAAGCTGATGTGTTTTATCCTAATGAGAAAGATTTCATAATAAGGATTAAGGGGCAGAGGGATAGCAGAGCAGAGAGAGGCTGGTGCTGCTACTAGGGGGTCATACCATGGGGGAGTAATAAAGCCCACCAAAAATGCCCCCCCCCCCCAGTAGTAATAATTCTCCTTATAATGTGCAAAACATACCCCCTTGTAATGCCCCCAGTTGAGCTAATGTTCCCATTATGTGCCAATATAAAATACCCCTTCTCAGTGCCCCCATAGTGCTCCTCTCCCCCCTTCCCCATAGTACCCACCATAATGTGTCCCAGTATAAAATGCTCCTATACAGAGCCCCCATATAAAATACCCCTTCTTTTTAGCCTCTGTAGATGTCCCTATAGTGTCACCCAATAATGTGCCAGTAATAAGTTCCCCAATAGATGCCCCCCAATCATGTACCAGTAAGATGTGCCCCCATATCATGTGCCAGTAAGATGTGCCTCCATAGATGCCCCCCAATCATGTGCCAGTAATAAGAGCCCCCCACCATCATGTGCCAGTAGCCTGAGTGCCCCCCTATCATGTGCCAGTAGCCCCCCTATCATGTGCCAGTAGCCCCCCTATCATGTGCCAGTAGCCCCCTATCAAGTGCCAGTAGCCCCCCCTTATGTGCCAGTAGCCCCCCCTTATGTGCCAGTAGCCCCCCTTATGTGCCAGTAGCCCCCCCTTATTTGCCAGTAGGCCCCCCCTTATGTGCCAGTAGCCCCCCTTATGTGCCAGTAGCCCCCTTTATGTGCCAGCAGCCCCCCTTATGTGCCAGCAGCCCCCCTTATGTCTGTTCCAGCCCAGCAGCCCCCCTTATGTCTGTGCCAGCAGCCCCTCTTATGTCTGTGCCAGTAGCCACCTATATGTGCCAGTAGCCACCTATATGTGCCAGCAGCCCCCCTTATGTCTGTGCCAGCAGCCCCCCTTATGTCTGTGCCAGAAGCCCCCCTTATGTGCCAGCGGCCAGTAGCCCCCCTTATGTGCCAGCAGCCCCCCTTATGTGCCAGTATCCCCCCTTATGTGCCAGCAGCCCCCCTTATGTCTGTGCCAGCCCAGCAGCCCCCCTTATGTCTGTGCCAGCCCAGCAGCCCCCCTATGTGCCAGGATTGTCATTTTTACATATAAAAAATAAAAAATAAACTTATACTTACCTCCTCCAGGATGCGATGCAGGCCTCTTCCGGCCTGTGTCCCTCGTTGGCTCAGGCGGCGCAATGACGTCATCGCGCCGCTTGCACCGGCCTCTGATAGGCTGCCGGCACTAGGCCGGGAGCCTATCAGGGGAACAGGGAGGGGACACACCTCTCCCTGCCCTGCCGCATTACAGACATTTGTATCACCGTCCTGAGGACGGCGATACAGATGAGATGACTTTGGAGATGAGTGAGCGCTTCCACAATGGAAGCGCAGCGCTCATCTCCTGCTGTGCCCTGCCGGCACCCCCTTCTGACAGCGCCTCCAAATGAGGTCTCACTAGTGCTCTGTAGAGCGGCATGAGCACATCCCTCTTTCTACTGTTCCTGAATCATTTCAGTGGTGTTTCCATCAATTTCTGACCTTTTTCTATGAACCAGACACCCTCCCCTCTTCAGAGCAGGGGGTACCTGGTTTAATGCTTGGGTTCTCCCATTGACTTCCATTGTGCTCGGGTGCTCTGTAGAGCACCCAAGCATCCCAAAGTGTTCTATTTAAGCACCCGAGCACTTTGGTGATCGATCAACACTATTCTTAATATATTCAGGTAATAATGGACCTTCCTCTAGTTCAAGAGTAGGGAGCTGAATACAATGATTGAGCACTGAGGACCCTATTTTACTAATTCCCCAGTACTCCAATTAAAGACAGGACTAGGCACCCTCAAACAGGACAAACTAAAGATGACATCAGCAGATAAATTTCTCATGACATAAAAACACTTTTCAGAATAAATAGAACCGACCTTCATTACCAAATGAGGGGTCTTATACTCCAGCCAAGGGAGTAGTATCCACCACAAAAACTGGAATGGGTTCAGACAGTCTAATACATTCTAATCCCAAGGCTGATACAAAATCGAAATTAATAAAGCTAGCTGTAGCCCCAGAATCCACAAAAGCTAAACCAGAAACAGACCTTTCTTGTGAAGACAGATTAACAGACAATAGAACCCTGTTAGTAATTTTGGAAAATACGTCTGGTCTTAGTGACCTCTCCGATCATCAGTCAAATGCTGAAGTTTTCCGCCTTCGGCCTAGTAGGGCAGGATCGCAGTGGATATGCAGGACTGCTGCAGTAGAAGCAAAGGCCATTCTTCCAGCAGTGTTCCTTACTTTGCTGAGAAGACATGGTGCCCACTTGCATGGGCTTCTCAGACTCCACTGGCGCCTTAACCACATAGGACTGGGAGACAGAAGTAAAGGAAGAAGGACAGACAGAAACAGAATGTTCATGCTTACGTTCCCATAATCGTCAATCTCAGGGGTGGACACAGGCAGCAAATGGCCCCTGTGCAAAAGATGTACCTGGGCCCCCCCCTCCCCAAACCACACATACAAATATAGACATATACGGTATGTGCAAATAAAAAACATCTTGTGAATATGTTTACAGTATGTATATATATTCTTTTCATACTAGGTTATGCCTCTAACACTGCCCAAGGCATAACTATACACACCCAGTCCCCTTAATGCCCCCACATAGTAATTATTCCCCCTTTGTGCCAGTACATAGTAGTAATGTCCAGATATGTGCCCCCTCATAGTAGTAATGGTCAGATATGTGCCCCCTTCACAGGAAGTTTAAAAAAATATACTCACCTAGTTCCTCATGATCACAGTTCAGCCGCTGGCGCTCCACAGCAGTAGCAGGATGTAGTGTCACACATTGCTCTGCTGGTCTGTGTAGGAGGAGGAGCACAGCAGATTCCCGGCTGCACAGCTCCTCCTCATACACAGACCAGCAGTGTGATGTGTGACACTACATCCTGCTACTGCTGTGGAGCCAGGTCCAAATTTAGATTTAATGCTGCCCTAGACACTTTAGTGCCAGCTTTCTCCCCCCAATGAAGTCCATAGCTGATGGTAAAATGCTCCCTAGGCCTTCAGCTATCCCTCAGGACTCCCTCATAGACTTGGACAATTAAAGGACTGAGCTGTTACGTGTGCGCTTAGCAGCTGAAGGCATCTGTGTTGGTACCATGTTCTTATGTGCCTGTGATGCTGAGAAAAATGATGTTTTATTATATACAAACGGGGGGGCGTTACCTAGAGGCTCCACTCTCTGTAACACTCTGCACTTTAACATGGTCTGGTGGGATGACATTTTCACTGCCAGGCCCTGTCAAAGTAGACAGGGAGTGGCAGTTGCGGAGACAGCAGAGCCTCAAGGTGTAATGGTAACGCCCCCGTTGCTCCTAGAGGATCATTTGCATATATTCAAATATTCATTTTTTATTCTCAATAATGCAGGCATATATGAACATGGGCCCTTCTATTTGATACAGTCCCATGTAAATAACTTCTCATTCTTACAGTTCTCTATAACATACAGTCCCATGTAAATAACTTAAATCCCCTCCTTCACCCACCTCCAACACATAGTCCCATATAAATAACATCACTCATTACCCTCCAGTCTTCTAAAATATCCAGCCCCATGTAAATAACACCAGTCATCTTCCTCCAATCTTCTATAACACACAGTCCCATGTAAAAACATATCTTTCTTATAGTCTTCTATAACATACAGTCCCAGTTAAATAACATATTTTCCTCCCACTAAGCAGGGAGGAAGTATAATGGGGAGAACCACATCTCCCAGCATTTCTCTGACACTTACATTCATTCCATGGCATCACAGGTCTCCATGGCTGAGCGCTGCCTCTTTCTGCACTGGTCACATGACGGTGATGTCATCACAGGTCCTACCTCCACTTCCACTGCTGAAAAGATCACATGACTGATGTCACCGAAGGTCCTTCAGCTATGGAGTGTAGACACAAACCGGCAGCAGATTCACAGTAAGCGCTAATAAGCCCAAAGCACCCACCTACCCCCAAAACTCTGCCCCCTTCCGACCTCCACACCAAGGTGCCCAGGTTACCCTATTGGCAGAGGTGAGGAATGAAAAGTATGATAAGATAAAAAAAATAAACGCCTCTGCTGGCACTGGGATGGGCCCCCTCCCTTTCTGGGCCCCTGTGCAGCTGAACCAGCTGCACAGGCGGTATGTCCGCCCCTGGTCAATCTAGCTGGATAGCTAGAGACATAGCCTCTTCTAAGGACCAGGAGTGGGATGACTGACTAAAAGATCCTTCAGAGTGTCTGAAAGGCCCTGTCTGAACTGTGATCTAAGAGCCGTATCATTCCAGCCAGACGCAATACATTACCTGTGGAACTCAGAGCGATACTTCTCTACTGGTCGCCTGCCTTGACGCAAAGAGAGGGGATGACTGTCAGTGTAAGCCAGTGTAAGTCATGAGTGACGTAGTCGGCGCAGTGAGGAAGCCGGCACCAGGAGCGTGGCCTTCACTCACTGCGCCTGCGCCGAATACAGAAGTGAACGGCGCAGGCGCGTAATTTCCTCAACGATGCATGGAACTTGGACATCAATCAAGAGGAGCAGGGCGGGCAGAACAGAGGACCTGGGTGGGATGATTGGTTAGTTTTTTGAGCCTCTAGGTGCTGAATCTAGGTGCGTATTATAAAAGTGTGTATTTTATCAGAACGACTGCAGGGACAAATGTAAAAAACATACTGTTATGTAGTGCTGACATTAGCGCATCACTAATATCTGTCAGCTACATAACAGTAATTCTGATGGTAGAAACAAAAAGTCACATTCAACACAAAAGTCACCTTGTGGTTTTGGTGTTAGTTAGAAACATAGAAACATAGAATGTGTCGGCAGATAAGAACCATTTGGCCCATCTAGTCTGCCCAATATACTGAATACTATGAATAGCCCTTGGCCCTATCTTATATGAAGGATAGCCTTATGCCTATCCCATGCATGCTTAAACTCCTTCACTGTATTTGCAGCTACCACTTCTGCAGGAAGGCTATTCCATGCATCCACTACTCTCTCAGTAAAGTAATACTTCCTGATATTACTTTTAAACCTTTGCCCCTCTAATTTAAAACTATGTCCTCTTGTAGCAGTTTTTCTTCTTTTAAATATTCTCTCCTCTTTTACCTTGTTGATTCCCTTTATGTATTTAAAAGTTTCTATCATATCTCCTCTGTCTCGTCTTTCTTCCAAGCTATACATGTTAAGGTCCTTTAATCTTTCCTGGTAAGTTTTATCCTGCAATCCATGTACCAGTTTAGTAGCTCTTCTCTGAACTCTCTCCAAAGTATCAATATCCTTCTGGAGATATGGTCTCCAGTACTGAGCACAATACTCCAAATGAGGTCTCACTAGTGCTCTGTAGAGCGGCATGAGCACCTCCCTCTTTCTACTGGTAATTCCTCTCCCTATACACCCAAGCATTCTGCTAGCATTTCCTGCTGCTCTATGACATTGTCTGCCTACCTTTAAGTCTTCTGAAATAATGACCCCTAAATCCCTTTCCTCAGATACTGAGGTTAGGACTGTATCACTGATTTTAAATTCTGCTCTTGGGTTTTTACGTCCCAGGTGCATTATCTTGCACTTATCAACATTAAATTTTAGTTGCCAGATTTTTGACCATTCCTCTAGTTTTCCTAAATCCTTTTCCATTTGGTGTATCCCTCCAGGAACATCTACCCTATTACAAATCTTTGTGTCATCAGCAAAAAGACACACCTTACCATCGAGGCCTTCTGCAATTTCGCTGATAAAGATATTAAATAATATGGGTCCCAGAACAGATCCCTGAGGTACCCCACTGGTAACAAGACATTGGTCTGAATATACTCCATTGACTACAACCCTCTGTTGCCTGTCCCTCAGCCACTGCCTAATCCATTCAACAATATGGGAGTCCAAGCCCAAAGACTGCAATTTATTGATAAGCCTTCTATGTGGGACAGTATCAAAAGCCTTACTGAAGTCTAGATAAGCGATGTCTACTGCACCTCCTCCATCTATTATTTTAGTCACCCAATCAAAAAAATCAATAAGATTAGTTTGACATGATCTCCCTGAAGTAAATCCATGCTGTTTTTCATCTTTCAATCCATGGGATTTTAGATGTTCCACAATCCTCTCCTTAAGTATGGTTTCCATTAATTTCCCCACTATTGATGTCAGGCTTACTGGCCTATAGTTGCCCGATTCCTCCCTACTACCTTTCTTGTGAATGGGTACAACATTTGCTAATTTCCAATCTTCTGGGACGACTCCTGTTGCCAGTGATTGGTTAAATAAATCTGTTAATGGTTTTGCTAGTTCACCGCTGAGCTCTTTTAATAGCTTTGGGTGTATCCCATCAGGCCCCTGTGACTTATTTGTATTGGTTTTAGACAGCTGACTTAGAACCTCTTACTCTGTAAAGATACATGCATCAAAAGATTCATTAGTCTTCTTTCCTAACTGAGGTCCTTTTCCTTCATTTTCCTTTGTAAAGACTGAACAGACGTATTCATTGAGGCAGTCAGCTAGTTCTTTATCTTCTTCCATATACCTTCCTTCTTTTGTTTTTAATTTGGTAATTCCTTGTTTTAGTTTCCTTTTTTTATTTATGTATCTGAAGAATGCCTTATCGCCTTTTTTCCCTGACTCAGCTAATTTCTCTTCTGCCTGTGCTTTAGTTCACACCCTGCTGGCAGTTCTGCCTCAAAGAGTCCATGAGCAGGCTCTAGGTGGCCTGTTTCTCCTCAAACGGGTCTCAGCCCTCCAAGTCCAGCACAAGCCTCAGATCCCAATACAGAGATCCTCTCTGCTGAACATAGCTGTCTTTTATAGGCAGCGAGGTGTTGCCAAAACCTGAACCGCCACATGAGATCCAGTCCGGTGCTTGACCCCACCTGGCCGCTAATCAGTCCAGCAGCACACACTGGAAGGAAAACACCTGCCTCCCCATACAACTCCCTTTACTGTGTCACAATACGTACAGCTGGTATGTTATGCATCATGTTGTATATGGTGATATGGACCCTGCTATAAATGAGTATACATGAATAATGGAAGCTCTTAGCGCACATACGTGTCGGGCCCACCTACCAGGCGTCAAGGTGGCTTCCGCAGATGGGTCCCTATCACTAAAGAAACTGCCTCACTTTGGACTTACTTGAGCCTACAATATTCAGGGCAGTGTAGGAACCAGCTACAAACATATTCTGCTCAGAAGTCCCAGGTAGATGGGCGTGTCCAGTCTAAAAGGGGTGCCACCCCCAATATATTGCAAGAAAATTTAGACTAAAACCTTCAGGATCACAGGTGCATATCCATGAAGCAAACATAAATACAAAAAACAAAATGGCTGCACACCATTATATATACAAACAATAGAGCTAAGAGATGGGGGTCATTCTAGATAAATGTGGTACAATACCGACTATAAATGAGTATACATGAATAATGGAAGCTCTTACTGCCTCACTTTGGACTTACTTCAGCCTAAAATATTCAGGGCAGTGTAGGAACCAGCTACAAACATATTCTGCTCAGAAGTCCCAGGTAGATCTACCTGGGACTTCTGAGCAGAATATGTTTGTAGCTGGTTCCTACACTGCCCTGAATATTGTAGGCTAAAGTGAGGCAGTTTCTTTAGTGATAGGGACCCATCTGCGGAAGCCACCTTGACGCCTGGTAGGTGGGCCTGACACGTATGTGCGCTAAGAGCTTCCATTATTCATGTATACTCATTTATAGTCGGTATTGTACCACTCTTATCTAGAATGAGCCCCATTTCTTAGCTCTATTGTTTGTATAAATAATGGTGTGCAGACATTTTTTTTTTGTAATTATGTTTGCTTCATGGATATGCACCTGTGATCCTGAAGATTTTAGTCTAAATTTTCTTGCAATATATTGCAAATCATGACACATTATGTTATAGACGATATTTTTGTATTTTTGTACAATTGTTTTATTACTGGCTCAATTATAATAATGATTGTTTGATTACATATACCTGTATAAATATGCACATAGCACAATTGTATTTTGCCATTGCTTGAGAAAGATCCCAGGAAGCGGATCGAAACATTGCATGTCTAGTGAATAAAGTCACTACATTTATTTTATCTTTCGGATGTGCCGTGGAATTTCTTCTGTTTATATGTTTATACAGCTAGACCTGCCAATAACCTTAATACAGTTCCTATGTTTGTGTGTTAAAGACAAAAGCAGAGTTATTTACAGTGACTTCATGTTTGGATGTCATATAACTGTTATATATATTGTGTTCACAGAAGCAGAAAAGATAATATGCCTTTAAGATTCATTAGATGGATGTGAGGTAAGCTCAATGACACAACAGAACAGCAACAGGAAGCACAGAGTTAAACTGTTGTTTCTGGGCAGGAGTCTAGACCAATCACAGCCTGCATCACACATAGCAGGAGTCTAGGCCAATCACAGCCAGCCTCACACATAGTCTGTGTGGGAAATTCCCTAGCAGGAGCTGCTAGAAATTATTATTCACCAGAGAGAGAAGCTGAACAGACATTCACTCCACTAAGAGCTGTGTTTTATGGAGCAGAAAGGCGAATATAGGTATTTAAAACAGTTATATAATGTTCCTACTGTTATTATAGTGATTAGAACTGTATACTGAACCAGATATATGTGTGTTTACTTACAGTTCCACCAATTGCAAACTACAAAGCTCACAATCCAAATTCAAATTCCATATTGTAATCCAAATTGCATACAACCATACCAGATCATACTCAACCAATCTGCAAATAGTTAGCAAGTGAACTATTAGTTAGACCTTAGATATACCTCTCAGAGAGATCATAAAGTGTTAAATAACTTAAAGTGAAAGTACAGATACTAAAGAGAAAAATATATCCACCATTTTATGTTGAATGACAAGATTGAACAGTTGAACCACCATCTTATGCATACTGCCATTTTGTGATATCTTTTTAACACGTGTTTTGTACATGTACTATCTGCTGCAGAGACGGCAGTGTTATATGAAGAAAAGTTGAAGTTAATAAAGAAGTTATTTCAAGCATTTGGTGTGCTCTTTAAACCTACTGTTTCCATAGAACGGCGCTAGAGGAATTACAGCGTAATAGACAGTCTGATTAGACTAAAAAGTCTGAGATATCAAAATTCTTCTAACACCATGTTGCCCTGGTACGACACAGGCACCATGGCTTCTAGAAGTACTGGAACCCTCCCCTGCCTGGGTTTGATAAATTAGGGCCTTGATAACTACCTCTTGGAACTGAAGGAAAGTTGCTCTGTGGCCTGAAGATTGAAATAGGATGTACTCATTGCACATTGCCATCTGCACAATGTGTACGGCCAGCTTTTTGTACCACACTTTTGTTTTTCGTGTGGCACTGTAGGGCTTCATAAGTTGATCTGCAAGATTTACCCCTACCATGTGCCTATTGTAATCAAGGATGCAGTCTGGTTTGGTGACAGTGGTAGTGGTACCTTGTACAGCGGCAGGGGAGCTGGCGTTAGTGTGAATGGTGGTCAGTACAAGGACTTCCCTCTTGTCCTTGTACTTAACCACCAGCATATTCTCATTGCGGAGAGCCCTACTTTCGCCCATTCTCAGTGGTTGCACTACCAGGGATCTAGGGAGGCCTCTTTGATTTTTGCGTACTGTGCCGCAAGCCACAGTACCCCTGGCAGTTAGGGACCTGAATAGTTATCCACATAGAGGTGGTAATTCTTATCCAGCAGTGGTTGCAGTAATTCCCACACAATCTTCCTACTAACTCCTAGAGGGGGGGGGGGGGGGGCATTCTGGGGGTTCTCTCCTGGAATCTTTCCCTTCGTAAACTCCTTGCCCGTTTGCTAGGCAGGTATTGGCGGAATCTAATCCTCCCTTTGAACAATAATAGCGACTCATCTACACTGACATTTTTCTCTGGGTTGTACACCTCAGCAAACTTGTTGCTGAAGTGATCAATGACAGGCCTAACCTTGAATAATCGGTCAAATGTTGGGTCGTTTTGGGGTGGGCACTGTGAATTGTCATTGTAGTGTAGGAATTTTCAGATTGATTCAAATCGCTTCCGGGTCATGGTCTGACTGTAAATTGGAGTCATCATTTCTGCTGCATCTACTGGGGTCCAACCTAGGGGTCTAGTGTATGGCGAACTAGGGTTCTGAACAATGAATTGTTGGCCCTGATAATCATCAGGGGGTGGGGTCCATGTGAGATCACTCTGGGGGGCTGCCTCCTCTGCTACCCTGGGGCACCTTCTAGAGGTTCCCTCATCAGCGGATGATGATGATGAGGGGGTAGAGGAGTAGAGGAAAGTGGCATCCTCTTCTCCTTTACTGGCAGACTCCGTATTGGAGGCAAGCATGGCGCATGCCTCTTCAGCTGAGTATAGTCATTGGGATGGACGGGCCATTTTTATTTTATTGGGGTGTGACGTGTGAAATGTGGAAGCCTTTATTTAGTGTGAGGGGTGTGTATGTTGTGTAGGGGCGTAGCTAGAAATGACTGGGCCCCATAGCAAAAACAAAATGTATGCCCCCCCCCTCCCGGATCTTCCACCCCCACATACCTCTCGGACCTCCCACCCAAACACCCCTTCAGGACCTCCCACCCCAACATCCCCACACCACACTATTAAAGGGATTCTGTCATCAGATTTAACCCCTCTAACCTAAACATATGCTCATGTCTACACTAATAAGAAGAATCCTAAGCTGGCCTTATTAAACCTCACTGTAGCTCTATTTGCCCAAAAACAGGTTTTTATAGCCTGTCAATCACTTACTTAAGGTGCTCAAGGTGAAGTCCGTTAATACAGGGTGCCCGGCCGCACCCCTTACCGTCCGTTGCCAGCGCCGCCTTCCCTGTCTTCAGCGCCGCCTTCTACAGCTCAGCGTCGCCTCCGCAATCCTCCCCGTCCCTCTGCCAGATCCCGCGCCTGCCGCTGCCAGGAGTCCGCACGGGCGCATCAGGCTGAGCCTAGTGCGCAGGCGCGGGATCTGGCAGAGGGACGGGGAGGATTGCAGAGGCGGCGCTCAGCTGTAGAAGGCGGCGCTGAAGACAGGGAAGACGGCGCTGGGCACCAGACGGCGAGGGGTGCGGCCGGGCGCCCTGTATTAACGGACCTCCCCTTGGGCACCTTAAGTAAGTGATTGACAGGTTATAAAGACCATTTTTTTGGGCAAATAGAGCCACAGTGAGGTTTAATAAGGCCAGCTTAGGATTCTTCTTATTAGTCTGGACATGAGCATATGTTTAGGTTAGAGGGGTAAATCTCATGACAGAATCCCTTTAAATAATGCAGCTGCGCCTCCCAGGCTTGAGCAGGTATATGTGTGAATATGGATTAGGGAAGATTTTGAGATCCGGCTGTACCTCACTGTGAGGTACAGCCGGATCTCAGCATCTTCCCTATTCACACATATACCTGCTCAAGCCTGGCAGGCGCAGCTGCATTATTTAATAGTGTGGTGTGGTAATGGTTAATGGCATTTTGGCGAAGACACAGCTGGCTAATCCTATCTGAGGGGTCTGTATTACTGGAGTTATTTCATCTGTGTGTGAGCTACCGCCGGATCTCAGCATCTTCCCTATTCACACATATACCTGCTCAAGCCTGGCAGGTGCAACTGCGCCTGCATTATTTAATAGTGTGGTGTGGTAATGGTTAATGGCATTGCCGAAAACACAGCCACCTAATCCTATCTGAGGGGTCACAGACTTAGCAGGGAAGATGCTGAGATCCGGCTGTACCTCACACACACAGATGAAATAACTCCAGTCTCATCCACTTGTCCACTACACTAGTCTCCAGAGTGACTCCAGTTACAGTACTCCAGTCTCCACATCTCTCCACTGACTGATGCTGCCGCCTGCCGCTTCGGTCGGACACACAGTGCAACAGTGACAGACGCAGTCAGACTCAGTCCCACTCCCCAGCCAGCCCTCACCTCAGCCACTTGAAGTTGAACCAACCGAACTGTACCCCGTACTGCGCATGCGCCGCCCGCCGAGGCAGCCAGCCATGACACTTCAGCAGCTCAACTCGCAGCTTCCTAGTACGTGCCGCTCCTAGTCTGCGACCCCGCCTCCTCCACTTCCGGTGAACCGCCGCCCAGACTGCCTCTCTACCTCCGCCGACTCCGAGTCTGACCGCGCCCTATCACAGCCCCACGCCCGGCCCACTCACCACATTTTAATTTTTTTTATCCTCAGTTGGCGGTGGGCCCCCAGTGGCGTAGGGCCCCATAGCCATTGCTATGGCTGCTATGGCGATCCCTACGCCACTGATGTGGTGTTTTCACACGTGAAGGGGCTTCTAGAAAATGTAAAATTAAATTTAGAAGAAAAGTTATAATAAAAAAAAAGTTTTCTGCAAAAAATAAAAAGTATTTTCTGCACAGAAAAGTCTTCTGCACAAAAAAGTATTTTCTTCAGAAAAAAAGTATTTTCTTCAGAAAAAAAAAGTATTTTCTGCAGAAAAAAAAGTATTTTCTGCAGAAAAAAAAGTATTTTCTGCAGAAAAAAAAGTATTTTCTGCAGAAAAAAAAAGTATTTTCTGCACAAAAAAAGTATTTTCTGCACAAAAAAAAGTATTTTCTGCACAAAAAAAGAAAGTATTTTCTGCACAAAAAAAGAAAGTCTTTTCTGCACAAAATTGCAGTGCAAACTGAGCAGACGCGATCAGTAATGGACATTACTGATCGTGCTCAGTGGTTGCAAAATGCACGTACGCTGATGGTGTGTTCGTGCAAAAATCTAAACTGACACTAACTGAAATTGATATATACAGTCAGGTCCATAAATATTGGGACATCAACACAATTGTAAATTTTTTGGCTCTATACACCACCACAATGGATTTGAAATGAAAAAAACAAGATGTGCTTTGACTGTAGACTGTCAGCTTTAATTTGAGAGTATTTACATCCAAATCAGGTGAACGGTGTAGGAATTACAGCAGTTAGCATATGTGATTCACACTTGTTAAGGAACCAAAAGTAATGGGACAATTGGTTTTCAGCTGTTCCATGGCCAGGTGTGGTATTCCCTCATTATCCCATTTACAATGAGCTGATAAAAGGTCCAGAGTTCATTTCAAGTGTGCTATTTGCATTTGGAATCTGTTGCTGTCAACTCTCAAGATAAGATCCAAAGAGCTGCCACTATCAGTGAAGCAAGCCATCATTAGGCTGAAAAAACAAAACAAACCCATCAGAGAGATAGCAAAAACATGAGGCGTGGCCAAAACAACTGTTTGGAACATTCTTAAAAAGAAGGAATGCACCGGTGAGCTCAGCAATACCAAAACACCCGGAAGACCACGAAAAACAACTGTGGTGGATGACCGAAGAATTCTTTCCCTGGTGAAGAAAACACCCTTCACAACAGTTGGCCAGATCAAGAACACTCTCCAGGAGGTAGGTGTATGTGTGTCAAAGTCAACAATCAAGAGAAGACTTCACCAGAGTGAATACAGAGGGTTCACCACAAGATGTAAACCATTGGTGAGCCTCAAAAACAGGACGGCCAGATTAGAGTTTGCCAAACGACATCTAAAAAAGCCTTCACAGTTCTGGAAAAACATCCTATGGACAGATGAGACCAAGATCAACTTGAACCAGAGTGATGGGAAGAGAAGAGTATGGAGAAGGAAAGGAACTGTTCATGATCCTAAGCATACCACCTCATCAGTGAAGCATGGTGGTGGCAGTGTCATGGCGTGGGCATGTATGGCTGCCAATGGAACTGGTTCTCTTGTAATTATTGATGATTTGACTGCTGACAAAAACAGCAGGATGAATTCTGAAGTGTTTCGGGCAATATTATCTGCTCATATTCAGCCAAATGCTTCAGAACTCATTGGACGGCGCTTCACAGTGCAGATGGACAATGACCCAAAGCATACCGCAAAAGCAACCAAAGAGTTTTTTAAGGGAAAGAAGTGAAATGTTATGCAATGGCCAAGTCAATCATCTGACCTGAATCCGATTGAGCATGCATTTCACTTGCTGAAGACAAAACTGAAGGGAAAATGCCCCAAGAACAAGCAGGAACTGAAGACAGTTGCAGTAGAGGCCTGGCAGAGCATCACCAGGGATGAAACCCAGCATCTGGTGATGTCTATGCCTTCCAGACTTCGGGCTGTAATTGACTGCAAAAGATTTGCAACCAAGTATTAAAAAGTGAAAGTTTGAGTTATGATTATTATTCTGTCCCATTACTTTTGGTTCCTTAACAAGTGGGAGGCACATATGCAAACTGTTGTAATTCCTACACCGTTCACCTGATTTGGATGTAAATACCCTCAAATTAAAGCTGACAGTCTGCAGTTAAAGCACATCTTGTTCGTTTCATTTCAAATCCATTGTGGTGGTGTATAGAGACAAAAATGTTAGAATTGTGTCGATGTCCCAATATTTATGGACCTGACTGTATTTTAAAAAGTGTACTGTGTGCCCCAGAGCCTATTCACCATGTCCGAGGTGGAGGCGATTCTGGCGCAGCACCAGGCGGCTGTTGAACAGAGAGGTCCAGGATGGCTGCAGGCTCAGGTCCAGGGCCTGTTGGCGGGGTCGGGTGGTGCTGCTGCTGAAGTGCCCCCAGAAAAACGGCCGCAGAGGACCAGGCCTCCGGCATGCCTGAGCCCGGCCCAGAGTGAGGAGAGCCTCCAGGGACCCTCCGGTTCGTGCGGCTGTGAGGCAGGTTAGTTCTAGGCGGGCACGGGCCGGGAGGAATCCGGCAGCACTGCGGGACCCAGGCCTGGAGAGAGGATCCCCTTCTTCTTCAGTGGAGGTGGGCGGCAGGGGAGCAGGACCAGGTGCGACAGGACCTCTGGGCAGAGGTTCCGATGCCCAGCGGGGTAGAGATTGCAGGGGTGAGCAGCTGGAATGGCATGGCCAAGATGGAGGCTCGGCATCTTCTTCCCAGGCTGAGCAGCACAGGGCTGGCTCACTGTCTTCTGGAGCTTTGGTGACGCCTAGTGGTATGGCGGTGGAACTGCGTGCCCGGGCTACAGGTGTAGAAGGAATCTCTGCCGAGGATTTCCTGAGGATCCCAGGACAGGGGGGCGATTGCACGCAACACCCTCAAACTCGCGTTCAGGCTGAGTCACAGCATCTGCACAGACAGGTGAGTCGCAAGGGGTTAACCCCTTGCGGTGGAAAATCTGATAGGGACCCCAGGGGTGGGGGGGGACCCTGGGGGCAGCGGCCGGTGGGGGGTTAGGGGAGCTTTGGGCCGGGTAACGGGAGTTGGTGCGGGGTTTAATGGCACCTGGGTCAATGGCGGGGTTGCCATTGGCGGCGTGGGGTGCTTCAGGGCAGGGGAGCTTTGGTCAAGGGGGACGACTGCTAGCAGCGGTAGTAGTGGTGGCGGTGGGTCTGGAAGGACTTTAGCTGAGTCAGGAGGTGATAAGGATGATGGAGTAGACGTTAATAAGGATGGCAATGCGCCGCGTTTGGATGACGCGGCAAAGGGCGAGGTGTATGATTGTTTTGAAGGACTCTTAGGGGCGCATTTAAAGCAAGAGGTGCGGGATAAAATTTGGAAAGGGGAGTATATGGATATTTTTTCCCTACTTCCTTTGGAGCGTTTACAGCTGGATAGAGAACGGACGGAGGATAAGAGAAAGGAGGATGAGGATAAGCGGCGTTCTCGTCTGATTCCGCGTATGTTCTCAAATTGGTTGCAGGCCTTTGTGATCCTGGCCAGTGTTATAGGGGAAAAGGCGCCGGAGAATTGTTCCGCCCTTTTTTGTTATTTAGACGCTAGGTTGGTTGCATTATGACGAGCAGTTTTGTCAGCGCAAGGTGGTGCGTCCTAGTATCAGGTGGGACCACAAGGATATAGCACTGTGGTTGCGGGTGACGGCTCCGGTTATGGCAGGGCAGTGGCGTACATATAGGGGTCGCAGTTGCGACCGGGCCCGGCACCTCAGGGGGCCCGGCTGCTTGTGGACCCCTGGCCCCTGCAGCTGCGTGTGCGCTAAAGTAGTTCAGATGAGTCTTGACAGATCCGAATGAATCTCTCTCTTCTTGCGGTCAGTCGTCAGCGCCGGGCCCGGGCAGGAGCGAGCACGGCGTCGGCGTCAATCCCGCGAGACCTGTTAACTTCTGCGGCAGGTCTCGCGGGAACATGCGCGTGCGCGCCTGAACTCACGCAGCAGACGGGACCCGGACGGGAGAGAGACGAAAAGCGAGGACCGCCGAGGAGACAGTGTTCACTTCCCCTAGCAGCGCCGCAGCAGCCGGTATGTAAGGAAAAGCCGCACTGACTGGACATGAGGAGACACTTCATACTGGCAAATGAGGGGGAGGGGGTTGGCACTTCTTACTGGCAAATAGGGGGGGTTGGCACTTCTTACTGGCAAATGGGGGGGTTGGCAACTTGGTACTTACTGGCAAATGGCGGGGTTGGCACTTACTGGCAAATAGAGGGGGAGAGAGGCACTTGTTACTGGCACCTTATTGGGGGCACTATTAGGGACCACAGGGCACAGTATTGGGGTAGTAGGATGTTCTGTCCAGAAGATGGTAGGATGATGGAAAAGTAGTAAACAAAGATTTTTTATTTTTTTGTCAAACTGCAGAGATTAAAAACGGCGTAAAAATGGTGGTCTGGTCTGAAAGGAGAAGACGAGGACAGAGAACATCTACATCGAAGGAGACGTCACTGGATGTAAGAGGTACGGGCACGATTTATGGGTGGGGCTGTGTGTGGGTGTGGTTTGAGGGCCGGTGGGGACACATGGATCAGTTTCGCACCGGGGCCCCATGGATTGTGTGTACGCCACTGGGGCAGGGCATTCCTTTCAATGGGGGGACCGGTGGTTCCGGACAGTCGGAGCGCTCGGCGGCGGTTCAGAAGGGTTTGTGCTTCCTCTTTAATGAGGACACATGCAAGTATTGGGACAACTGCAAATTTAAGCACAAGTGCTAATCTTGCGGGGGGGGGGGAGGGAAGCATGGAGCCACTTGCTGTTTCCGGAGTAGGAAAGGGAAGGGCGGGGGTGACGCGCTAGGAAAAGGGCCAGACGCCCATTTAGTTAATCGGGATGGAGCCCTTCCTAAAAAAGTATAAGGACGAGATGGCGGCAGAGTTTTTGAGAGCTGGCTTCCGGGAGGGTTTTCGGATCCCATTTGTTGAAGGGAGAGGTTTGGTGGGGGTGGGGAGGAATTTGCGTTCGGCGTTGGATTTTCCAGGTATAGTCTCAGATAAGTTGCAGAAGGAAGTTGAGTTGGGGCACTTGGCAGGCCCGTTTGCAGGTCCTCCAATGCAGGATTGGAGGTTTTCCACTTTAGAGGTTGTCCCAAAAAAGGATCCCGGAAAATTTCGGCTGATTCATCATCTATTGTTTCCTAAAGGGGATTAGGTTAATGATGGGATTGCGCCTGAGTTGTGTTCATTAGTTTGTACGTTGTTTGACGCGGCAGTTCGTTGGGTTCGCGAATACGGTCAGGGGGTATTACTGGCAAAGGTTGATATTGAGTCGGCCTTCCAGTTGTTGCCAGTGCATCCTGACTGTCAGCATCTGTTGGGCTGGGTAGCGCTGGATTGGTCGGGGTGGCGGTCCATCATCCATTATTTGGATGATTTTCTGTTTATTGGGCCGCCGGGCTCAAATGGATGCTTGGTTATGCTGCATTCTTTCGAGGCGATGGCGAGACAGTTTGGGGTACTGCTGGCTTGGGATAAGACGGAAGGGCCAACCACGACTTTAAGTTTCCTGGGTATTGTCATTGATACGGTTGCAATGGAGTGCAGGTTGCCGGTTGATAAGTTAGAGGATTTGCGGAGGGTGGTATCTGCTGCTAGTGGCATGCGGTAGATACAGCTTAGTGACTTGCAATCACTTTTGGGAAAACTGAATTTCGCGTGCCGCATCATGCCCATGGGCAGGATTTTTTGTCGGCGGTTGGCGCAGGCAACAGCAGGGACCCGGGCTCCGCATCACTTTGTCCGGCTTGGTAAGGAGCTGCGAGGGGATTTGTGGGTTTGGGCATCCTTTTTGGATCATTACAGTGGTAAGTCGTTGTGGATGGTGGACGCGGTGGTTGCTGCGGATTTTGAATTGTTTATGGATGCGGCTGGGGGCATTGGATTTGGGGCTTATTTTCAAGGGCATTGGTGCGCGGGGGTGTGGCCTGAACAATGGAAGGCGGAAGGCTGGGTGAAGAATATGGCTCTGCTAGAACTTTTTCCGATAGTGGTGTCAGTGTCAGTGTGGGGCGCATCCTTTAGGAATTGGAAGGTGTGTTTCCATTGCGATAACTTGGGGGTGGTGAAAGCCATTAATCGCTTGTCGGCCTCTTCCCCTCCAATCGTTCAGCTTTTACAGCATTTGGTATTAGTTTGTTTGTCGTTGAAAGTGTGGATTGTGGCTTCTCATGTGCCTGGGATCAGCAATTCAATTGCGGATGCTTTATCTCGTTTGCAGTGGGATCGCTTTCGGGAGCTGGCACCGGATGTGGACGACCAGTGAGTGATATGCCCGCTGGAGTTGTGGAATCTGCCATTCGGTCTGTAGAGGATTTGTTGCGGGGGTCATTGGTGGGCGGTACATGGGCTGCCTACGAGAGGGTGTGGGGTATCTGGGAGTCTTGGAGGCAGCGTTTAAGGGGAGAGGGGTTGGAGGATGAAGTCTTGTTGCTGTTGGGGCATTTTAGGAAGGAAGGGTGGTCGGTGTCTCGTATCACGAGTTTAATAGCGGGGGTGGCTTTCGGGTGTAGGTGTAGGGGCGTGGGAGATGTCTCAAAGTCATTTTTGGTGTTGCAGGCTTTGAAGGGTTTGAAGCGGCGGAGCGATGCGTCGGACCTGTGATGGTCGTTTTCGTTTCAGCTTTTGGGCCAATTGTTTGCGAGGTTAGACCTGGTTTGCATGTCCGCAGCAGAAGTGCGATTGTTTCGTTTGGCCTTTTCTTTGGCCTTTTTTGGGGCTTTGCGGTTGGGCGAATTGGTTAGCCCCAGCAGGGTCCGGGCTGGGGTATTGCGAAGAGAGGACGTGGACCTATATCAGGCTAGGGTGGAGTTTGTTATCAAAGATGGACCAGTTGGGCAGGGGTTGCAGGGTGGTTTTGTTTGAGGTCCGGGGGTCAGACACTTGCCCGGTGAGGTGTCTTCGGGATTGGTACATGAAGATGGGTCGTTTCTGTCGCGTTTTCAATTAACTTCGGTTTTTAGGGTTTGTTAGAGGGTTTGGGGCTGGGTCCGTTGCTTTTTGGGGGGCATTCATTTCGGATTGGGGCTGCCACGGAGGTGGCGAGGAGGGGTCTGGTGGACGAGGTGATCCATCGGATCGGGTGTTGGGAATCCATCCGTTTTCGTTCATACATTGAGCTAGACCTTAACGGGGTCTGAGTATTTTGGGGGGAATTTTTTATTTCGATCGGGGTTGACGGTGGCGTTTCTTTGTTTTGTTTTTCAGGTGTTGCTTAGTGTGGATTCTGGGGCACTCTTTTGTGTTTTGGTGATGGCAGGCAGTTGGGGTTTCGGAGATGTGAGGCGATGATACGCTGGCTGGGCCTTCAAGGTATGGTGTGGAGTAGGGTTCTGCCAGAGTTTTATAGCTTTGCACGGCTAAATGAGGCTCCTGGGATTTTAGTTTTGCATGTGGGAACGACTTAGGGGTGCACCCGTTTAAGGAGCTGATTAAGGACATCAAGTTCGACTTGTTAAGATTGTGGATGCAGTTCCGGGGGACGCGAGGTCAGTAGTGAGAGTCAATAAGGCCCGAATTAAGGTGAATCGGGCGGTGGCACAGTTTGTTTTTGGGGCTCCAAGGACCCTCCCATTTAGGAATGTTTTGGGGTCGTTGAGGGGCCTTAAGGAAAGAAGGCCGTTGGGGATATTATATGTTATTTATGGTATTTATGTTATTTATGTTGTTTTTATTAATAAAATGGCTGCTGTGGCCAACTAAATCCACCTTTGGGAAAGTGTCTTTCTTGGGGTTAAAGGAAGTTGGGGGGTGGTGGCAGCTAGGAGGTAGGAGCGAGTCGACAATACCCTAGTCATGAGATTACTATGTAAAAGTTGTATACAGTAAAAGTCACAACTCCACACCAGGCAACCCCCTGGTATACATTTACAAATATAGGTGTAAACCACATTGCAGGCATGCCAAATATATTAAGGTGTACCATTTCACAAATTTGATGCAGGCAGCAAAGACAGATTAAAAAATGACACGTAATCAACGCATATGATAAATGCCCCCCATAATCTTAAGTCATTGAGGGAGATTTATCAAGATTGGCGCTTTCTGCACCTGGCTTCATATGCTCTGCGCTGCCGGAGGATGCGCCTAATTTATGACGAGGCGCATCCTTCTGCAGTCCGTGCTCCTAATCAGAAATCTACCACGGCTCAGAGCTGGCTTCTTTTTTTTGCCAGAACACCTGCGTAAGGCCCCTTGCAGACGAGCGAGTATTCCGCACGGAATCCGGACCCATTAATTTCAATGGGGCTGTGTATATGTGCGCTGGTTTTCACGCATCACTTGTGCGTTGCATGAAAATCGCAGCATGCTCTATATTCTATATTCTGCAAATTGCATCCGCAAGCAAGTGCAGATGCGATACGTTTTTCATGGATGGTTGCTAAGAGATGTTGTTTGTATACATTCAGTTTTTTATCAGGCGTGTGCAAAACGCATCAAAACATATTGCACCCGCGCAATAAAAACTGAATGACTTTGCCTGCAAAATCGCCCATTTTTCAGTGAATGCATTCGCAACGCCTACGGACCTAATCTGGACATGCTCGTCTGCAAGGGGCCTAAAAAAAGGTAAAGGACTTGCCACGCCCCGTTTCCCGCCCTTGCCACACACCCTTTTAGAAAAATAGTGAGGATGGCGAAAAAGGGGAGATGCGAAAATTGCATCTGTAGTTGCATCTACAACATTTTAACTCCACTTTTCAGGCGCACAGGGAATAATAAATCTCCCCTCTTGTGTCTTACATTCCATAAAAAGGAAAAATATATCCAGGAGGAATTTCACACTTTTGCCTCTTAGAATTTTGTAAATTCCAGGGTAAACCCTCTATTGTCCACAGGCAGGCAGCTGGACCCTACATCATTAAACTTGGCATCTATCATAAGCCGCAGGTTCTGTGGCAGAGAGGCGCGATCTTTCCAATGCCTCCGCGGGAGATGAGGTGTCTGGAGGAATGTAGTAGAGATTACCCGAGTTTATCAAAGGTGTGTGTCTAATTACTCAATGGCAGCCTGATAAGCCGTCTCCCTGGGATAAGTGCTCGGCAGCTTTTACATGGGGAAATGTTTACACCTGCTGATCCGTTGAATATTATTGCCTTGTTCTTTGTACAATGACATCACTGACCGTTGAGAGATGTCAACAGTAGTCGTGATTGCCAGACAAGTGATTTGTGTTCTGGCTCAAAGTTCAGACTCATCTGTGCTATTTAATTAAAGTGAATTTCTAACCTCTGGACCTTTGCACATTAATGCAATAAGCTTCCATGTAGAAAAAAAAGCATTAGGCGTGATCAGGACCATAAGGGTGCGGCCACACAGTCAGGCTTCCTGATGCAGTTTTGGAAGCCAAAAACAGAAGTGACCTCGAAAAAGAGAAGACATCATATCTGTCCTATATACATTTTCTCTTTTTATGACCCACACTTGATTTTGACTTCCAAAACTGCATCAGAAACCTGACCGTGTGGCCACGCGAGTTTTCCGCACGGGTGCAATGCGTGACGTGAACGCATTGCACCCGCACTTAATCCTGACCCATTCATTTCAATAGGGCTGTGTACATGAGCGATGTTTTTCACGCATCACTTGTGCGTTGCGTAAAAATCGCAGCATGTTCTATATTCTGCGTTTTTCACGCAACGCAGGCCCCATAGAAGTAATTGGGGCTGTGTGAAAATCGCAAGCATCCGCAAGCAAGTGAGGATGCAATGCGATTTTCATGGATGGTCGCTAAGGAGATGATGTGAATAAATGGGAATGAGCCCCGGGACCCCATTAAAGTCCATTCACTTTATTATTTTCCATTATAACATGGTTATAATGGAAAATAATAGCATTCTTTAATACAGAATGCTAAGTAAAATGACCATTGAGGGTTAAAAAATAATAAATAAATTACCTCATCCACTCGATCGCGCAGCCGTTATTGTCTTCTTTCTTCTTGCAAGACCTGCAAAAGGACCTGTGCTGACGTCATCGCGCTCACCATGTGGTGAGCTCGATGAAGTCAGCGCAGGTCCTTTTGCAGGTCCTGCAAGAAGAAGAAAGAAGACGATAACGGCTGCGCGTTCAAGTGGATGAGGTGAGTAATTTTTTATTATTTTTTAACCCTCAATGGTCATTTTACTTAGCATTCTGTATTAAAGAATGCTATTATTTTCCATTATAACCATGTTATAATGGAAAATAATAAAATCTACAGAACACCGAGCCTAAGGTTTTATAGCACTACATTTTTCCTAATTTGGGTGGGCCCAGCAGTATGATGCGAAAGAATTGACAACAGTTATGTCACAAAATGGGGCTCAAAATGGCATTGCCAAGGGTCATTGCTCGTCGGTGACTACCAGGATCCACTTCACTAAGGGCATGGTTAGGGTTTTGATAGGAAAGACATACCAACAATCTTAAGGTGCCTTTAATAGCTGTCAATCAAACGTTAATTCATCTGACAGCTACAGTATCTCTTCTGACCCAGACACATAGATGCATGTGTTTTCAATGTGGAGCAAACCTCTGCTAAACACTTCTGGCTGCAACTTTTCTATGAGGAGGATAAAAGGACTGGGTGTTGAAATTAGATTTGTGAAAAAATGTATTGAATTTTGGCTTGAAAATCTTTCAGGGAACAAACCATTTAAGCAATATTCCATCTCTAAAATATTAGTATTTTTGTTAATAAAACTACAAAACCCCACTTAGAATGAAATGTTAGTGCATAATACTTGTACTCACTATATACCGCCCCTATAGTTGATTGGGTAACACCAGTATGTACTGATAAATGTTTCTGAGTGTGTTTTGTTACAACTACTACACCCTGAAATTGGTATTCTCATCCCAAAAATGTATGGCATAAGCAGTGGATACTGTATATCGTTATGCATTGTAACGGAACGCCTAGCACCCCGACCGGGTACCTCCGTTGATAGAAGCTCCTAGTGCTTTCCGAGGACTCCAAGCACTCCACTTGACACCGTACGCACTGCAGACCCCACGAACCGCCAAAGCTTGGTTGAGGTCTCACCGTCTCCTACCCACCCTGGACCCACGACAAGGCTCCAGGCTCCAGTGGGTGAACCTCTCCTAAAACCAGAGAGCAGGAACAGCTCTTAAAAGAGCTAGTAGTTATAGCCAGGGGAGTATAGCAAATCTCCCAGCGTATAGCAATCCCCAGCGTCGATCAGTTACCCAAACATCAGCCTCAACATGATAAAGGGTAAAACAGGAACACTTTATTGAGGGCTACCCGCCCGTATTTATGCAGGTCCCCATCTGGTGGACACGCCCCTAGGGGACCAGAATGAAGACTGTGACACAGGACAGATATGCAGCACTGCAGGATAGACAGACACAATACATCACCACAATGCATCATGGTTTCCTCCTCTCTGCCCTGGAGACACCCGAGGAGTAATCCAATTATCTCTCAGGACAAAGGGAAATCGCCAATACACATGTGGATACAACAGGACAGGAATCACCACCCAAACACACAATGTCACACCCCCACAGCAAACAGACATTTAACATATTCCCAGATAGCTCAAGTCTGAGTGCATATCATTAGGTGAATGGCACTCAGAATACACAAATACAATAAAATTAGCTATCTGGGTACCCTCACATAACAAAATACATATGCAAAGACAGATTTAAGCTGTGCGGCCGGTCTGTCTGCTCCTTTAAAGTTAGTATGGGCCATAATCCTGAGGCAAGAGGCTGGTAGCTAGGCCCCTCCGAAACCCAGTGGCGAGGTTGGTTTCGCCACATATCTCCCCCTCCCAGGGAAGACTAACCAGATACCTGACCTCATGCCGGTCGGTATCTGAGTTAGTCTGGCAGTCCACCCACAACCCAATACTGGACCTGTTGAATTTTGGGGCCTGGCTCTGTTCTGTATGTCCCCAGCTGTTGAGGGGGCATCTGCTACTCCTTGCTTCCTTGTTGCTCTCTAGCTTGGAGCTGTAGGTACTTGGTGGGCAGAGGCCGACTGCGCTCTGCCCCGATGCCAGCTCTTCCGCTGGGGTAGCCTGTGGGAAGTCCGGCTCTGGAGAAGAGGATAGGGGAGGGCAGAGGCCGACTGCGCTCTGCCCCGATGCCAGCTCTTCCGCTGGGGTAGCCTGTGGGAAGTCCGGCTCTGGAGAAGAGGATAGGGGAGGGCAGAGGCCGACTGCGCTAAGCCCCGATGCCAGCTCTTCCGCTGGGGTAGCCTGTGGGAAGTCCGGCTCTGGAGAAGAGGATAGAGGAGGGCAGAGGCCAACTGCGCTCTGCCCAGATGCCAGCTCTTCCTCTGGGGTAGCCTGTGGGATGTCCGGCTCTGTAGAAGAGGATAGGGGAGGGCAGAGGCTGACTGCGCTCTGCCCAGATGCCAGCTCTTCTGCTGGGGTAGCCTGTGGGGAGTCAGGCTCTGGATAAGAGGATAGAGGAGGGCAGAGGCCAACTGCGCTCTGCCCAGATGCCAGCTCTTCTGCTGGGGTAGCCTGTGGGATGTCCAGCTCTGGAGGAGAGGATAGGGGAGGGCAGAGGCTGACTGTGCTCTGCCCAGATGCCAGCTCTTCTACTGGGATGTGGTCAGGGAATCCTATCCCCAGGACCTTGTTGCAGATCGGCTGTGGAGAGGAGGAATCGCTTACCTCCTCCTCCTGGCATTCCTGCAGGGTTGGAGGGGGATCTGAACCGGCCGTCCAGCATCTCTGTAGGGCCGGTGGAGAGACCTCGGTCCCATCTCCACCTGCCATCGGGAGGTCTTCCCAGAACCAGTCTATGAAGTTCCCTACTTTGGGAGTTGGTAGGGTAGCAGGGGGTATCGCCGGCAAGTCTTCCCAGTTGTAGTGGGGCAGATCTGGCTCTGCTTGTCGAGTAGGTTGGGGATTAATGGAGCTGAGCAGGTGTTGGTAGGTCTGCTCCAGCTCCCACTCCCTTGTTACCAGGTGGGTCATGTCTTTGCTCACCTCCCTTCCGTCAGCATAAACATGCATGCTCATCCGGTAGTCGTAGATATCCCAAAACCTAGACTCCTCAGTGCTGCCAAGATCAATGTCCTCCTCCAAGGCATCCCATAGTAACCCCGGTCCATCAAACTCCTCACCCTCGGGTCTGTCGTGCTCAGCCATCCAGGGGGAATGTTGAATGACATGCCACCTTAGGGCCTGGTAAGCGTCCTCTAGCCAAAGCTCCTTACATACCAGGTTCTGGAGCTCTGTTACCCAGTCATCCAGGGGCTGCTCTCCCAAGAGACCCATCCGCATCGCCACACGCTTCTGTAGCCGCTACTCATAACTGGGGAGACTCTCACCTCGCCGCCGCTGGGCATTTTCCAGGGCATCATACCAGACTTCCTTTCTGTCTGCATCCCTGTAGTCTGCGGCTGCCTCCTCCTCCTCGTCATAGAACGCTGTCCGATTCCATCCTGCTGTAGCCAGGGGCGCTGTACGGATACTAGCGTTGCCCTCAATTTAGTAAATCCACGAACGGTGTCTCCGAGCTGCTTCTCCTCACACTAGGACGCCATCCCACTGCTTGCCACCAAATGTAACGGAACGCCTAGCACCCCGACCAGGTACCTCCGTTGATAGATGCTCCTAGTGCTTTCCGAGGACTCCAAGCACTCTACTTGACACCGTACGCACTGCAGACCCCACGAACCGCCGAAGCTTGGTTGAGGTCTCACCGTCTCCTACCCACCCTGGACCTACGACAAGGCTCCAGGCTCCAGTGGGTGAACCTCTCCTAAAACCAGAGAGCAGGAACAGCTCTTAAAAGAGCTAGTAGTTATAGCCAGGGGAGTATAGCAAATCTCCCAGCGTATAGCAATCCCCAGCGTCGATCAGTTACCCAAACATCAGCCTCAACATGATAAAGGGTAAAACAGGAACACTTTATTGAGGGCTACCCGCCTGTATTTATGCAGGTCCCCATCTGGTGGACATGCCCCTAGGGGACCAGAATGAAGACTGTGATACAGGACAGATATGCAGCACTGCAGGATAGACAGACACAATACATCCCCACAATGCATCATGGTTTCCTCCTCTCTGCCCTGGAGACACCCGAGGAGTAATCCAATTATCTCTCAGGACAAAGGGAAATCGCCAATACACATGTGGATACAACAGGACAGGAATCACCACCCAAACACACAATGTCACACCCCCACAGCAAACAGACATTTAACATATTCCCGGATAGCTCAAGTCTGAGTGCATATCATTAGGTGAATGGCACTCAGAATACACAAATACAATAAAATTAGCTATCTGGGTACCCTCACATAACAAAATACAATTGCAAAGACAGATTTAAGCTGTGCGGCCGGTCTGTCTGCTCCTTTAAAGTTAGTATGGGCCATAATCCTGAGGCAAGAGGCTGGTAGCTAGGCCCCTCCGAAACCCAGTGGCGAGGTTGGTTTCGCCACATGCATGTTCTATATGAGATCTGATTTTCAGATTTTACATTAATCGTGGGATAACCCTTTATTGTAAATAATTTCAGGAAAAAGAGAATGCCACCTAAATTTAATAGTGAGTCGCTACCTTGGCCCCCACCAGCTGCTCAGGACTCTTCAGGTTCAAAATGAATAGATTCTCACATTGTAGAACAGGCTGCACAATCTGCGGTCCGGGAGCCACATGCAGCCATAATTGCATTCTGTGCACCTTCAACCATCTGGGCACAGAAAAGCATATCTGTGGTATACTGTATTTGTTTCCATGCAAGACAGAAGAGGAATGGGCAGGGATGGGCAAGTACTAATGGTGCGCTGTGTAGCTATCTCTGGGTCCCCAATATATCATGAAAATGGGGCCCCAAGCTGTTTAACGCTCCAAAAATATGCATATGAGAGCTTGAAGTCTATGCACACAACCCTTTCCATTGTAGTTGTGAAATGCCAGGCTGTTTCCTCAACATCCATAGGAGCAGATTTACTAATCAAAATGCTCCAAAATCCTGGTGCACATGCCATGTGCCACTTTAATTCAGGGTTTTAGACACTTTTTACATCTTGTTCAACAAGGATGTATAGCTTATTTAGAAGGGGCATAGCTTAAAGGGCATCTGTCAGCAGATTAGTACCTATGACCTGTTGTATGTGCACTTGACAGCTGAGGGCATGTTCCCATGTTCATATGTGCCCACATTGCTAAGAATACCGATTCCAAATTCTCAATCTAACCTCTTCCCTCCTAACATTACATATATCACTACAGAACATATAGGCGCCCCATGCCTATTACCTCCAGTGATGTCTCCTCTGATGTAGATATTCTTTTTCCTCATCTTCTCCATTCAGTACAGACCGCCATGATGATTTCTTTCAGCCATCACTCGTCTCTGCAGTTTGACAAAAAGCATCTCAGTTTCCTACTTTTCCATAATCCTCCCATCTTCTGGACAAATCATCCTACCACCCCCAATACTGTGCTGCTGTGCTCCCCAATACTACACTACAGAAACAGATAAATCTGTGGTGCCCCCATGGTAATAGTGCTCCCAATTGTCCCAACTAATAATTCTCTGCCAGGGCACACTTGGTAATAATACTGCCCCTACAGTGCCCCCAACATGTCCCCACTGTGCCCCAGAATTAATAATGCTCTCATAGTGCCCATACTAGTAATTATATTCCCTACAGTCCCCTAGTAGTAATAAAGCCCACCAAAATGCCCCCAAGTAGTAATAATTCTCCTTATAATGTGACAGTAGAAAAATGCCCCCTTAAAATGAACACCAGTACAAAAAATGCCCCCTTATAATGTGGCCAGTGCAAAAAATACCCCCTTTTATTGCCCCCAGTTGAGCTAATGTCTCCATAGTGCCCCCATAATGTGTGCCAGTATAAAATACCCCTGTATAGTGCCCCAGTAGATGCCCTCAGTGTCTTCCATAATTTGCCAGTATAAAATACCCCTTCTTAGTGCCCCCAGTAGATGCCCTCATAGTGCTCCTCTTTCCCCATAGTACCCCCCATAATGTGTACAAGTATAAAATGCCCCTATACAGAGCCCCCCATATAAAATACCCTTTCTTTGCACCCTCAGTAAATGCCAATAAGAAGTGCCCCTAGATGACCCCATAATATTCATCTCCCCCCTTCCCCATAGTGGCCACCATATAAAATACCACTTTTGTTCCCCCCAATAATGTGCCAGTAAGGAATGCCCCTAGATGCCCCCATAGTGCCCTCTATATAAAATACAATTTTTGTGCCCACATAGTGCCCCCCCAATAATGTGCCAGTAAGGAGTGCCCCTAGATGCCTCCCATATAAAATACCACTTTTTTGCCCACATAGTGCCCCCCAATAATGTTCCAGTAAGGAATGCCGCTAGATGCCCCCATAGTGCCCCCCATATAAAATACCACTTTTTTGCCCACATTGTGCCCCCAATAAAGTTCGAGTAAGGACTGCCCTAGATGCCCCCATAGTGCCCCCATATCAAATACTTTTGTGCCCACATAGTGCCCCCCAATAATGTGTCAGCAAGGAGTGCCCTAGATGCCTCATAGCGCTCTTCTCTGCATTGTGTGCCATATAAAAATAATAAACACTTATACTTACCTCCATGAGGCTGGCAGCGATGCGATGCAGGCCTCATCCAGCCTGTGTCCCGCCCTGTACGGCTCAGGCCGCCTGCACTGGCCTCTGATAGCACTAGGCCTGCAGCCTATCAGAGGAACGGGGAAGGGAGACACCTCTCCCCTGCCCCGCAGCACATCCATCTGTTTTGCTGTCTTGAGGACAGCGATACAGATAAATATACAATGGAAGCACTCATCTCTCCCTGCCCTGCCACTGCCACCCCCACTTGTCACCTGGGCCACGCTGCTTGAGGCGATTGCCTCACATCGACTAATTGGTGGTGCGGCCCTGGCCCATGCGCCTGATACTGAAGCTCACAGTGCAGCGTGAGACTTTAGAAGCAGTCATGGCCAGGTGTGATCACACTTACACGGCCTGGCCTGTCAAACAAAGTGGAGATGGAGTGGCAGTTTATATTATCGTGAGATCAGAAGTTCGGGAAAAAATTGACTTAACACAAAGCAGTTGTCCGCTTTTTGCTAATAGTGACCTATCGTCAGGGTTTACACTACAAAAGCGGATTGTCAGGAAGGAAACATTTGTTAGGTGAAGTAGACCACTGCATTTACAATATGAGAATGAGGGATCGCTGTTGCGATCGCTTGTCCTCATACAGCTGCACTGTTTCTGGGCAGTAGATCGCTGTTTTGACACCATCATCTGCTGCCCAGAAACAATAATTGGTGTGCCTGCATGAACGATCACCCACTGAAGGAGCGTTTCACTCATTCATTGGGTGATCGGAGGCACATTTAGATGGTCAGATTGTCGGGAATGAGTGTTTGCAGTAGCGTTTGTTCTTGATAATCTGCCCTACAATCGAGCCATCTAAATCCACCTTTAGGTGCATAAAGAGTTTACTCATTTGCATATACTAAAACTGCATTTTTCTCAGTAATGATGGCACATATGAACATGGAGCCAACACAGATGCCTCCAGCTGTCAAGTGCTCCTGTA
This sequence comes from Bufo bufo, assembly GCF_905171765.1. Lineage (NCBI taxonomy): Eukaryota > Metazoa > Chordata > Amphibia > Anura > Bufonidae > Bufo > Bufo bufo. The sequence goes on from NC_053394.1 coordinate 138,203,388, forward strand.
ACAGGTCGGCCAGTTTTCATAGCTACAAATCTGCTGCCGGATGCCTTTTAAGATGGGACGTGTTCTAAAATTTATGCTAACCAATAGGTGGTGTGAAGCTATACAAAAGTGCATGATAACGTGCCAAACTTATCAACTTTACTAAATTTACCAACCTTAGCCACTGTGATAAATTTGATGCATATTTAGACTGCTTGGACTGAGTTTATACTGTGCTTACATTAGACAGAACCCCTCGTTAAGTTTTATCTTGGCCCATGGGATTGGTTCAATATAACGATGTGGTCCTCATACCAGGAAAGGTTGTGTACCCCTGGCATAGAACAATCTAATTTGAACATGTTGGGCAGCATGGTGGCTCAATGGTTAGCACTGTATCCTAAGTTCGAATCTGACCAAGGACAACATCTGCATGGAGTTTGTATGTTCTCCCCGTGTTTGCATGGGTTTCCTCCTGGTACTCTGGTTTCCTCCCACTCCATAAACATACTGACAGGGAACTTATATTGTGAGCTCCATTGGGGACAGTGTGATGGTAATGTCTGTAAAGCACTGTGGAATATAGCAGCAATATATAAGTTCATAAAATAAATAAAAAACATATAAACACACTAATGGGCTAAGAAGACACTGGGGGATTTTGATGAGGGTTCATAAATAACGACTCAGGGGGAGAGGAACAGTCCCTGTCAAGACTAAGAGAATCACATATTGATCCTGCTTTGAAATACACTTCACTACTTGAATTATTCTCAGTTAAGCTTAATTAACTTCCCAACAATATATGTGATGCTATGCCACAATTATTCAGGTGTGCTCCTCTGAGATAGTTAAAGAGACAAGATCTTAAAGAAACTCTGCTATAATATAGCAGTACTACATATTGACATAAGATAAAAGCATCTTTAAGATAAAAAATATCTTCAAATGCATACTTCTATTTTGGCTTTGCGAAAGCTGGGTGACAACCAATAGGGGTATTATTTACAACTGAGGTTGTCACCTGTAGTGACCTGGAGCAGGGGTCCTTTGAAGTCTGGACATACATTTGCCTGCTTCCCCTATGCAAAGTCATCAACTTCTTACTTTATTTCACTTTAAAGAGTTAACTTGCATTCACTTATACTGTTTAATACTGTTTAATACTGTGTAACTGCATTTTATATGTTTGCTGGGATATATATCCTGTTCATTTGCACTGTATTTGCACAGCACTGTGGAAAGGGTTAATGAAAACTTAGAGACTTTGGGGACTTTCTAGCTAATTAGGAGAAGCAGGTAATTTTCCACAGCTGCTGTAGGGTTTAAAGAAGAGCATGTTTTGGAGGGAAAATGCCAGACTTGTTTACCACCAAAACCAGACAGACTGACCATTTTAAATGTCTGGTTTAGCTGTGTTGTAATGTCTGAAAAACTGCTGTGTCATTGCCTTTGCGTATCGTTGAACCTCTAATGCAAGTCTATGAGAGACAGAAGTTGTAACATTGTATCTGTTTGTGCTGAGTTTCTCCACTCCACCCCTCCCACTAGAAGGTTCGGCCAGAACCTGTATATAAGGAGCGCTGTCAGAGCCTCTAGTGTTCTGCAGTTCAGAAACAGTGCTTAGAAGAGGAAACTCTGCCAGACTACTTGAGTGACCAGAAAAAGATGCTGAGACGGGTGTGCTCTGCCACAAACCCTGGATCACCAGCCTTCTGTGAGAGAAGAGAGAGAGAGAGAGGGAGGGACAGGCATTTCCTCAGCATCAAACCCTTCATCTGCCAGGAAGGAGACTGGAGAGGCCGGTTCTATGCCTTGCCTGCATTGTTTTGCACCTGAATTCCTCCAGTAAAGAAACACACTGGTTTACTGCAGACCCCCCACCTCTCTGGACTTAATTCCAATTGAGGTGTCCCACGCCTTACCACCCCTTCCGGAGAGCAGCAGCACGTGGTGACACCTCGACAGTGTCCGTTGGACTCAGCATAGTGTTGGGGCCACCCTAAACCAGGCCACTGCACACCAATGTTCCCTTTGTAGCCTTTGTAGTTACTAAGTGTGGTAGTTTGGAAACTGAGTGATGCTCCCTCTAAGCGAGGCAATACAGAACAGCATCAAATAAACTAAAGTACAGCACCCTAATAATCAACTATAACGCAGCCATGTATACAGGGTCACCTACCATTCAGGAAAATAGTATTAAAGAGCATCTAGATTTAGCAAAGTTAAGGTTAATTTCTACAACCCTGGTGGTGTAGTGCAGTGATGGACAATTAAAGGGGCTGGTCCAATTTTTATTTTTTTTTTAACCCCTTAAGGACACAGCCTTTTTACACCTTAGGACCAGGCCATTTTTTGAAAATCTGACCAGAGTCCCTTTAAGTGCTGATAACTTTAAAACGCTTTGACTTATCCAGGCCGTTCTGAGATTGTTTTTTCGTCACATATTGTACTTCATGACACTGGTAAAATGAAGTCAAAAAAATTATTTTTTTGCACCAAAAAATACCTAATTTAACAAAAAATTTGGAAAAACTTGCAAATTTCAAAGTTTCAGTTTCTCTACTTCTGTAATACATAGTAATACCCCAAAAAATTGTGATGACTTTACATTCCCCATATGTCTACTTCTTGTTAGAATTGATTTGGGAATGATATTTTATTTTTTGGGGATGTTATAAGGCTTAGAAGTTTAGAAGCAAATCTTGAAATTTTTCAGAAATTTACAAAAACTCAATTTTTAGGGACCAGTTCAGGTCTCAAGTCACTTTGCGAGGCTTACATTATAGAAACCACCCAAAAATGACCCCATCTAAGAAACTACACCTCTCAAGGTATTCAAAACTGATTTTGCATACGTTGTTAACCCTTTAGGTGTTGCACAAGAGTTATTGGCAAATGGGGAGGAAATTTGAGAATTTCATTTTTTTGTCTAATTTTTCATTTTAACCCATTTTTTCCACTAACAAATCTAGGGTTAACAGCCAAACAAGACTGTATCTTTATTGCCCTGACTCTGCCGTTTACAGAAACACCCAATATGTGGCCGTAAACTACTGTACGGGCACACAGCGGGGCGTAGAGTGAAAGGTGCGCCGTATGGTTTTTGGAGGGCTGATTTTTATGGACTGGTTTATTTACACCATGTCCCATTTGAAGCCCCCTGATGCACCCCTAGAGGAGAAACTCCCTAAAAGTGACCCCATCTAAGAAACTACACCCCTCAAGCTATTCAAAACTGATTTTACATACATCGTTAACCCTTTAGGTGTTGCACAGGAGTTATTGGCAAATGGCGATGAAATTTGAGAATTTCATTTTTTTGCCTAATTTTCCATTTTAACCCATTTTTTCCACTAACAAAGCAAGGGTTAACAGCCAAACAAGACTGTATCTTTATTGCCCTGACTCTGCTGTTTACAGAAACACCCCATATGTGGCCGTAAACTACTGTACGGGCACACAGCGGGGCGTAGAGTGAAAGGTGCGCCGTTTGGTTTTTGGAGGGCTGATTTTGCTGGACTGTTTTTTTGGCACCATGTCCCATTTGAAGCCCCCCTGATGCACCCCTGGAGTAGAAACTCCATAAAAGTGACCCCATCTAAGAAACTACACCCCTCAAGGTATTCAAAACTGATTTTACAAACTTTGTTAACCCTTTAGGTGTTGCACAAGATTTAATGGAAAATAGAGATACAATTTCAAAATTTCACTTTTTTGGCAGATTTTCCATTTTAATATTTTTTTTCCAGTTACAAAGCAAGGGTTTACAGCCAAACAAAACTCATTATTTATGGCCCTGATTCTGTAGTTTACAGAAACACCCCATATGTGGTCGTAAACTGCTGTACGGGCACACGGCAGGGCGCAGAAGGAAAGGAACGCCATACGGTTTTTGGAAGGCAGATTTTGCTGGACAGTTTTTTTTTTACACCATGTCCCATTTGAAGCCCCCCTGATGCACCCCTAGAGTAGAAACTCCAAAAAAGTGACCCCATTTTAGAAACTACGGGATAGGGTGGCAGTTTTGTTGGTACTAGTTTAGGGTACATATGATTTTTGGTTGCTCTATATTACACTTTTTGTGCGGCAAGGTAACAAGAAATAGATTTTTTGGCACGTTTTTATTTTTTGTTATTGACAACATTCATCTGACAGGTTAGATCATGTGGTAATTTTATAGAGCAGGTTGTCACGGACGCGGCGATACCTAATATGTATACTATTTTTTTTATTTATGTAAGTTTTACACAATGATTTCATTTTTAAAACAAAAAAAATGTTTTAGTGTCTCCATAGTCTAAGAGCCATAGTTTTTTCAGTTTTTGGGCGATTATCTTAAGTAGGGTCTCATTTTTTGCGGGATGAAATGACGGTTTGATTGGCATCTATTTTGGGGTGCATATGACTTTTTGATTGCTTGCTATTACACTTTTTGTGACGTAAGATGACAAAAAATGGCTTTTTTTACACCGTTTTTATTTTAATTTTTTTACGGTGGTCATCTGAGGGGTTAGATCATGTGATATTTTTATAGAGCCGGTCGATACGGACGCGGCAATACCTAATATGTATACTTTTTTTTTATTTATGTAAGTTTTACACAATGATTTCATTTTTGAAACAAAAAAAATCATGTTTTAGTGTTTCCATAGTCTAAGAGCCATAGTTTTTTCAGTTTTTGGGCGATTATCTTGGGTAGGGTATGATTTTTGCGGGATGAGATGACGGTTTGATTGGTACTATTTTGGCGTACATGCGACTTTTTTGATCACTTTTATTACCTTTTTTGGGAAGTAAGGTGGGCAAAATTTCAATTTCATCCTAGTTTTTTATTTTTTATTTTTATGGCGTTCACCGTTCGGGTAAAGTAACATAACCGTTTTATAGATCAGGTCGTTACGGACGCGGCGATACCAAACATGTGTAGGGAATTTTATTTTTTTCATTTTTAATCAGTGATAAATGTGTTTTTTGATTTTTACTTTTTTTTCACTTTTTTTAACTTTTTTTTTGACCCAGACCCACTTGGTTCTTGAAGATCCAGTGGGTCTGATGTCTGTATAATACAGTACAGTACAATATATATTGTTCTGTACTGTATTTTACTTACACTGAACAGATCTATGCTTTTAGCACAGATCTGTTCAGCACCATGGACAGCAGGACGCCTGAGAGGCGTCCTGTTGCCATGGGAACCTTCCCCGTCTGCTCAGAACTTCGCAGACGGGGAAGGGTAAGGAGCTGATCTCTCGGGGGGCTGTCTGGGGGCTCTCTCCCTCTCCCATCGGGGGGCTGCAAAGGCACAGCAGCCCCCCGATGGGAGAGGGAGGGAGCTCCCTGCGCTGTTAACCTTTTCCATACAGCGGTCCGTACGGACCGCTGTATGGAAAGGGTTAACGGCTGACATCGCATCGCAGATGTCAGCCGTTTATACCAGGGTGCCAGCAATGTGCTGGCACCCTGGTATCCCCACTAGAAACCAACGATTATACAAGGGGAGGCGGGCGGGGGATCGCGATCCCGCCTGCCGCACCGCCCGCCTCCCGCACCGCCCACACTGCCCGCAACCCTCCCCCTGCACCTCCCACCGGGCTAAAATCACTCGGGGGGTGCAGGAGGAGGGATACAGATCTATTTTAGGAATACTAAAGTTTCTGATCCCCGCGGTCAGGGACCGCAGGGATCAGAAACTGCAGAAATCGCAGCAAACCGCAGGTCTGAATTGACCTGCGGTTTGCCGCGATCGCCGACATGGGGGGGTCACGGGACCCCCCCGCGCATTTAGCCTAGGTGCCTGCTCGATGATTTGAGCAGGCACCGGGTTCCGATCACTGCCGGCCAGGCGGCAGTGATCGGAACAACACATGACGTACCGGTACGTCATGTGTCCTTAAGTACCAGGACATCATGACGTACCGGTACGTCATGTGTCCTTAAGAGGTTAAAGAGTCAGAATAAAAAATAAAATAAATCATAAAGCCATACTAACCTTATCCCCTGCCACTCCTGTTCTAATCCTTCCCAGACCCCCAATCTGCCTCTGTTTCCTGGCACCTCCCGACACAGAAAAGGTGACCCACTTAAGCAACCACAGGCCATATCACTTACCCGCCTCAGCGATCACATTTCCACATCAAGAGGAACCAGGAACTAAAGAGTGGCAAGGTACAAAGGAAGTACAAGAATGGGTGGTGGCCTTTGGCAGTAAAGTAGTTTGTGTCTTCATCCTTGGTGATTTAGGGCAGTGAAAGAGTTAATGTCAATATTCTTAGAGGACCAGAGCCGTGAACAGGTTAATGTAAGAATTGCTTTTGTTTAACGGTACTGAAGAATTCAATCTTAGTACCCCTGTGTCACGGATGTTGTAGGGGAGAACACCAAAGGACAACAAGAAGGAAGGGAAAAGACACTAGGCCTCACCGCTAGGAAAGGAAAAGGGTCACCACCTATAAAACCCTGCTCCTGGCCCTAACTCCTATCCGTATGGGCACCTCTCGATGGTAGAGATGCCCATACACAGGAAACTAGAAAACCCTGGTGGCCCTCAGTTGCCCTAATAGTAATGACCGGGCAGAGACAACCCGCTCCTTCCCTGGTGAAGGAACCAGCGTCTCGCTGAGGCCTAGTAAACAACAAAGGTGGGGGGGAATACAAAACACAACAAGCGGAACACTTAACTTCTGAGGCTGATGGATGATGGACGAACAGGACTTCACCATGAACCACACTCCAGCTCTTCCAAAAACCAAATGAAGCTATCCAGAGCAAGGAGTGATGGGTAAAGTCAGACTAAATAGGGGGAGGTGAAGGTCACATGATCCACACCTGAACAGGTGGTGTGGACATACCAGCAACACACAGACAAAGTGAAACCAAAAGAGGCTGTCAGATAACTAATGTGCAGATATTCTTTCAGACCTTCTCAAACCTGTCATCGGCATGACACCCTGGTACTGTGGTGGTCTAGTGCAGTAAGGGTATTAATTCCCATATTCTTACTGGTTTAAGGCAGTGGAGGTTAATAAGGCAGTGGAGGCAGGGCCGGACTGGGACAAAAAATAGGCCCGGGCATTTTTGACTGAGCAGCCCAACCACATGACCCCCAACAGGCCCCACCCCCTTGCAGTCTAGGGGCGGAGCCAAAACCGGAAGCACAATTGAGAGGCAGGGCCAGTCACCAGTAAGATAGGAAGGCTTCATCCAACACACAAGCTTCTTTGGGGGTCCCCAGGTGACATTAGGGGTCTTAGTACGATCCGGCCACCTAATCCGGCAGAAAATGCAAGGAATCGACTGGACACAAAGCACAGCATGATTCTCTGCATTTTTCCCAGATTATGGCCGGATCTCTGCCGTACCCCATTATAGTTAATGGGGCTGGCGGGCATTCTGTCTGCATCCAGCAGTGCCGGATCCAGTGAATTCTCAGCTGGAACAGCCTGCCAGGATCACTAACGCAAATGTGAAAGTAGCCTAATACAGCGCCCCATACCTCTTATATCCAGTGACGTCTCCTCTGATGTAGATGTTCTCTTTCTTCATCTTCTCCATTCAGACCAGACCACCGTGATAATTTCTTTCAGCCATCTCACATCTCTGCAGAGTTTGACAGACATCTTAGTTTCCTACTTTTCCATCATCCTCCAATTAACATCCCATCATGCACCCCCAATACTGAGAAGCTGTGCTCCCCAAAACTATACTGCAAAAAGAACTGTGCTCAGCTGATGCTGTGCCGGGGTGCCCCCACAGTAATGGTGCTCCCAAAGTCCCAACAATAGTAATTATTTCTTTGCCAGAGTGCATTTAGTAGTAATAGTGCTCCTACAGTGCCCCCAACAGTAATTGTGTCCCACAAGTAATAATGCTCCCATAGTCCCCCAGTTGTAATAAAGCCCACCATAATGCCCCGATAGTAATAATTCTCTTTATAATGTGTGACAGTAGAACCCCCCCTTATAATGTGCACCAGTACAAAAAATGCCCCGTTGTGTGGCAGTAAAAAAATAAATACCTCCTCTTAGTGCCCCCAGTAGAGCCAATGTCCCCAGAGTGTCCTCATGTGTTCCAATGACCCGTACTGTGTGCCACTACAAAAAACACTTAGTGCCACCAGTTGAGCTTAGGTGCCCATAGTGACCTTATAATTTGTGCCAGTATAAAATACTCCTATTTAGTCCCCCCAGAAGATGCCCCCATAGTGCCCTCCATAATGTGGCACTATAAAATGCCCCTATAGACTGCCCCACATAGATACCCCCATAATGCTCCTTTCCTCCCTTCCCCATAGTGGCATCAAAATGGGTGCCAGTATTAAATGCCCCTATATAATGCCCTCATAGTGCTCTTGTCCCCCACTTCTCCATAGTGCCCACCTATAATGCGTGCCAGTATATAGGGCCCCCAGTAGATGCCCCCATAGTGCTCCTTCCCCTCTTCTCCATAGTGCCCCCCCCATAATGTGCCAGTATATAGGGCCCCCATAGTGCTTCCGCTCTTCTGCATAGTGCCCCCATATTGTGCCAGTATATAGGCCCCCCCATATTGTGCCAGTATATATGGCCCCATAGTGCTTCCCCTCTTCTCCATAGTGCCGACCCCCGCCCCATATTGTGCCAGTATATAGGGCCCCATAGTGCTTCCCCTCTTCTGCCTAGTGTCCCCCCCATATTGTGCCAGTATATAGGGCCCCATAGTGCCCCCCACATATTGTGCCAGTATATAGGGCCCCATAGTGCTTCCCCTCCTCTCCATAGTGCCCCCCCATGTTGTGCCAGTATATAGGGCCCCATAGTGCTTCCCCTCTTCTCCATAGTGCCCCCCATGTTGTGCCAGTATATAGGCCCCCCCCATATTGTGCCAGTATATATGGCCCCATAGTGCTTCCCCTCTTCTCCATAGTGCCGACCCCCCCATATTGTGCCAGTATATAGGGCCCCATAGTGCTTCCCCTCTTCTGCCTAGTGTCCCCCCCATATTGTGCCAGTATATAGGGCCCCATAGTGCCCCCCACATATTGTGCCAGTATATAGGGCCTCATAGTGCTTCCCCTCCTCTCCATAGTGCCCCCCCATGTTGTGCCAGTATATAGGGCCCCATAGTGCTTCCCCTCTTCTCCATAGTGCCCCCCATGTTGTGCCAGTATATAGGCCCCCCCCATATTGTGCCAGTATATATGGCCCCATAATGCTTCCCCTCTTCTCCATAGTGCCGACCCCCCTATATTGTGCCAGTATATAGGGTCCCCACCCCCCTTCTTGCCACAGTATTGTATAAAATTAAATAATAAAAACAATAAACTCATATACTTACCTCCATGCTGCTGTCAGCGATGCGATGCAGGCCTCTTGTGGCTGTACGGCTCGGGCGGCGCGCGCAATGACGTCATCGCTCCGCCTGCACCGGCCTCTGATAGGCTACAGGCACTAGGCCTGTAGCCTATCAGAGGAATGGGCAAGGGAGACGCCTCTCCCCTGCTCCATTCATCTGTATCGCTGTCCTGAGGACGGCGATACAGATGAATATGGAGATGAGCGCTTCCACAATGGAAGCTCTCATCTCCACTCCTGCCCGGCTGCTGCCACATTAATTTAAAAAAAAAACTCAGTCGGCGGCCCGGCTGATTGTGTTTGGCCCGGCCCACCGGGCAAATGAGTGGCCCTGAGTGGAGGTTAATATAAGAATTACTGGTCATCTAGGATAGACAAAGGGGTATTTTTAAGAGCCTTGGTGGAGGGTAGTGGAAGGGTTAAAGGGGTTCTCTGGGATTTACATATTGACGACCTGTCCTCATGATAGGTAATCAATAGGAGACAGGCATTGGGGTCTGACTCCCATGACACCTGCTGATCAGCTGTATGAAGAGGCCGCGATGCTCCGTAATCGTTTAGGCAGAAGGAAGATATCATCTGGATACCAGCAATGTCATCCAAGTCAGTCCCACTATTATGGTTACTACTGGACCAAAGGTGTCACATATATTTCCAGGGAAGCTACCAGAGTCGCAGTGCAGCCAGGCCTGAAAGGACTACTGGCCTTCAAGTTCCACCACAGGAGGACACCAGAAGTTCACAGATGAAACCCAAGCAGGAGCTATTGCTGCAAAGACCAGCCCTGAGGATCCTGATAATGCATAGAAGGCTGTAGGCACCGACCAGGTGTAAATCCTTTCCAACTGATGACAAGAAAATAATCCAGAGCCTTAAGAGTACAGAGACCCTACTGCCTCTCCCTTTCTCTTAAAGGGACTCCATCATATTCAGAAATATATTCCAGTTGTGCACGTTGCACCTTCCCCTTTTCTTCTCAGGTTAAACACAACACCTGAGATGTTACGCAAAAATCAAGGTCACGTATATTTTATGTTTGCATAAAAGACAATGTGCCCAATGGAAAGACTCAAGCATAACCTGAGCTCCCTGTGATGAGTGGAAAGACAAACGTTACCTAGGCTCTCTGGAACCTGTTTATGCAACGCTTAAGACTTGTAACCATTGTTGGGGACTCTCACGTACTTGAGCCGCAATGTGCCCTGGTTTTGTGGTCCCATGGTCTTTGAATTCATTAGAGCCGAAAGATTTACAGTTGCCTTGCCACCGGGATATAGACTCAGACATATATGAGCCGCTGTAGCTAGTTAGATAGGCACCCCATTGTATGGACTGTCACTCCTGGACTTAAATACTCTGCCACCTTGATAGTTATTTAGTGCCTAGGCTTTATATTGGTTAAATGGGTTTTCCAATATTTTTATAGTGATGATGACCTATCCTCTGGAAAGGTCAACAGTATATGATTGGTGGGGTCCAACAACCAGGACCCCCGCTAATGAACTGTTTGAGAAGGCACCGGCACTCCAGAGAGTGCTGTGGATTTCTTACTGCTTTTCCTAGGCTGAGTGATGAAATGTTCAAGTGTCATGTTGTAGTGTCCCACATATGTGTGTAAGGGCCACTTCAAACTGCTATATGCCCTTTCTTGTCATATCACATAAATCACTGTAATTTCCTTTGTAAATGCTGCTAAATTCTTATTACAGGCTGTTAAAATGCATTACACACTACCAACACTAGAGGTCACTATAACATCATTTATATAGGTCAGCCACAGGAAGTTAGATAAGAGAGGAGAGGAGTGAGGAGTCTAGGAGACAGACTTGTCTCTGACCTGGACACAGCCTGACAACTAAGTACAAAGTTGTGAGTTATCATTTCTTTATGGACTATAGTTCAGAGCCCCTATTTACATGTGCAAGTATTACAGTTGAAGGCAGGCAGAAGTCAGCGATGGAGAATCTTGATAGGAGGAGAGAGCATCTGTTGATCACATGACGGTACCTATAAAAGAGGAGAAAAGACCGTTACTGCTCACTCAAGAAAGTGGCAGTGAAGAAACCCCCTCCCAACTCCAGTTTTTCTTGTATTCCTTTAAAAAAAATGTCACAGTGCTAAGTTTGAGGTAAAGTCGCTCTTGGGCGGACTAATTGTTGTTGGTTATTATGGGGGTAAAGTCGCCCTCGGGGGTGGACTAATTGCGGTTGGTTATTCATATATATTAATTGGTTGGTTTTAACAATGGAGTTTTATGTAATAAATACAAGTAACATTAGGCACTGTGGCCAATTATATTCCAATAATAAATAAACTTAAATATTTATTCAAGATGTGTCTACTTTATTATTTACTGACAAACAGGGAAAGGTCATATTTGCGTTATATGACACCATGCTCATTCCCGTTAACTGGCCTTTATAATTATGCCACCAATCAGCCAATAAACAAGCAAATGCTCGTTTGTTGGCTGATTTTCATCCTTCATAAAGATGTAAAATGCACGATTATTGGCTGTACATCTCGTTGTGTAATCAGGAATGTGCTGGTTATAATCAACAGAACTGAATGCTTGAGTAACAACTGCCATAGCAGTGTAGGGCTAGACAGCCTACGTTAAAGAGGACCTTTCATTACAATAAAAAATCTAAACTAAGTATGCTGACATGGAGAGCGGCGCCCAGGGATCCCTCTGCACTTACTATTATCCCTGGGCGCCGCTCCATTCTCCCGGTATAGGCTCAGGCATCTTCAGATTTTTTTCGGCTCAACTGGGAGGAGCTTGCTCTAGTTCTCCTGGGCGTCTCCTTCTCCCAGGCTGTAGCGCTGGCCAATCGCAGTGCTCAGCTCATAGCCTGGGACAAAAAAAACTCTCAGGTTATGAGCTGAGCGCTGCGATTGGCCAGCGCTACAGCCTGGGAGAAGGAGACGCCCTGGAGAACTAGAGAAGGCTCCTCCCAGTTGAGCCAAAAATCTGAACATACCGGAGCCTATACCGGGAAAACAGAGCGGCGCCCAGGGATAATAGTAAGTGCAGGGAGATCCCTGGGCGCTGCTCTCCATGTCAGCATAGTTTTGATTTTTTTATTGTAATGAAAGGTCCTCTTTAACTCCATTATGGGATTAGTAAATTTGCCCCAACAGCAGAACAGTGAGTGCAACTCTGGGGTATATAACATAGACGGTAACTCAGGTTCAGTACAGGATAAAGTCACTCAACAGAAACTTCACAGCGACCTTCTACAATCGCTTCACTGTCACTTTAAGACTCTGTCTTTTGGAGGACATTAAATGTTGTCTAATCCAAATGAGATGATTAGCTAAAACCTACTCCAAATCAATATAAACACTTCTTAATGGGACTGAGTAAAGAGAGAGGAGTGCGGTGCTGCGCTCTGACCTTTATATGCTTATTAAAAAGGATTTGTTTTATCTCGCTCTCCTTGTATGGGAGTGTGATAAAAATAGCAGATATATGCCGGGGCCTCTCCACAGATAAAGCTGCCGGGGAGGTTGACCCCAAGGATTTTCCTGTCTCTTTCAAAGCTGCTAGAGATTAGTTGGTGGGCCGATGACATAGGAACTGGGATAGGAGAGGGCAATTAATCTGAAATCCAATATGGATGCTATTTAACCCATCATGGACCTAAAAATATGAAAAACAATGCAGGGACCAAACTGTTTTCAAAGGATACATGACTTATTTAAAGAGTTTCTCCGGGACTTGGCGGACTATTTGTGGGGCACGGACCTCTAGGAACCCTAGCTATTCTGCATTCTTGCAAGCACCATATCCGCTTTATTGTTTACATAGGCACAGTGATTCTGTCGTACAGGTGAGGTCTGCCTAGTACTGCAGCTCATCCTACCCAATTGCATGGGACTAAGTGATGCAGTCCCTCCTTGTACCCGGAGATCGGACTCCCACTGATCAGACATTGATTTCCTATCCTAGAGAAGTCGCAGAAGTTGTAGAACAGTTTTAAGATTCACTTTCGATGAAGAAAGGAAATAATCATAGAATTCATTCTGCAGAGTCATTGCTAGGCATTCTTTCACCAGGGGCAAAGGTTCAGTTTCCCACCCTATCTGAATACTCTGGCCAAGGCAAAGTAGCTTTCGGCAACCCCTGGCACTCTGTCCCTAGGACACTCAGTTGCCTATTCCCCCCAGCTATGCTCCTGGATACCACCTGAGATATGTGACCACTGTGTGGTTCATTATTTGAGAACAGTATGGTGGTATTTACTTTCTGTGGCACTCCTACATAGGCAGTGTACAGTGCATTATTTTTACAGTGAATGGTGGTGGCAGCACCATCTGCCAACACGTCAGAGGGGGTCTCCAGAATGACACTTAAAAAGGTTGAAAAACACCCCTTAACACCCCAGTAGCTAGTAAATCTGTCCATTGCTCAGTCCATCTCCTGCCATTCTGCCCACACTGTTCAGCCAAGACATCCAGCATCCATTATTCTCTTGCTATAAGCCCATCAGCTTGTTCAACGGAGGCAGAAAACAGGACTGCTGCCCTGTTACACTCACAACCTCTGGCACAACATACAATCACTAGTGGACTACTCCTCATTTCCTCCACTTCAGATGCCCTCCTATTGGTCCCTGTCTACACAGAAATGCCACTGCGTAATGTTCAGTGCCATAACATTGCCCCTACATCAGCTTTGAGCCCTACATATCCAGCGAGCCCTTGAGGAGCCGGATCAGAGGATAGGAGTGATAGTGGCAGGAGGTGTAGTAGTGCAATCGCCAGCGTATGGTGTGGTAGGAGTCAGGAAACCAAGCCAGTTAGGAGAGGTAGAAGAATAAGCATCTCTTAAGTAGGAGTTTTAGTACATCCAACAATAACCTGTACGCAGTACAAATCAATTTCTCAGATGGCAAGGCATGGAGGCTGGCAAAGTGGCAAATAATGGCACTCTTGGTATGCTACCTTGCTAAAGTCTCTTTCTCTGATAACTGTAATCTAGCACTTATGGATGTAGTGTCCACTGTGGGATACAGGTTTTTAGAGGCACATCTGGTCAGGATGTGGTCAAGTATAATGGATGTCTTAACTGTAATCCCTCACAAGGAGCAAAGTCTGTTTAGCTGTAGTCACAGGTTACCTTGCTGACTCCTATGCTTTAGCCATGAAGATTCTAAGTCCTTCTTTCTCTCTCTCTTGCTGTAGCAGAAGCAGTAACATTCACAGAGATTGGTTAGTCTCTGGATCCTGAGGGCTAAGGAGAAGGAGCATATGGACTTGCTTCTTCCCTCCTCACTCACTAGGCTACACTCCCTCTAGTCAGGAAGTAGGACCAGTCCACTCCTGCCAAGAGGGGAGGAACAGGGTGGTTAACCCTGTCCCTGCCATGCATACCAGGTCATTCTGGGTGTACATAATAGTGCATAACGTGACATTACAAACAATTTGCACATTTGGTGTACTGCACATGCGCCTACACTGATTATAGGCTCCTCATCCTGCTAACTGGTAGCCAGAGGAGAAGGGTTTATGGCAACCAGTGATGTTGGCAGGGTTTGGCATCACCACTGCATGCAGCGGCCAGTGCCATCATAATATAGCAATAATGGCGATTATGGCCATGAAAAAAACACACCAGGTTAAAAAAAAAAAATAAGAGGGCACATGAGAAAGCATAAAAATACTTTAAGGTTGGTAATAAAGGTTGCCCCTTCAAACAAAAAAATATCCAATATCATATTGAAAATTGGGCACAGACTGCTATAGCTATTTGTGCACTACATGCAGGGTACTATTCAACTTATACATTGAATGTACATTCTCCCTTTTCCCTAGTGCACTGCCTATGTAGGTGTCAGTCTTCACTATAGTCATAACATTCTGTTCACAAACCAACAAGCCCAGGATAAACAACATTTGAGGCCCCACATAGTTAGAATAGTGCTGCAATGAATAAAATTGTATAAAAAAGTTACAAATAAAAAAGTTGAATAAAAGGGTAAGGTAGATGCATTATATAAGACAAAACCTCAGTAAAATGCTGCATTCGTTGCTGCAATCTGTGGGGCCTATTGAATAGCTCAATAATGAAATCCTAAACCATAGTCAAACGCACAGGTTTATGGGTAACTTACGATCAGCCTGCTCTCCATAAAACAAACCCAGTGGATTCTGACACCGTGGCCATAGCAGACTGTTCATCACCATTTTATTGCTTAATATCTCGGAGGTGAAATCCCATTAATGAATTGTCTCTCTGGTGCACAGCTGAACGCTGCTGGCGGGATGTATGTTGAAAATTTATGCACAGAAGATGCTGGTATTTTCGGAGACCTGCTTTACATCAGAAATGTTCCTTTCTACTCTGAGAATGCTTTTTACCACATGGAGCCTGCGCCACATAGCAATGGGATTGGAATTAAAGGGGTTGACAGGAAGGGGGAGGGGAACATTTACCAAAAAATAGAGACAAATGGGTAAAGTATAAAAAAAAAATAAACCTTACTCACTGATCCCTCAATGCTGCCATTCAGAGTGGATCACCAAGCATCCAGTGAATGGCTGACTTGGCATTCCAGCCATTTCCTGTGCGTTGAGATGTGACCAGGAAGTAGAGAGAAGCAGGGTTACAAATAAGTAACCCACTGCCCTTCACTTCCTGGTGCCAGCTCGACATGCCAGGAAAGCCAGGAGACCCACCTCCACCAGTGAATGCCTGATTGGGCCTTTCCTGGCATTTTCTGTGAGTCAAGTAGGGATTGGGAAGTAGAGTGCAGTGGGATATCGATGAGGTGGTAACACCTGGTTATGCATCAGCGAATGTGTAATGAAAATGAAATGAAAACAAAGCAATGATCAGCAAGACATGATAAAGTTGGTTGGCAATGCCTGAAGGAGATGTAGTATTGGCCATTTGGTTCTTGAATGGAAAACCTGCCCAGTTGTGATACCCCTGACACCACATATTGGCTGCAGCAGTCACATGGTTAGATGGCAATTGACCGCAGCCCAGAAGTAAGTGGAAATGGGCAGAGACAGGAGTAGTGCTGCTAGAGTATAGGGGTAATTAAACAGGTGAGTATTTGTAACTTTATTATTTTAGGCATTCCCAGCTTAAAAAAAATACACGACAACCCCTTCATGCATAACAAAGAAATTCTATTTATTTAGAGACACTTCCAGACACATTAATGGAAAGGTCTTTGACTGACAGGTGACATCCTCTCTGATTTGCCTTTTTTCCATCTGGCCTGGACTATAATGAAGATTTCTTCCAGCCCAGACACCTTCAGCTCCTTACTTTTCCAAAACTCTCTCCTCCTATTGCTCATCCTCTGCACAAACTCTACACCCTCACTATTATTATCAATTTGAAAGCAACATTAATTTTATGGTGCTCTACATAATATAAAAATACAAGAATACAAGAATCTATTAACAGACTGGTACAGAGGGGGAAAGGATTCTGCCCACAAGAGCTTATCTACAAGGGAAGGGGGAAGGACAGAGTAGATGGGGGGTGTTTTCAGATTACTTTTGAAGGATGGATGTTGGGGGGAAAGTCTAACGTGCTGGGGTAGCGAGTTCCAGAGTATGGGAGAGGCACATAAGAAATCTTGTAGTCAATTTTGTAAAGAACAGATAACAGAGAAGTATGTCCTGTGAGCATTGGAGATTACTTGTGGGGATATATCAAGTAAGCAGATCAGAGATGTAAGGAGACTGGTTGCGGATGGCCTTATATGTAGTTGACGTTGTTAGTATTTTAAACTGAATTTGCTAGGATAGGGAGCCAGTGAAGGGATTGGCAGAGGTGGGAGGCAGAGGAGAAACGATTGGAGAAGTGGATTAACCAGGCAGCAGAGTTGAGAATAGATTGGAGTGGAGGGGAGCGAGAATGCTAGATGGGAGGCCACAGAAGAGAATGTTGCAGTAGTCCAGGTGGCAGGTGACAAGGACATGCACAAGCATTTTAGTTGATTCAGGGATCAGGAAAGAGCGAATACAAGAGATGTTCTTAACTTGAAAGCAGCAAGTGGAGGTTTGGATGTAGGACAGGGCAGAATCAAATGTTATCCCCAGGCAGGGGACCTGTGAGACTGGAGAAAGCATTGTGCTATTACCTGTAATGGATAGGTCAGGTAAGGAGGCTGAGTGACATGGGAGAAAGACAATGAATTCAGTTTTCTCCATGTTGAGTTTTAGGAAGCAGGAGGAGAAGAATGAAGATATAGCCGATAGACATGCTGGGATTCTGGATAGCAGGGAAGTGACAACTGGGAGAGAGGTAGATTTGAGTGTCATCAGCATAAAGGTGGTATTGGAAGTCATGGGACTCTATGAGCTGACCCAGGCTGAACGTATTAATGGAGAAAAGTAGGAAACCCAGAACAGAGCCTTGAGGGACACCAACAGAAAGGGGGATGAGGATATGGTGGATAATGGAAAACACTAAAGGTTCTTTTAGTGAGGTACGAGGAGATCCAGGAGAGCGCCAGGTCTTTGATGCAGAGGGAAGAGAGGGTTTGTAACAGGAGAGAGTGGTCAACAGTATCAAAGGCAGAGGAAAGGACAAGGCGGAGGAACACACAGTAATGACATTGAGCTTTGGAAGTTAGCAGATCGGTGGCGACTTTGGTTAGGACAGTTTCAGTGGAATGATTGGTACTGAAGCTGGATCGCAGCTGATCAAAAAGTGAGTGAGATGAGAGGTGCGAGGACAGTTCAAGATGGACATGTTGTTCTAGGAGTTATGATGCGAATGGGAGTAGTGAGATGGTACGATAGCTGTATAAAGAGGATGGGTCCAGCGAAGGCTTCTTAATTATGGGCGTGATGGTTGCATGTTTAAAAGAGGAAGGGAAGACACCAGTGGTTAGGGATAGGTTGAAGAGGTGGGTTAGGGCAAGGATGACTATAGTGTTGAGGTTGAGGATGAGGTGGGATGGGATTGGGTCAAGGGCACAGGTGGTGAGGTGTGACTTGGAGATTAAGGTGGAAAACGCTTTTCTTCTGTGGCAGTGGTAAATTTAGTAATGTAGGAAGAGACTGGGCAGCTGTATAGTGGGCTAGTGGGGGTTGTTTGAAGCTTTCACGGATTTTGTTGATTTTGTCTTTGAAATATGAGGCAATGTCTTCAGCTGAGATGAGGGGTGTGGGGGGTGCACCAGGGGACAGAACAGAGATATAGGTATTAAACAGTTGTTTGGGGTTCCGGGAAAGAAATGATATGAGAGTAGTGAAGTAGCCCTGTTTAGAAGAAGTGAGTGCAGACTTGAATTTAATGCCAGAGCATTAACCCTTGCACTGCCATGGTCAGTGCTGACCACGGCACGTGCGGTATCCTGCCGGGTGCGGGGTGGCCATCGGGTCCCCGTCCTGATGGCAGGGAAGGCAGCCCGATGCCTTCCTAAGCCCCCTGGATCTCACAGGCAGGAAGCTGTAAGTGTATTACAGTGTAAAATATGTTTACAGCCAATGCATTACAATACAGATGTATTGTAATGCATTGTAAAGGGGTTCAGGCCCCCAAAATTGGAATTCCCAGAGTGGTACAAAAAAGAAAGTGAAAAAAGAAGTTAAAAAATATAAAGTTTTACAAAAAATATTAAAAGTTTCAAGTAAAAAAAAAAGAGTCCTTTTCCCAAAATAAAGTAAAAAAATTGTAAAGAAAAGGGAAAAAAAGAAAAGTAGACATATTAGGTATCACCATGTCCAAATCAAACGGCTCTATAAAAATATCACATGATCCACCCCATCAGGTGAACGCGGTAAAAATAAAAACAGTGTCAAAAATCCATTTTCTGGTCACTTTGCCTCACAAAAAGTGTAATATCAAGCGATCAAAAAGATGTATTTAGGCCAAAATGGGACCAATCAAACCATCATCTCATCCCACAATAAATTAGCCCCTAAGACAAAAAAAAAAATAGGGCTCTCACAAAATGGCAAAACAAAAACAAGATTTTATTCTGTTCAACAATGCTTTCACTGTGTAAAACTTAACAAAAATAAAAATGATAGACATATTAGGTATCACCACGTTTGTAACAACCTACTCTATAAAAATATCCCATTATATGCCCCCTCAGGTGAATGCTGTAAAAAGAAAATAAAAAAAACTATGCCAAAACAGCCATTATTTTTCACCTCGCCTCACGAAAATACAAAGCTATCAAAAGTCTTATGTATCCCAAAATGGTACCAATCAATCACCTCATCCCACAAAAAATGAGTCCCCACATAAGACAATCACTTAAAAAATAAAAACCAATGGCATCCGTAAACAAATCCATGAAAATCTGTGCTACAAAAGCCATATGACGCTCCTTCCATTCTGAATCCTGCCATGTGCTTTCACAGCAGTTTACCACCACATATGGGGTGTTGCCGTATTCAGGAGAAAATGGGTAACAAATTTTGGGGTGATTTTTCTCCTGTTACCCCTTGTGAAAATGAAAAGTTTGGGGCTAAAGCAACACTTTATTGATAGAAACTAAACTTTTAATTTTCACAGCCAAGTGTTTCCAACTTCCGGAAAAGGCTTAGGGGGTCAAAGTGGTCAGTAACCTCTTTAATATATTCTTTGAAGGGTGTAGTTTCCAAAATGGGGTCACTTTTTGAAGATTTCCACTGTAGGGGTACGTCAGGGTCATTTTAGCAAAATTTGCCTCCAAAACCCATATGACACTCCTTTCTTTCTGACCACTGCCACGTACACATAGAGCACTTTACCGCCACATATGGTATTTATGTAAACTTCAGAATCAGAGTAATGTATATTGAGGTTTATTTTGCTGTTAACCCTTGCTGTGTTGAAAGAAAAAATTTATTAACATAAAAAATCCAAAAAAGTGAAATTTTTAAATTTCACCTCCATTTTCCTTTAATTCTTGTGGAACACTTCAAGTGTTAAAAAAGTTTGTAACATCAGTTTTGAATAATTTGATGGGTGTTGTTTCTAAAATGGGGTCATTTATGGGTGGTTTTCATTGCGTAAGCCCTTCACTTTATTACTGAATTGGTGCTTAAAAAAATGGTTTTAGAAATTCTTGGGAAAATTAGAAAAATAGCTTCTAAACTCCTAATGTCCTAAAAATAATTATGCCAACATAAAGCAGACATATGGGGAATGTTGACTGATAACCATGTTATGATGTATTTCTATGTGTCTTAAAAGTAGAGAAAATCAAATTTAGAAAATTTTCCAAATTTTTGGTAAATTTTGGATTATTTTATAAATAAAGATGAAATATATCAACCCAAATTTAGCACTGTCATGAAGTACAATGTGTCATGAGAAAACAATCTCAGAATGGCTTGGATAAGTAAAAGCATTCCAAATTTATTACCACCTAAAGTGACACGTCAGATTAGCAAAAATCGGCCTAGGATTTAAGGTGAAAAGTGGATTGGTACTGAAAGGGTTAATACTGATGACCTATTCTCAGGATAGGTCATCAATATCAGATCGGCGGGGGACTGACACTTGGCACCCCAGCCAATCAGCTTTTTGAAGAGAAGGCTGTGCTCGTGCAAGCAGCCTTCCCTTCATTGTTTACCTGCTCAACATCGATAGCTCAACGTTAAGCAGTGTAATTACACCTAAGCCATCCGATTCACTTCAATCGGATGGCTCCTTCCAATTCAAGTGTATAGGAAGGAGCCATCCAATAGAAGTGAATGTGACGGCTTAGTTGTAATTATACCTCCTCCCCTCTGAGATGTAGACGGATAGCAGGTAAACAATGAAGGGAAGGCGGCACTTGCATGAGCACGGCCTTCTCTTCAAACAGCTGAGTTTCTGGTATGAGAGAGTTTTGGGGATTTTTTACACACTGTCACTATGGACCTAACTATAAGTCTGGCGAATTAGAGTGATTATTGATTAAAAAAAATGGCTGCACAACTTTACACATACAATAGAGCAATAGAGCTGAGAAATGGGGATAATTCTAAATTAAAGTGGTATTATACCTACTATAAATGGAAAAATGGAAGCTCTTAGCGCACATTTTTGATCAAACGTGTGTCGGGCCCATCTACCAGGCGTCAAGGTGGCTTCCGCAGACGGGTACCTAACACTAATATACTGCCTCTCTTGGACTTACCTAAGCCTACATTTTCAGGGCAGTGTAGGAACTATTTACATTTGCACACTGCTCAGAAGCCCCAGGCAGATGGGCGTTGCTCAGTCTAAAAGAGGTGCTACCCTCAATAGGGCTGAGCAATGCTCATCTGCCTGGGGCTTCTGATCAGAGTACAAATGTAAATGGTTCCTACACTGCCCTGAAAATTTAGACTTAGGTAAGTCCAAGAGAAGTGGTATATTAGTGTCAGGTACCCTTCTGCGGAAGCCACCTTGACGCCTGGTAGATGGGCTCGACACACGTTTGATCAAAAATGTGCGCAAAGAGCTTCTATTTTTCCATTTATAGTAGGTATAATACCACTTTAATTTAGAATGATCCCCATTTCTCAGCTCTATTGTTTGTATGTGTAAAGTTGTGCAGCCATTTTTTTATCAACCATGTTTGCTTGATGGATATGCACCTGTGACTATGAATATGAATGTGCTAGTCTAAATTTTCTTGTAGTATATATTAGAGTGATTATTGCCACTCTGACTTTTTCATTTCAATGGTAATTAGAGATGAGTGAATTTCTTAAAAGTTCGATTCGGCTGATTCGGCGAATTTAAAAAAAAAAATCGCTTTGTGACAAATGACTTCGTCACGAAGCGCATTTTTTTGTAAGTAGTGGGTGCAATGAGAGAAAGCTGAGATAGCGCCGCCCCCGTCATTGTACCCCACAGATTCCGCATTTATACATGATCGCGGCATCTGAGTGTAAAATTAACAATAAATAAAAAATGTAATCAAACTTACCGCCTCCATTTGCTTGCGACGGGCAGGCTGCCGCCATCTTGCTTGAAGATCTTGGCCGAAATCCTGTGCGGCGCGAGATTAAGTCATCACGCCGGCTGGCATGGTGACGTATAAAGTCATCACTCCGGCCGGGATTTCGGACGAGATCTTCAAGCAAGATGGAGGCTGGCGGCCCGTCGTGAGCAAATGGTGGAGGCAAGATAGAATTTTTTTGTTTTTTATACTATTTCAGGTTAAATCAATTAGCTGACACGAAGCACGAGGAAATTCGGCTTCTAGGCGAATCAAATTTATCCTGAAATTCGGATCAAATTCCACTTCATGGGATTCGATTCGCTCATCGCTCATCTCTAATGGTAATGTAAATCTATCTCGGTCATATGTCAACTATTTATGTGTGTTAAATAAATGACTTTTACTCTGAAGTGTGCAATATATACAGAACGGTCCGGCTTGAAGCGTGAACAGATTGTCCTAGGAAACAGTTTATCAGATTTTCTAAATATTACAAGTAACAAGGGAATGTCTGGCTGCTTAGAGGTAAACCTCAGAGATCTCTATCAAATAAATGAAAAACGGATCTAACCAAGGTCAACTCCTACAGATGGTATGCATAGAATACTATAGATACTAGGTGAATGCAGATAATTATATACCAAAAATGCCCAGGTAATTCCAGCATGGAAAATATCACTATATAGAAGAAAATGTAAAATCAATTATACCAGTTGTCCATATATAATTACATACGGAATATACCATATAACTTATACCAGCTGTACATATCTAATTATATACAGAAGATGCACAGGTTATACCAGCATGCTCCATATCACTATATACAAGAAGAGGACCAATGCTATTTTGATTCCCCAGACACCGTAGAGGTGTCACCTTCTGTTGCTGCTCTCCAGAAGGGATAATAAGGCATGGTGCACCCCAAGGGAAATAAGTCCAGAGAGTCAGGGTCTGCAGTTTTTGTCCGGCCGCCTCTCAGCATGTTTGCCATGACCATTGTAGTTAATGGGGCCGGGGCGAACTTCCGGCAGCGCACATGTGCAAACGTTAGTATGGATCCGACAGGCTGTTCCCCTGCCTAAAGCCTAACGCCAGTGTGAAAGAAGCCTAAACTAGATCCTTTTAGTGAGAGGGGTGGAGTGGAGAAACTCAGCACAAACAGATACAAAGTTACAACTCCCGTCTGTCATAGACTTACATTAGAGCTTCAGTGATACTCAATGGCAATAACACTACAGTTTTATCAGACAAAAACAGGATTTCAGACATAACAACATAGCTAAACTAGACATTCAAAAGGTCAGTCTGTCTGGTTTTGATGGTAAACAAGTCTGGCTTTTTCCCTACAAAACAAGCTATTCTTTATCCCTATGGTAACTGTGGAAAATTACCAGCTTCTCATTCAACGTCCCAAAAGTCTCTCAGTGTTCATTAACCCTTTCCACAGTGCTGTGCAAATGACAGGATATGTATGACAACAAACATATAAAATGCAGTTACACAGTATTAAACAGTATAAGTCAATGCAAATAACCCGTTATAGTGAAATAAAGTAAAGAGTTGATGAATTTGCTTAGGGGAAACAAGGGAAAATGTCCACAATTGTCCAGACTTCAAAGTACCCCTGCTACAGGGCACTATACAAGAAGATGTATAACTTATACCAGCTGTATACATATGATTATATACAGAAGTAGGGTTGTTGCGGGTATCGAAATATCGATACCCAATCGATACTTTTGTCCCGGTATCGATACGATACCGGGATTTAACATTTATCGATACTAGGCTGCCCTACTGCACAGCCTAGCATCAGAGAACATGGGGCGCACTGCTATCAGCGCGCTCATGTTCCCTCAGCAGCACAGGGGAGAAGGAGTCACTTTCTCCCTCCCTCTGTGCCGCCGCTGCCACCAATGAGGAGAGAGGGGCGGAGGAGGGGCGGGCGCACTGCGCCACCAATGATAGTAGAGGACGTTTCATGGGTCCAAACATTGTAAACTAACTATCAGGATATGTAGAGCGGCACCCAGGGTTCTCACTGCACTTACTATTATTCCTGGGCGCCGCTCCATTCGCCCGCTGTGGCCCCCGGTATATTCTCCCGCTCTGTATGCTAATTGCTAGCATTGGAGCAATGGAGAGGAGACTGCCCTTTTTATCAATGAGCGTTCCTTCTCCCTGGCTGTGAGATCCCTGGGCCCCGAGCTACATATCCTGATAGATAGTTTACAATGTTTGGACCCATGAAAGGTCCTCTTTAGGGTCCATTCACACGTCTGTAGTGTATTGCGGATTCGCAAATTGCAATACAATTACAATACACCCGGCCGGCACCCCCCATAGAACTGCCTATTCTCGTCCGCAATTGGACAAGAATAGGACATGTTCTATTTTTTTGTGGAGCTGCATCTCTTCCGGCCCCATAGAGAATGAATGGGTCCGCACCCGTTCCGGATATTGCGGATGCGGACCCATTTGCGGACGTGTGAATGGACCCTTAACCTTTAATACAGGAGGTGGGTACCGACAGCAGAATCACATAGCCGGCACCCTGCCTCTGACAGGGAGCTGCAATCAGCGTCAGTTAACCCTTCAGGTGCGGCACCTGAGGGGTTAACTGCCTCTGATCTGCTGCCGACACCCGCCTCCTGTATTAAAGGTTAATTATCATTGGTGGCGCATTGTGCCTGTCCCCCCGTCCTCCCCAGTATTAAAATCATTGGTGGCGCAGTGCATCCCCCCTCAACTCCCCAAGTATTAAAAACATTGGTGGCAGTGGCCACAGGGTGCCCTCCCCTCCTCTTTATTGGTGGCAGTGGCAGATTCTGATTCGAGCCCCAGCAGTGTAATCCTGGGGCTCCGATCAATTACCATGGCAGCCAGGACGCTACTGAAGCCCTGGCTGCCATGGTGAGCTCCCTGCTGCTGTGTGTACTATGCAAAGGGCAGCAGGGATAGTGTGAGATCCTATTCACCCTAATAGAGATCTATCAGGGTGAATAGGACAAGGGATCAAAAGATCCCAGGTTCTAGCCCCTAAGGGGGGAAATAATTATAAAATAAAAAGTAAAGTAAAAAAGAAAAAACACCAAAATATTAAGTATAATTCACCCCCTTTCCCAATTTTACATATAAAATATATAAACAATAAATAAATAAACATATCACATATTGCCACGTCCAGAAAGTCAAAACTATTAAAATATTTTAAAAAATCTCATATGTGGTGAACGCCATAATAGAAAAAAAATAAGTAAAAAATATTTTTTTAAATGCGGAATGCATGTGGCTTTTTTGGTGTTTTATTTTTTTCGCATGGTATCGAATGGTATCGAGTATCGCAATACTTTTTTATGGTAACGAAATCGAATCAAAATTTTGGTATCGCAACAACCCTATACAGGAGATACCCAAGTTATACCAGCATGGTCCATATCACTATATACAAGAAGATGTATAGCTTATACCAGCTGCACATATATAGAAGATGCACAGGTTATACCAGCATGGGCCATATCACTTGTAGGAAGGCGCAAGGGGCCATCATTGATTGAAGGTATGTGTCACCGAGGTTCCTGGCCTCGGTGAGGTAAGAGCCGGTAGTTTTAAGTGTCAGGGGCAGCTAGTGCTGGTTGACACTGTTTGTTGTTAGTGTAGCTGTAAAGCCGATCCGGGCCGGCTCTTACTGGGAGTAGCCAAAGTGCTTGGTGGGTGGCTGCTCCCCATGCTCCAGGCCTGATCTTTATTGGCCTATATCAAACCCAGCCAGCAGTCTCAGCTGTGTGTGGATTATCCTGAAGCTGTGGAGTCTCTGTGTTTTGGGACCTGTGAATTTGTGCTGTGCTGAAGGGATGAGAGCCGCATGCTGGGAAACAAGCCCCTAAAGCCTGCTGTGGACTGCGGGTGGAAAACTGCTGACCAGGTGCAGGCTTTTTGTGCTGTGGACTTTTTGTGGTGTGAACAGACACCAAAACTGAAAATCGTTACTTTTTTGTTTTTCATTGTGTGTGAATAAAACACTGAACTATTTAAGTTAAAGACTTTGTGGTTGCCACTGTACCGCGTCCGCTAGCCTGTCTACCAGAGCAAATCCCCACATACTATATACTATAGATGTATAATTTATACCAACTGTACATATATAATTATATAGAGAAGATACCCAGGTTATACCAGTATAGTCCATATCACTATATGCAAGAAGATACATATATAATTATATTACTAATATGTTTTTAAATTGACATTGTTTCTCTGGGTATCTGTACTTGGTACCAGCATAATGTGTATATTTCATGGATCACAGAAGGAAAATTCACGGCCTTGCCGCCTCTGCCTCTTCTCTCGTTACAATCAGCCTATTGTTTATCATAGTTAACATTATAATATGTAAGCTGCAGCCAAGAACAGAGACACAGACACAGCACAATGCAGAAAGAACTCCTATTATATCCATCAAAGGACAGGCAACCTCCGACAAGACATGAGAACTTACCCAGAATCCTCCCCATGCTGCACAGCCCTGTTAGGTTTGGAACAATGGCCCTAGATGAGTGATGGGAAGTCAGAAAATGTTCATGAACATCATCTCCTGTATAGAGTCAATACCGGGTCAATTAAATGGGGAATTATCATAATCACAGGTTCTATGGATTCCAGGGTGAGAACCTTTCATGGTCAGCCTTTACTACATTATTGAAATTACTAGGGCGGTCTGTGACAACTTTTCAGTTATTCTAATAATAAAGGAAAAAAGTTGTCGGATATAAAGGAACACCAACCTTGCAGTCTACCTGTCTCTTCATTTTGTGTGCAAGTCAATGGAATCTGTTGATCAGGGTGAAGCTTTGTTCTTCAATGGGATGGATAACACTAGTAGACACCATTCTGCTCCCTGATCACTACTGTGTGTCCAACAGTCCCTATATTTTGAGGGCAATCCCAGAAAATAAAATCACTGTAGAATTGCAGTGGCCAATATGGCGGAACTGCTCAGACCCCAAACACTGTAGCGTGTTTCTCATTGGGCGAGCAGTCCCATCGCATGTGAACCACAGAAATATCGTGGCAGATATGGAGGAGCTGCTCAAACCCCAAACACTGTAGCGTGTTTCTCATTGGGGGAGCAGTCCCACCGCATGTGGACCGCAGCAAACGACCATCCCGAGCAATTAATGCGTACAAAGGAGGACGCCAGCGCGGTCCACATGCACCACAAAAGCATCCTGCACAGGCAGAGCATTGTGCGGATGAAAATACAATTATATAAATCACTGAAGAAAATGCACCAAAAGGATATGTCACTGACTAAACTAGCTGGTCATACAAGCAGATATTAAAAGCTGAGACTTCCGCCAATATGTTCCTGTCAGGAAGATATCGGAGCCCATCATTGCACCACGTCACGGTCACTCAGCATGGCAAAGGGTCCTACCACTACGCTAACTGTGGTGTGAACACGGTCTGAAGGTGATGTGATCCAGCTCACAGCCCAGCCTGCACACAAATGCCTAGCAGGACAGCCAGTGCAATGTGAACAAAGCAGGACTGTGAGCCCCACCCATCTCAGACCATGTGATGAAGGATTCCAGGTGCAAAGGAATGTTCAATTGCCAGATGAAGGCACATTCAAGACATATAAAACAAAATCACTGTAGAATTGCAGTGGCCAATTATGTCTTGAATGTGCCTTCATCTGGCAATTGAACATTCCTTTGCACCTGGAATCCTTCATCACATGGTCTGAGATGGGTGGGGCTCACAGTCCTGCTTTGTTCACATTGCACTGGCTGTCCTGCTAGGCATTTGTGTGCAGGCTGGGCTGTGAGCTGGATCACATCACCTTCAGACCGTGTTCACACCACAGTTAGCGTAGTGGTAGGACCCTTTGCCATGCTGAGTGACCGTGACGTGGTGCAATGATGGGCTCCGATATCTTCCTGACAGGAACATATTGGCGGAAGTCTCAGCTTTTAATATCTGCTTGTATGACCAGCTAGTTTAGTCAGTGACATATCCTTTTGGTGCATTTTCTTCAGTGATTTATAATCCCAGAAAATGCAAGAGTAGCAGTTGAAATTTTTTTATTTTTTTAAATCAACTATTACCTTTTTGGAAAATCTAAATATGTAACCACCAATATTAGTTATTCACCTAGTTTGTCTTTTCCGACTTAACCTTTGCAGATTGGACATCATGTATGGCATCAAGCCTGTGAAGCATCAAACCTGTGCAGGGAGCTCCTGAGGAGCTGGAGCAGGAGATTGGGGCATACCCTAATTCTGGGGCTCCTGTTGGTGTGCTTGTGAGCTTAAGTGTCTGTATGGGTGCAAAGTAGGGTGTGAAGAGTGCAATGGCTTGCATATGATGTAGAAGTCAGAAAATCAGGCCAAAGATAGAATAAATATCTCTCTTTACTCAAGTGCAAAATGGGAGTTGTAGTACATCCAGTTATAGCAGACACAGTTCCTGTACACAGTGCAATATTTTCGCAGATGGCGATGTATGTATTTTAAAGGGAACTTGTCACCTGGATTTTGGGTAAAGAGCTGAGGACATGGGTTGCTAGATGGCCGCTAGCACATCCGCAATACCCAGTCCCCATAGCTCTGTGTGCTTTTATTGTGTAAATAAACCGATTTGATACATATGCAAATTAACCTGAGATGAGTCCTGTCCCTGACTCATCTCACATACAGGACTCATCTCAGGTTAATTTGCATATGTATCAAATCGTTTTTTTACACAATAAAAGCACACAGAGCTATGGGGAATGGATATTGCGGATGTGCTAGCGGCGATCTAGCAACCCATGTCCTCGGCTCTATACACAAAATCCTGGTGACAGGTTCCCTTTAGGTAAGGATGGAAGTTATGGCCCTGTTCCTCTCTATCTTGCTAAAGTCTCTCTCAGTAGAATCTATGGCGAGCAATAGTACCTTGGCAATAATGGCTGTCATGTCCACTGCAGAATACTGGGTTTTGAAGGCACATCTGGCCAGGATGTGTCCAAGTGTGATGGGTGTCTTAAAGGGATTCTGTCACCAGGTTTCACCCCTGTCAGCTAAAAATATGCTGATGTTCAGGGCGTCTTCACGATTCCTAATGTGGGCTTATAAATGTCATCTGTGGGCTTATTTAGCTAAAAAACAGCTATTACTAACCTGTCAGTCAAACAAATAAGGTGCCCAAGGGGATGTTAATGGATGCAAGGTGCCGGCCGCACCCGCCGCCGTTCGTGCCCAGCGCCGCCTTTCCAGACTTCTGCGCCGCCTCCTAATCCTCTGTGCCGCCTCTCGCTCTCCCTCCCTCCCCCTCCTTCTGCTGTAAGATCTCGCGCTTGCTCACAGGGCTCTGCCTGATGCGCCCGTGCGGACTTCTCTATTTGGCTTCTTACAGCGAAGTGCGCATGCGCCGGCACTTCGCTCAACCCCTGTATGCGCGAGATCTTACAGCAGGAGGAGGGGGGATCGAGGGAGAGCGAGAGGCGGCACAGAGGATTAGGAGGCGGCGCAGAAGTCTGGAAAGGCGGCGCTGGGCACGAACGGCGGCGGGTGCGGCGGGCACCTTGCATCCATTAACATCCCCTTGGGCACCTTATTTGTTTGACTGACAGGTTAGTAATAGCTGTTTTTTTAGCTAAATAAGCCCACAGATGACATTTATAAGCCCACATTAGGAATCGTGAAGACGCCCTGAACATCAGCATATTTTTAGCTGACAGGGGTGAAACCTGGTGACCGAATCCCTTTAATGGTTTTTCTCATAACTGAAATGTCTTTTGGGTAAAAAAAATATTGACTAACACAGTCCTATGCCATTTTTCGATAAATCAGCAGCAAAGTCTGAATAGCTGTGATAGTAGGTTACCTTTCTAACTCCTATGCTTGGCCATGCAGATTCTAAGTTCTCCTTTTTTTTCTCTCTTTCTGTAGAACGTGCACAGATCTGTTAGTCTCTGAAACTTTCTGGGGTTAAATAGGACCTTTCACAGCTCCTGACATGCCTGTTTTAATAGCTTTATGTGTTCCCCATGTAATACCGCTTCTGAAGTATCTAGTGTTGTGGCTCTATATTGTGCCATTCCTTTAATATTTCAACTAAAAGTTATGAATGAATTGCTAGCAGTCTGCAGTAAGGGTTACAGAGGGGTGGTAACAAGTTGGGGGGGGGGGGGGGGGGGGTGTACCTGCACAGTCTGAAAATGGCAGCATTGATTGGATACAGTAAGTCTGTGCAGGTACACACCCCCAACTGGTTAACACCCCTCTGTACCCTTACTGCAGACTGCTAGCAATTCATTCACAACTTCTAGTAGAAATGATAAAGGAATGGCACAACATAGAGCCATAAGGATAGATGTTCCAGAATTGTTATTACATAGAGAATGCATGAAGCTATTAAAACAGTCCTCTCTGAACTCTCCCCTAAGGGTAGGGCTATATGGCGACATGTGTCACAAGACAATAAGTCGTGCGATAAAAACGGTACAACTACATTGCAACATGTATCACGCGACATTCATGACGCACCAAAGTCGCACAAGATTTTTAATGATGATAGTTAATGGTGTCGCACTGTGATATGCTGCAACTGCGACAACTTGGATGGATTTTTTGCGACTGTTATGTCACAGTTGCAGCATGTTGCATGTCGCAGTGTGACACCATTGACTATCATAAAAAATGTTGTGCAACTTTTCTGCAAGAGGTCGCGCAGCAAATGTTGCTGTGTAGCCCTAGCCTAAGACCCACTGACTGAACTGGAGATAGATCCTAGATCCCCACCCAACCGCCTGCAAAGGGCTGAGCCAGAATTATTCATTCTGGTTGTGCTATCCATACACTGCTTGATGTACTACAAGTTATATTTTGCAGTAAATAAACACAGACCTTTATACTTTTACTTCTGGCCTGATTCTTCACCATCTTTCCTCTGCACCGATTCCCAGGAAGTAATGGTCTGAGAGATTACACCGTGACACAACATCTCATCACTACCACTCCCATCCTCTGCACCGGTTCCTCAGGGGCTCGCTGCAGGTACAATACATAACAATACAATACATTACACAACAAACCATTTGCAGATACCCATTGCTTTTGGGTACTGCAACTGCAGTAGAGGACCCAATGTGAGGAGATGTAATTGATTAAAGGGGTCTGATCTGTGCTATGACTTTTGGAATATGGGGTCTCAATTATGGGGTATGGGGTATAATCGGATATGTGAATATTGGGGTTTGGTCTTGAGTCTGAACTATGTGGCTTGCTCTGGGGTCAAAATTTTGAAATCTGGTCTGAGATCTGAATTATTGGAGTCTGGAATAATGTTAAGGTCTAATCTGGATTTCCCAGTTTAATAGAAATGTCACTATTGTGGGTGTTCCCCTCCTTCTGTCCTCATTGTAAGGTCCTTTTAGCAAACATACAAGGAATATTCAGAATAAAATGTGTGTTCCTGACAAGCCCCAGTCCATGGGAAACCTTATCCTTACAAACCCAACCCCATAAGAAAACGCACCCGATAAACCATTTAAAAAAATGTAATGTTGGCAACTATGTCATATATTAACATAGGCACATTCATGCAAATTAGTGCAAGTACCTAGATCAGTACTCAAGTGACTACAGACAGTAAAAAATATCAACCCAGAGAGTAACATTCTGCAGGCAGCAGTCCTGTCTTTACAGAACTGTTCCAAGAATGGGACTACACTGAGGTAGGTCTTGTAAAGATTTGCACAGAGAGGAGTGTTTCTAGGTGGCTTAAGTTGTTCCAGGGGGGAATGGGGGCAGTGGCGGATCCAGAGCCTGGTCTCGGGAGGGGCACTTCCAGATTATTTTCTGTCCGCCGCCACAAAACAATGGTGCTTATAGAACAGACTACACAGTGTAGCTGTATACTGCATATTGTGTGGCACAGTGTATGTTATATGTGTATAACCAACATATTTCACATGAAAACTTACAATTACTTGGCTTGGCCCTTGGGGATCTCGGACGCCACTTCAACACTTTGGCCGGGGGCTCGGTGGAGCTCCACACCCTCCTTCCTCCTAGTGCCCCCCATAAAGTACCAGTATAAAATGCTCCAGTAGATGCTCTCAGTGTCCCCCATAATTTGCAAGTATAAAATACCCCTTCTTAGTGCCCCCCGTAGATGACCCCATAGTACTCCTCTTCCCTCTTCCCCATAGTACCCACCATAATGTTTCCCAGTATAAAATTGTACTGTACAGAGCACCCCATATAAAATACCCCTTCTTTGTGGCCTCAGTAGATGCCCCTATAGTGCCCCCAATAATGTTCCAGTAACAAGAGCAACCCCCCCAATCATGTGCCAGTAAAAACAGCCCTCCCCCATGTGCCAGTAATAACAGCCCCCCATGTGCCAGTAATAACAGCCCCCCCATGTGCCAGTAATAACAGCCCCCCCATTTGCCAGTAATAACAGCCCCCCCATGTGCCAGTATTAATAACAGACCCCCCATGTGCCAGTATTAATAACAGCCCCCCCATGTGCCAGTATTAATAACAGCCCCCACCTCTATGTGCAAGTATTAATAACAGCCCCCCCCTTGTGCCAGTATTAATAACAGCCCCCCATGTGCCAGTATTAATAACAGCCCCCCATGTGCCAGTATTAACAACAGCCCCCCATGTGCCAGCAATAACAGCCCCCCCATGTTCCAGCAATAACAGCCCCCCCCCCCCGTGTGCCAGCAATAACAGCCCCCCATGTGCCAGTAAAAGTATTGTATATATAAAAAAAAAAAACACTTATACTTACCTCCATGTCAGCGATGCGATGCAGGCCTCTTCCGGCCTGTGTCCCGCGCTGTACGGCTCAGCCTATCAGAGGAAGGGAAAGGGACATGCCTCTCCCTCCCCTGCCTCAGCACAGTCATCTGTATCGCTGTCCTGAGGACGCCGATACAGATGACTATGGAGATGAACGCTTCCACAATGGAAGCGCTCATCTCCCTGTGCCCCGCTGCAGCCAGCTCGGGGGGGCAATTGCCCCATTGCCCCCCCTGGATCCGCCACTGAATGGGGGTGGCGCCGCCGAAACATTTTTGGGATTCAAATATTGGAAAGTCTAACAAACAGTGATCTAGTTACCAAACTGCTCAGTTTCACACTGGATTTAGAGTAAGGGCTCATGCACATGACCGTATGTATTTTGCAGTCTGCAAAACACGGATCCGCAAAAAAACGCATGACATCCGTGTGATGTCCGTGTTGCATCCATTGTTTTTTTTTGCTGATCCATTGTAGCAATGCCTGTCCTTGTCTGCAAAACGGACAAGAATAGGACAAGGAATGCACACTGAGTCATTTCCGTTTTTTTTTTCAAGCCCCAATGAAATGAATGGTTCCACATACGGACCTGTAAAAAAACTGAATGGAAATGGAAGAAAAATATGTTTGTGTGCATGAGCCCTAACAGATCAGAAAAACCCATTAAGGGTACATGCACACGTTCAGGATTTATGTGCGGAGAATCCACACTAAAATCCACATCTGTTAGCAAGGAAATCCGTGCGGACAATCCGCATCAATTGGTGTGGAATTGCATGCAGATTTGGTGCGGACTTTCCGCATGCTGATTTTTCTAAGTGAGTGGAAAAAAATCTGGTCAGGGAAAATAAAATAAATTGAAATGCTGCAGATTTTTAAAAATCCGCATTGTGTACGTAAGAATTTCAAATTCTCATAGAATACAATGTGCATGATCTACGATGTAGATTTTCCGCACGCAAATCCGCACGCAATCCAGATCGTGTGCATTTAGCCTAAAGGTTAAAATGACCGAAATTAGAGGTTAAAATAGGGATGCAGCTTCCCTGTCAAAATTTCTACTGGGGGCTCTGTGAGGGTATTATTAATACTGGATAATACTGGAGGCCTCTTCTACTTATGGGGACACTCTTGGGGAGCATTATCACTGTTGGGGGCACTGTAGGGGGCAGTATTACTAATGAGGGCATTCTAGAAGGGAATTACTATTGGTGGGACTATGATGAGCACTATTACTATGGGGGGGATCTATCTGTATGGCAGTTATTTTTCTTCAGGATGGTATTTGCGGGTATTGGGGGGCACAGCGAGCAGCAGGATAACACTGTGGGGACTCCAGGTTGGGGGATGATGACAGAAAAGTGATGAAGCTAAGATGTCTGTGTGTCACACTCTGCAGAGACCAGGCGGCTGACAGAAGTTGTACAAACCAAATGGAGAACACGTGAACAGCAAAATGCGGTGGGGGGGATATTCATTGAGAATTGGGCCATATTCATTGGGGCTTGGGCCCCGACCCTAGCAACGCCCCTGGTCATCAGAATATCTCAGTAGTGAGTTTGAACAGCCCCCATCATTAACCCCCCCCCCCCCCCCCCCCCACAGTCATTATTAAGAAATAAAGTAGACGACGTCAATACTCAGTAACCCTTTCCTTGTCTACCCCAGCCGACTGCGTCATAAACCAGGGCTCTGTGGGAGAAAGGGCAAGTTCCCCTCCAAACACACAGGCTGCGGCCTGAATTATTTATAAGGAGATCTGACATTCCCCAGAGAATAATGGACAAGGCTAGGAGTATGAATAAAACAACAAGAACTGCAGTGTCGTCCCCGTATCATCAGGAATGTGATACATGCTTATTAGCTGCCGCCCAGCGCACACCACTCATGCAGAGGGCTCGCTGGGATGACATGTCTCGCTTCGGCAGCTGGTGCCTGTGGAATTTCTGGAGCTCACACACCCTGCATGTAAATATTGCACTTGGTATGGGGTTAGCGACGGAGATTTCTTAACGCTTTCACCGCCAGAGAGAAAAGCTATTTGAACCGCAATTCAGCACTGTACAGGAGTCAGTTTACCCTATAGGGGAAATGTTAGTCATTAAAGGGCATCTGTCAGCAGATTTGTGCGCTTGGCAGATGAAGGCATCTGTGTTGGTCCCATGTTCCTATGTGCCCGCATTGCTGAGAAAAATTATCTTTTAATATATGCAAATGAGCCTCTAGGAGCAACAGGTGTGTTGTCGTTACACCTAAAGGCTCCGCTCTCTCTGCAACTGCAGCTCCCTCTGCACTTTCATTGACAGGGCCAGGAAGTGGAAATGTGATCACTAGGGTTGAGCGACGCGGGTTCAGACAAAACAGCCTTACAATGTGCAGTATCTCACAAAAGTGAGTCCACCCCTCACATTTTTATAAATATTTTTTTTTTTTTTTTTATTTATAGTTTATTGGAATTTTCAACAATAAACAAGGGTTAACAGGGTACCAAGGTAAAGGCACGCAGGCCTGACTGACACCTAATAGAAATACATAGCGAGTAAGCCAAAGTACAGTATGGGTTTGATACTCACATATTGAACAATTAAAGCGTTGCATGAACAAATTAAGTTAAGTTCAAGATCAAGAAGAGACATGAGTATGTTATTGGTTCATAGTCAATGCATCTTGAGGGAATAACTAGCATATATAGGAGCAAAAATCAAGATAAGCCCCTGGCCAAAGTGCAGATTGGAGAGAGAGCATGAGAGACTGCCACTCTGTGTATGTAGGCTTGGGACTCAAAGTCCTCTCCCATCCCTAGAAGCAGCCAGGGAAGGGGGTAGATGAAAGATAGATCAATTATAGGGGAATTGTTACCACTGAATTATGGGTCAGTAGAGAGTGGCTGTGAGTCCAGCCCACTTTGGGGGAATCTGAACCTTGACCAGAGGAGCCATTTTTTAAGAAAGGTCCCGTGGGAACGCATTTCCCAAGAAGATAATTCTTCAAATCTATGGATTTGGTCCATTTTTTGAATCCACTCTTCCATGGTTGGAACCTGGGTTTGAAGCCAGTATTTGGGGAGCAAGAGGCGAGCAGCCATCAACAATTGAGCAAAAACCAATGGTGGCTTCACCTCGCGCTCGTCCAAGGTGAGGGATAAAAGAGCAAGCTGTGGGGACAAAGATATAGAGGTCTCACAAATCTTATTAGATTGAGCAAAAATCTCTTTCCACCATTCATGGATGAGGGGGCAAGTCCACCAAATGTGAAAAAAGGTCCCTTTCTCCCCGTGGCACCTCCAGCAGACGTCCGAAGCAGTTTCAGAGTATAATGATATCTTATCAGGTGTATTATACCATCTGGTAAGGATCTTATAGCTGTTTTCCTGAATTCGGACACACCGGGAGATCCCATGGGGAGAGCTTAGGAGTCTGGGCAGGCTATGAAACGGGACAACTATATTGAGGTCCCCTTCCCAACATCTCACAAAGGGGCGGTTTGGCTAGCATAGGCGGTAAGCGCAACTTGCTATACATCTGCGAAATGAGTTTCCTGGGAGTGGAGTGGAGAGATATAAGCGATTCAAACCAAACTAATGGACGTGTCAAATCCCCTATTCTAATATGTTGTTTCAAGTAGGCTCTAAGATATGCTGTAGTAAAAATATCACAAGGGTGGGGGTTTAGTAGAGTATTTGTAGCTTAAGAATCCATCCAGTCACCAGAGGGTAGAGCCAGTGAGTTGATATACAGTACAGACCAAAAGTTTGGACACACCTTCTCATTCAAAGAGTTTTCTTTATTTTCATGACTATGAAGGCATCAAAACTATGAATTAACACATGTGGAATTATATACATAACAAACAAGTGTGAAACAACTGAAAATATGTCATATTCTAGGTTCTTCAAAGTAGCCACCTTTTGCTTGGATTACTGCTTTGCACATTCTTGGCGTTCTCTTGATGAGCTTCAAGAGGTAGTCCCCTGAAATGGTCTTCCAACAGTCTTGAAAGAGTTCCCAGAGATGCTTAGCATTTGTTGGCCCTTTTGCCTTCACTCTGCGGTCCAGCTCACCCCAAACCATCTCGATTGGGTTTAGGTCCGGTGACTGTGGAGGCCAGGTCATCTGGCGCAGCACCCCATCACTCTCCTTCATGGTCAAATAGCCCTTACTTTCAAAGTTTTCCCAATTTATTGGCTGACTGACTGTCCTTCATTTCTTAAAGTAATGATGGCCACTCGTTTTTCTTTACTTAGCTGCTTTTTTTTTTGCCATAATACAAATTCTAACGTCTATTCAGTAGGACTATCAGCTGTGTATCCACCTGACTTCTCCTCAACGCAACTGATGGTCCCAACCTTATTTATAAGGCAAGAAATCCCACTTATTAAACCTGACAGGGCACACCTGTGAAGTGAAAACCATTTCAGGGGACTACCTCTTGAAGCTCATCAAGAGAATGCCAAGAGTGTGCAAAGCAGTAATCCAAGCAAAAGGTGGCTACTTTGAAGAACCTAGAATATGACATATTTTCAGTTGTTTCACATTCGTTTGTTATGTATATAATTCCACATGTGTTAATTCATAGTTTTGATGCCTTCAGTGTGAATCTACAATTTTCATAGTCATGAAAATAAAGAAAACTCTTTGAATGAGAAGGTGTGTCCAAACTTTTGGTCTGTACTGTAAGTTAGGGAGGACTTGAGCCCTTGGGAGGTCGAGGATTTTATGGGGGGAGGGGCTGTGTCAATTATATCCTTCACTGTCAAGAGAGGGGAGGGAAATGGGATAGAAATGTGTGAGGATGAGAACCATTTCCAAGCCTCTAATGTAGCTTTTATTATTGGATAGTGGGAAAATTGACCTGGGAAGACCATTTGGGAGCCCAAGAGCAATGCCCTGGGAGACTTCTTTAATATATCCATCTCAGTTTCCACTGTGTGGGAAGGTTTAGAGGGAAGCAGCCAAGCCACGCTCGGGCGAGGAGGATAGCCTTGCCATAAAGTTCTGGATTTGGCAAACATTTTTATAAATATTTTATTATATCTTTTCATGGGACAACACGGAAGATCTAACACTGTGATACAATGTAAAGTAGTCAGCGTACAGCTTGTATAACTGTGTAAATTGGGTGTGATTATATAAACGTAGTTAGGCACACCTTTATCTGGACACCAACTGAAGGTGCCGCACCTGAGGGGTTAACTACCGCAGATCGCAGCTACCGCTCATAGAGGTCGGGAGTCGGTTATGTGATTCTGCAGCCAGCTCCTGCCTCCTGTATATGAATTAATGAGATAGTTATCTTCATTGGTGGTGCAGTGCGCCCCCCCAACCCCAGTATTAAAAACATTGGTGACGCAGTGCACCCCCCACCCCACCCAAGCCCCCCAGTATTAATCATTGGTGGCGCAGTGCGCCCCCCCAACCCCAGTATTAAAAACATTGGTGGCGCAGTGCGCCCGCCCCACCCAAGCCCCCCCCAGTATTAATCATTGGTGGCAGTGGCCACAGGATCCCCTCTCCCCCTCTCCCCCTCCTCCTCCTTCTCCTCAGTGGCAGTTCCCATCAGAGCCCCAGCAGTGTAATCCTGGGGCTCCGATCGGTTACCATGGCAGCCAGGACGCTACTGAAGCCCTGGCTGCCATAGTCGGCTCCCTGCTGCTGTGTGCACAAAGCACAGAGCAGCAGGGACAGTGTGAAGTCCACTATAGTCCCTAAGGGGGCTAAAAGTTAGTTTAAAAAAAAAATATATATATTAAGTATAAATGAAAAAGAAAGATTTACAAAAAAAACTACACGTTAACAATAAACATATTCATTTTCAGCAGATTTGTGTAGAATTTTTTTTTTTCAAAAATGAAAATTTGCTGAATATTGGTATAAATTATCAGCTATCGGCCTGAAAGTTCCCAGATTATCGGTATCGGTTCTAAAAAATTCTATATCGTTCAATCCCTAGTAAACGCCTCAAAGCTGAATCTTTTATATTTGATGATACTAATGAGAAATATAATAGTCAATTGGAGGTAAGAAAAATGGCTGATATATTTAAAGAATTTAAATTACTTATGCAGAAACAATTGAAACAACGTTGGAAGATTAGGGCATTACAGCGATATATCCAACAGGGAAAAGTACCAAAGGGGTTATTATTATCCAAAACTGCGGCCTAAGATCTTTGGAGTTTGGAATTTGAGAAAGATTGGGAATCCTTTTTGCAAGCACAATCCATTGCTTTAATGGAGTTGATTGTAAAAAGGAGATCCCAAATCTTGGAACAACTAACATTACAGATTGACCAAACATGAGATCATCAACAAAAAGATGAGGAAAATTCTAAATATTCCAAAAAATAAAAAGAAGGAAGAAGATCAAAATAATTATGTGAACAAACGGGATTTTGATAAAATGCAGGAGGCCCATACTGATGTTCAAAATCAATTCTCAGTACCAGTCACCAACAGATATGAAGTTTTGACAGAGAAACATTTTTTAGACCAAACTTTGCCTCATCACAAACCACGAACACGACGGAGATCACCACAGTCACCCATAAGATCACAACAGTCAGTATCCCCGATGACACATCACTACAATCTCAGACACAGACACAACAATCCAGAATATCACCACAGATCATACCACCAACACAGAACACAACAACCACAGGAAACAATATCTTATCCAATGAAGTATTGGCCACAGAGATATCAACACAAAACACAACCTCACGAAGGAAGAAAAAACTTAGAACGGGAGGCAGACAACAGAAAAATTCACAACAGATAGAAAGTTCACTAAATGCAAGTACAAACGCCATAGTTAACTTGAGTTCTATGGTTCTCACTGAATCACAAAAAAGTCTATTGGACAAAGGTTTGAAATTTGCACCTGCGAACAAACTTAATAAATTTGACACATATGTGAGCATAGAAAAATTCATGAGAAAACTGTGCCTTAAAAAGTATGATATGAAAAACCCAATTATTGGAGAAAATTACACAACACGGGTAGATAAATATCAACATACAGAATTAAAAAATAAATCCAAGAAATACCCTAGACAGGAAATTAGCCATGAAATGGCTACATTCCGAAATCAGTAGAACATGACATAAGAAACATGTATGATAAATACATAAAAAATAATAATTTATCCAAACAAGAGGTACAAGCTATCAAACGACTGCAGAAAGAGAAAAATATAGTGATACGCCCCGCAGACAAAGGCAGAGCTATCGTGATTTTGGATGCTAACAATTATAACAAGGAATGAAAGAGACAATTAGCGGATGAAACTACTTATAAAAAATTAAATAATGATCCAACACAGGAATATTTTGAAATATTAACCCATTATTGTAGTAAAGGTTTGGAACTGGAAACCCTATCAGAACAGGAATACTACTCAGGTCATTCAGATTATAGAAAATTTACAATTTAATTCACAATGGATCATAGGCACATTAGATGTACAGTCTTTGTATGCAGTGATCGATCATTATCAAGGCATTGCAGCCGTGGAAAAACAGTTATCGAACGATGGATATTTATCCACTGAACAAATAGAATACATTTTGGAGGGTATTTTAATTTTGAGCCCGTTTTTTTTTTTACAAATACGCGGTACGGCCATGGGCACCAGGTTTGCCCCCAGCTATGCTAATATATTTATGGCGCATTGGAAGCAAGAAGCCATCTCTCCCAGGCTGGGGTCAGACCTGGTGCTCTGGCGATGCTATATCGATGATGTTTTATTTATATGGCAAGAGAGTCAAGACAAACTTCAAATGTTTTTGGATCAGATCAATATTAATCAATACAATTTACATTTCTCAGCCACAGTTAATTAAACATCTATAGAGTTTTTGGATTTACAAATATGAATAGAAAATTATAAACTAATCTGCGATACATATCAAAAGCCAGTATCTAAAAACAGTTACATTTTATATACCAGCTGTCATTTACCCCAATGGCTACTCAATATACCGTCCGGACAATTCAGACGAATTAAAAGAAACTGCACCAAACCAGAAATTTTTTAAGAAGAGGCTATAAAAATGAGTGAACAATTTTCAATGAAAAAATATCCTTTAAACGTATTAGAAGCATCATTAGATAGGGTACGTCAGACGGACAGAAATAGGTTTTTCAATACTGATATCCCCGAACCAAAAGAAAATAAAGAGGATTCAATGAGATTGATAATACCCTTTAATTCACAATATAAAAAAAATAAAATACATCATTCAAAAACATTGGCATTACATTCTAAAGGATAAATCTATAGGACATCTAATGCCGAATGCTCCACCAATTACTTTCACAAAGGCTCCTAATTTAGGCCTTTTGGTGGCACCTTCTATTAAAAAGACATATAAAACACAACAAACTATCCAAAAATGGGCTGGTTTATCAGGTTTTTATAGATGTGGAATCTGAAATAACTGCAAGACCACATAATTTCCAAGAAAAACAAATAAAACACAGGTCACAAAATTCCTCAAATAGAAATGTTAAATAAGAGACCACACACTTCATTTTGGATAAAAATAGGCCGTATTGCTTTATTCGGGGTGACCTATATTATATAAATAAATATTTACGGTAATAAATAATCAGTAATTAATCATCAATAAATAATTTAACCAATAACCAATAAAATATCGACCAATAAGTCCACGCAGCATAGCTGGGCGACAAATATCCCCCTAATAAGAGCAACACGACTATATGAAGGGAGGGAGGGCAGGGCGCTGGTCCAGGTCTTCTTAAAACTGCAAGTGGCTAATGGCGATGTCCTTTCTTTTAAACCCACAGGTTTCCCGCCGCAGAAGGCTTCATCCAATCAGATGATGAACATCTTCCCGCTGCTGGACAACTGGACCAATGGACAGCTGACCTAAGAGAAGCTGTCACCAGGCAGAAGAAGCACCTGAACCACCTGAAACCGGATTTACCTCAGGTAAGCCCTGTAGA
The DNA here is from genome assembly GCF_905171765.1 of Bufo bufo. Classification (NCBI taxonomy): domain Eukaryota; kingdom Metazoa; phylum Chordata; class Amphibia; order Anura; family Bufonidae; genus Bufo; species Bufo bufo. The sequence continues at coordinate 138,245,366 of NC_053394.1, forward strand.
AAAAAATGAGGGGGGAACTACCACACAGCACCACATACACCCAAAACAATAAAACCACCAATAAAGGATAATCCAAACCAAGTGACCGTGTCACCATGCTTCCCCCAAGTTATACGCTCTGGGGGGCCCTCTCAGTGGTGCTCTACAGTGAGGGATGCCAGAAATATTTCCTGATAGAGTCTATATAGTGCACAATGTAATTTAAGGAGTCGCTATATGAGTCCCCACTGTCTTCATCTTCTGAGCACATGATTTAGGCACAGCCCCTCTTTAAAACACTAGCCATTATATTGCAGCTGTAAGGCGAAGCTTGATCCCTTTCCCTCTCCAATTTTGACAGAATGTACGATACATTTTTGTAGGTCACTCACTTCACATATACTGCATGCCTGGCTGAATCAGTGTTGTTTCATTTCCTATGTTGACCACCAGGGGCACTATTCCTTAATAATATAGAATCAACGTTTAGGCTACATTTACACGACCGTATGTGTTTTGCGGTCCGCAAAAAAAAAGGATGAAGAATAGGACATGTTCTACTTTTTTGTGGAGTTACAGAACGGACATATGGATGCGGATAGCACACGGTGTGTTGTCTGCATTTTTTGAGGACCCATTGAAATGAATGGGTTCTCATCTAATCTGCCAAAAAAAAAAAGCTACGGACACGGAAACAATAATCAAGAAAATGGTGTTATCAAAACTCATAAGGCCTCATGCACACGGCCGTTTTGCGGCCCGCATACTGATGCAGACCCTTTCACTTGAATGGGTCCGCAATCCGGGAGATGCGGTGCGCTTCCGTGGGGTTTCTCTCCGTGCCTCCGCACAGCAAAAAAATAGAACATGTTCTATTTTTTTACGGTGTGGATGAATCACAGACCCATTCAAGTTGAATGGGTCTCGATCCATTCTGGCCGCTGCACGGATGTTGCCCGTGCATTGGGGACCGCAAATCGCGGTCTGCAATGCACGGTACAGCCGCACAACGGCCGTGTGCATGAGGCCTAACACTTGGAGATATGGACAGAAGAAAGTGTTCTCTGTGCTTGTTGCCTCTTGTTAGATGTTTTGCTACCAGAGTATACAAATGATTTTTTCTTATTTATGTGGCCTTTAAGTCTGAAACACAGTCAGTCTACTACGGTGACAGAGGGCAGAGCTGTATGACAGCAGCTGAATACGTTTACTGAGCTGAGCGGATCAAGCCTGTGTGGAAGGGGTTAATCTTGTTCAGATAATCAGCTCTGTCTGAAACGTCAAACTATTACATTGTCCCGGCCACACTAATAAGGATAAACACAATGGAGCGGGCCTTAGAGCAGATTGCTAACTTTCTAGCGGATCATTCCTTGCTAGCGTAGATACACCCCGGCAGATGTACGTATCCGAGCAGCAGATTAGATTTCTACACACCCTGACTGCCATTCACAATTCTCTGACATGAGCTGCTTAACAAGAGTATAAAGCATTTACATATGGGCTCAGAGCAGGTGTGCTTCTCTGAGGCCTCCTGCACACTAACGTATGTGTTCCGTTCCGTGCATTAGGGAGCGCAGTTTGCGGTCCCCAATGCACGGAGAACGTTCATGCGACCTCTGGGACGGATCCAGACCCATTCAACTTGAATGGGTCCGTGATCCGCCTGTTCCGCAAAAATATAGAGCAAGTTCTATCTTTTTGCGGAACGGAAGTACGGAACGGAACCCCACCTTCCGTAGGGTTCCGTTCCGTGCCTCCGTTCTGCATTTCCAGATTTGCGGACCCATTCAATTGAATTTGTCCGCATCCGTGATGCGGAATGCACACAGAACGGTGTCCGTTTATTGCGGATCCGCATATGCGGTCCGCAATACGGAAACGGAACACATACGTTCGCGTGCAGGAGGCCTGAGACTGTATGACACATAATTGGCTTAGATACGGTGTACCTGCAGACAGTATCACAGGACAGGCTTAGATGCACAGGCTCAGCAAACAATATCTATGATGACAGCCTTAGGGTCCATTCAGATGTCCGTAAGTGTTTTGTGGTCCGCAACTTGCGGATCGCAAAACACGGTTACCGACCGTGTGCATTCCACATTTTGCGGACCACACATGGCCAGCCCTATGATAGAAATGTCTATTCTTGTCTGCGATTGCGGACAAGAATAGGGCATGCTTTATCTTTTTTGCGGGGCTGCGAAACGGAACACGGTGTGCTGTCCGCATGTTTTGCGGCCCAATTGAAAGGAATGGGTCTGCACCCGTTCCGGAAAATTGCGGAACAGATGTGGAGCCAGAATTACGAAAGTGTGAATGGACTCTTAGATGCAACAGCTCAGCAGGCAGTATCACACATAATAGGCTTAGATACGGTGTCTCTGCAGACAGTATCACAGGACAGGCTTGGGTACAGCAGGTCAGCAGGCAGTATCACACATGATTGGCTTAGATACGGTGTCTCTGCAGACAGTATCACAGGACAGGCTTGGGTACAGCAGGTCAGCAGGCAGTATCACACATAATTGGCTTAGATACGGTGTCTCTGCAGACAGTATCACAGGACAGGCTTGGGTACAGCAGGTCAGCAGGCAGTATTACACATAATTGGCTTAGATACGGTGTCTCTGCAGACAGTATTACAGGACAGGCTTAGTTGCACAGGCTTAGCAAACAATATCTATGATAACGGCTTGGGTACAGCAGGTCAGCAGGCAGTATCACACATAATTGGCTTAGATACGGTGTCTCTGAGGACAGTATTACAGGACAGGCTTAGATGCACAGGTTCAGCAAACAATATCTATGGTGACAGCCTTAGATACAGCAGCTCAGCAGGCAGCATCACACATGATTGGATTGGATACAACATCCCATCAGACAGTGTCACACATAATAGGTTTAGATACAGTTGCACAGACAGTATCATATTATAGAATTAGATACAGTGGCTCACCAGCCGGAATTGAACATAATAAGTTTAGATACAGATGCTCACATAGCTAGAATTGCACTTACTGAAACATTCGCCAAAGAGCTTTCTTTCCTATATACTGTAACTGTCTTTTAACTAACGACTCTCAACTTAAACCCCAGTGTCTGAATGGGAAGAAGAATTGAATATGACCCTTTCTGATCCAGAATTGCATTTTATACTCTCCAGATCACATGGCTTTTCGCGATATGTAAAGCTCCAAGAGAACACCTTTAAATTACTAACACTCTAGTACAAAACTCCGGTTTTCCTTCATACAATTAATCCCGAAATCCCAGATGCCTGTTGGAAGTGCGGGTCTGATAGAGGCACTTTATCTCACCTTTGGTGGTACTGCCCCCTTATAAAAGATTACTGTTAGGCCTCATGGAAACGGACGGGTTTTTTTGCGGTCCGCAAAACGGATTTCCGTTGTTCCGTGATCCGTTCCTTGATTTTTGGAGGATCCACGGACATGAAAAAAAGGTCGTTTTGGTGTCCGCCTGGCCGTGCGGAGCCAAATGGATCTGTCCTGACTTACAATGCAAGTCAATGGGGACGGATCCGTTTGACGTTGACACAATATGGTGCAATTGCAAACGGATCCATCCCCCATTGACTTTCAATGTAAAGTCAGGAGTCCCTATTATACCATCGGATCACAGTTTTCTCCAATCCGATGGTATATTTTAACTTGAAGCGTCCCCATCACCATGGGAACGCCTCTATGTTAGAATATACCATCAGATTTGAGTTAGATCGTGAAACTCATATCCGACAGTATATTCTAACACAGAGGCGTTCCCATAGTGATGGGTACGCTTCAAGTTAGAATATCCTACGAACTGTGTACATGACTGCCCCCTGTTGCCTGGCAGCACCCGATCTCTTAGAGGGGGCTGTGATCCGCACAATTAACCCCTCAGGTGCCGGACCTGAGGGGTTAATTGTGCGTATCATAGCCCCCCAGTTTTAATTTCATTGGTGGCCAGTGCGGCCCCTCTCCCTCCCTCCCCAATATTATATTCATTGGTGGCCAGTGCGGCCCCCCTCCCTGCCTCCCCAATATTATATTCATTGGTGGCCAGTGCGCCCCCCTCCCTCCCCTGTATTACTGTCCATTCATTGGTGGCCAGTGGGCCCCCCCTCCCTCCCCTGTATTACTGTCCATTCATTGGTGGCCAGTGGGCCCCCCTCCCTCCCCTAATTAAAATCACCCCCCCATCATTGGTGGCCAGTGCGGCTTCCCCTCTCCCCCCTAATTAAAATCACCCCCCCATCATTGGTGGCCAATGCAGCCTCCCCTCTCCCCTCCTAATTAAAATCACCCCCCATCATTAGTGGCCAGTGCGGCCTCCCCTCTCCCCCCCCCTAATTAAAATCACCCCCCCATCATTGGTGGCCAGTGCGGCCTCCCCTCTTCCCCCCCCTCCTAATGAAAATCCCCCCCCATAAATTCCCCCGCTCCTAATTAAAATCCCCCCCCCCGGCCGGTCACAGACATCGCAGGTAAGTATAATGCTTCTAAAAATTGCTAAGTAACCATGCCAACCAGGACTGCAGTAGCGTCCTGGTTGCCATGGTTACCGATCGGAGTCCCAGCGATTAAACTGGGACTCCGATCGGAACTCTCTGCTGCCACCAATGGTGGGGGGGGATTTTATTTAGGGGGGGGGAAGAGGGGAGGCCGCACTGGCCACCAATGATGGGGGGGTGATTTTAATTAGGGTGGGGGGAAGAGGGGAGGCCGCACTGGCCACCAATGATGGGGGGGTGATTTTAATTAGGGGGGGGGGAAGAGGGGAGGCCGCACAGGCCACCAATGATGGGGGGGTGATTTTAATTAGGGGGGGGAAGAGGGGAGGCCGCACTGGCCACCAATGATGGGGGGGTGATTTTAATTAGGGGGGGGAAGAGGGGAGGCCGCACTGGCCACCAATGATGGGGGGGGGGTGATTTTAATTAGGGGGGGGAGAGGGGAGGTCGCACTGGCCACCAATGAATGGACAGTAATACAGGGGAGGGAGGGGGGCCCACTGGCCACCAATGAATTTAAAACTAGGGAGGGAGGGGGGTCTGCCCCTTCCTGCCTGGCAGCACCTGATCTCTTACAGGGGGCTAAGATATGCACAATTAACCCCTCAGGTGTGGCACCTGAGGGGTTAATAGTGCTGATCACAGCCCCCTGTAAGAGATCGGGTGCTGCCAGGCAGCAGGGGGCAGTCATGTACACAGTTCTCAGTATATTCTAACTTGAAGCGTCCCCATCACTATGGGAACGCCTCTGTGTTAGAATATACTGTCGGATATGAGTTTTCACGAAGTGAAAACTCACCTCTGAAAAAGCTTTTATGCAGACGGATCTGCAATCCGTCTGTGTAAAAGAAGCCTACGGCCACGGATCACGGACACGGATGCCAATCTTGTGTGCATCCGTGTTTTTTCACGGACCCATTGACTTGAATGGGTCCGTGAACCGTTGTCCGTCAAAAAAATAGGACAGGTCTTATTTTTTTGACTGACAGGAAACACGGATCACGGCCGGGGATGAACAACGGTGCATTTTCCGAGTTTTCAACGAACCCATTGAAAGTCAATGGGTCCGCAGAAAATCACGGAAAACGGAACAACGGCCACGGATGCACACAACGGTCGTGTGCATGAGGCCTCAAGCAATAGAAAACAGCATTAATGATGTGTGTTCCAGCAAGATCACATTAACTCCACAATTGGTCCTCCTGTGGTGTCCAACCTCTTCCTTTACGCCCCGTAAACACAACCTACCCACATTATTGCTATCTGCAGGTAAGTTGTTAATCCCCACTCTCTGGCGAAACTCAAGTCCTTCATCCCTACAAGACTGGGCCAACAAGGTCAATCAAATACTCAGACTAGAGGAACTAGCACATTGGGAAGCTATGACCAGATCATCCTTCCTCAAAATTTGGGACCCCTGGAGGCAATCCAAATACATGGACGCATTCAACTCAACTTCTGCACAACCTTGACTTTTAAATTTTTTATTATTTCATTCTTTTACAAATCACTGAACGCACCTTAGGAAGAACCAGTGCAACACATACCCTTACGTCTCCCCCCTCCCACCCTATTTTCCCTTCCCAAAATTTGCTTTCTCTTTCTCTATCTCTCCTACTTTCTCTATTGCGACATCTTTTATTGATGACATGTTTCTCAATTTATTGTTACATATCTCACCAGCACTATAGAGGTAGACATACAATGTAGTCAATTGAAGATTAGCCTGTTCACTTTAGAGCAATTTGTCAAGGATAATAATCTATCCTCTAAGACTAAGTGATAGTGCTGTTTGTTGTGAGTAAATTATTTCCTTTGAACTAGTATTGTTTGTTACGCAATATATCTTTAACTAATAAAGAGAGATTTGACATAGATACAGATGCTCAATAGACTATACTACATATGACTGGAATAGATGCATAGCTCATCAGACAGTATCACACATACTAGGATTAGATACATGACTCAGCAGAGAGTATCGCACATCATAAGATTAGATACAATGGCCCATCAGGCAGTATCACACATAATAGGCTTAGATTGAGTGGAGCAGACAGTATCACAGTGCCTCACCAGACACAATCAAACATCTTAGACTTTAGATACAGTAACTCAGAAGACTGTACCATAATAAAATGGGATTAGATACACAGTTTAGCAGACAGCATCACACATGCTAGGATTAGATACACACTGCTCAGAAAGACAGTATCATAAATGATAGGCTCGGATACAGAGACTCAGAAGCAAATATCATATGATAACATTAGATACAGTGGCTCAGCAGACAGCATCACACATGACAGGTGGAGTTGCCACCCAGCTGGTAACTCACCAGCCAAGCCGGTAATTTAGTGCCCCGGCCACTGCCAGTAGTAATAATTGCCGGTTACTAATGAGTGCTTCCATTGTGGAGTGCTCATTAGTACAGCCTTTAACTCCCAATCCCCCTCCATCCCTTCCTTGTGTTAAGAAGAAAAAAAAAACCTCACCTCATCCATTTGATTGCGCCGGGGTCAGTACCTGCGCTACAGCGTGATGAAGTTTCACAGCATTGTTTGGAAGCAGCAGGACCTGTGAAACGTCATCATGCTGGAGCACAGGTCCTGTCCAGTCAGCAGCGAGTGTTCACCACAGCACGATCAAATGTTTTTTTTGTTTTTTTTTTACAAGCAGAGAAGGGGGCATTATTAATATTGAGGGGCACTAATGAGGGAATTAATCTTACGGGGGCGTTAATGGGGGCACTATTAATTCTGGGGGCCCTAATGGGGGCATTAGTAATTCTGGGGGGCACTAATGGGGGCATTACTATTACTGGGGGGCACTAATGGGGGCATTACTATTATTGGGGGGCACTAATGGGGGCATTACTATTACTGAGGGGCACTAATGGGGGCATTACTATTACTGGCGGCACTAATGGGGGCAATACTATTACTAGGGTCACTAATGGGGGCATTAATATTACGGGGGGCTCTAATGGGTGCACTATTAATTATGGGGGTGCTATTGGGGGCATTATTAATATTGGGGGCCCTAATGGGGACATTAGTAATTCTGGGGGGCACTAATGGGGGCATTACTATTACTGGGGGGCACTAATGGGGAATTAATATTACTGGGGGCTCTAATGGGGGAACTATTGATACTGGGAGCCACATTATGACATAGCAGTTTAACACCCTGTGTTAAGCCAGGCCCTCAAAACTACACCCTCTTTGGGGTGTGGCTGAACTTGGCAGTTATTTTTTGTTGACAGGCTTAGATACACAGCTCTGCATACATGATCAGATATGGTAGGCTTAGATACACAGCTCTACATACATGATCAGATATGGTAGGCTTAGATACACAGCTCAGCATACATGATCAGACATGGTAGGCTTAGATACACAGCTCTACATACATGATCAGATATGTTAGGCTTAGATACACAGCTCTACATACAGAATTACACATGATAGGCTTAGATACACGGCTCAGCATACAGAATCACACATTATAGGCTTAGATACACGGCTCAGCATACAAAATCACACATGATAGGCTTAGATACACAGCTCTACATACAGAATTACACATGATAGGTTTAGATACACGGCTTAGCATACAGAATCACACATGATAGGCTTAGATACATGGCTCAGCATACAGGATCACACATGACAGGCTTAGATACACAGCTCTACATACAGAATTACACATGATAGGTTTAGATACATGGCTCAGCATACAGAATGACACATGATAGGCTTAGATACATGGCTCAGCATACAGGATCACACATGACAGGCTTAGATACACAGATCTACATACAGAATTACACATGATAGGTTTAGATACACGGCTCAGCATACAGAATCACACATGATAGGCTTAGATACATGGCTCAGCATACAGAATCACACATGAGAGGCTTAGATACATGACTCAGCATACAGAATCACACGATAGGGTTAGATATACGGCTCAGCATACAGAATCACACATGATAGGCTTAGATACACGGCTCAGCATACAGAATCTCACATGATGGATACTTTGGCTCTTGTAATGAGTTCACAGTGACGTATAACTCTTGCTGCTGGCACCTCCAGCTCCTATGAATATTCCTCTTTACTTTCCGGCCCTCGGGAGGAATTCTCTGATGGATATTCTGGGTCTCAACTTTCCTTTACTTTCTTCTCATCCCACAGAAAGATTAAAATAAACAGTGGTATCATCATATTAGAAAGGTCTCTGGGACGACCAAAGGCAGCTAAATATAAAGCGGAAGTTTCCTACCAGCTCCAATGTAAATCAGTGCCTTCTGCAGGCTGTGGACTTGGTTCAGGCCCTCGGGGTCTCTCGTACTGTGAATTTATTTTTCCTGACTTTTTTTAACTAGTAAAATAATCTAGGTCCAGTTTTAGTATAGTAATAGCCCACAGCTCAATAAACTATGGACATTTCAATGCTGCTGATTTTTAGTTACCACAGAGCAGTATGTTGTGAGACCTCAGATGACATAGTCAGATATAAAATGTTAATTCAAAGTAAAGGAGTTTAAAAACAGGGGCACAGAGGGTTAAAAAATATAAAAAATAAGCCATACTCATCCTCATGGTTCCCCGACCGATGCTGGTCCGGTCCCCGCTGCTTTTCACTTCCCAGCTAAACATGGCCAGAAATGCCAGGAAAGACACACTCAGACAATGACTGACCCTAAAAGGGATGTCTGCCCTTGACAGCCTATTTGGCTGACCCCACCAATGATCGTTCAGCCATCAGCTATCCCTCCCAACTCCCTCCCGGCTACCCCATACACATACACGTTCAGGTCGGCCAAATTTATTTATGTGTATTCAATGGGGAAAGATAAAAAAGCCGTTGTCAGACACTTTTGTTGGTGGCTTATCTCCTGGGAGAACAAAAGGATCGGGCAAAAATATTCCCCTCGCTAGACCCTTCTCTCTCCCAACACCATCTGTTGGGGGAGAGTCGGGAGCTCCCTATAGACATTAGACTGTCAGACAACCTGCCTCGGCTGGCTCAGTTGACAATACATTAATCTATATTGGGCCTATAGGATTGGCTGCATGAGTCTTTCCTGGCATTCCCAGCGTGTCAAGCCAAGGCAGGAAGTAGAGAGAAGCAGGGACTAGAGCAGCTCCAGAACGGTAGCAGTGAGATTTGGGATACAGGACAGTGACACACTAACCCCTGGGGCGACAGAACAATGACAGATCAATATTTGGCGTACATGACAGTGACACACTGACACTTGGGGTACAGGACAATAACGTATCTCGTGATGAGCAGTTTAATCATGATTTTAATAGATGGCACATTGGTGTTGTGGTTACCACTGCTGCAGGACGTTTCACTGTTTCCTCTCCTGCTGCAGATGTTTTGTATTTGCTTTAGCAGTGCCCTGTTTTGCATCTGCCAAGATCTGTTTCATTGTGGATGAGATCTGGCAGAGAAACCGGAGCTATTCCAGAGAAGAAACCCTGTACAGGAGAACTAACTCCATTACACCATATAAAGTGCTGGACATACTGATCTCCACCGATAAGGGGCCCTGTTTTCCAGGGAAGCCACATCTAAGTACATGTCCAACAGTTTACATCCTGTATAGTGCGAATCTATATAAAAAGTTGAGTCACAGTGTACACACATTACATTACTTATCCTGCATTGATCCTGAGTTACATCCTGTATTATACTCCAGAGCTGCACTCACTATTCTGCTGGTGGAGTCACTGTGAATATACATTACCGTACATTACTTATCCTGTACTAATCCTGAGTTACATTCTGTATTATACTCCAGAGCTGCACTGACTATTCTGCTGGTGGAGTCACTGTGTATATACAATACATTAGTTATCCTCTATTGATCCTGAGTTATATTCTATATTATACTCCAGAGCTGCACTCACTACTCTGCTGGTGGATTCACTGTGTACACATACATTACATTACTTATCCTGTACTGATCATGAGTTATATTCCATATTATATTTCAGAGCAGCACTCAGTATTCTGCTGGAGGAGTCACTGTGTACATACATTACTTACCCTGTACTGATCCTGAGTTAATCTTGTATTATACCACAGAGCTGCACTCACTATTCTGCTGCGCTCTGCTCCGGTCTGCTGCCCGTTTTATGCGCTTCCACTGCGATTTAGCTGCGCTTCTCAGGTTTGATTATAACTAGTCCTCAGTGTACCCCTCTATTGGCCGGCCATTTACAGGGATAACATGTCTAACACTGCCCAGACTCCTACCAATATTGTTTCCACCTCTTCTCCTGAGGGTCAGAGAACCACTGATGTGGATGCACAGGCGCTTGCCCAGCAGCGCTCTGTGTCTGATGCCATCATGGCGGCCATGGGCTCCATGTCTAGTATACTATCACAGAGCATTACTCAGGCACTATCTGCCCAGCCTGCTAGAGTAGCTCTGCAGGACTCTATTACTACACCGTAGCCTACCTTTACTGAACCTCCTGTACCACAGGAGACCTTGACTGGTGCGCATCCTGCCACCCAAGATTACGTGCATAGTTCACGAAAAAGGGCCTCATCACACCAGGCAGAACGGGCGCGAACATGGAAGTGCGCTAGAGCACAATCCCCTTATGAGTCTGACTCTGACAGAGCATCGGACGAGGAGGCTTTTGCGGATGTTGATTATGTGTCAGAGGAGGATGTTGCTCCCCCAGTTCAGGGCCCCTCAGTCTCCGCTACTGCGGCCTCCTCTGCCAAGGACATAGCGTCCTCCTCCGCCATTAACCGATCTGATGCACTGCTAGATTCTGCGGGCGAACCTATGTTCGATCCCGAAACCTTGCATCACCCTCGATCGGCGGAGTGGCTTCCCACTGAACATGTGGGTAGTTATTTGGAGCACTGGGTACGTCACCCTCTAAGCCGTGAAACACGGAATAAACTTAGAGCCGAGTGCCCCAGGCCACTAGTCCCCAACAAAGTATGTGACACTCCCGTTGTGGATCCAAAAATGTCACAATTCCTAGCCAAAACTGGTTGGAACCCCAAAAAGGGCCTGGACTCAGCTCTACGCAGCTGCCAGGATAAAGTTTTAGACATATTTGGCCCGCTGGTCAAGATTTTTGAACTAGCCGAGACTGCTAGGACTGAGGGCTCCCCGATCGACCCTTAAGAATTGCGGGGTTGGACCCAAAGGGCGATCTGCATAGCCGGGAACGCCAACACCTCTTTGGCAATTGAAAGGCGTAAAGCCATTTTATTCAAAATAGACCCCAAATTGTCTAACCTGGCGCTCACAGAAGCTGGTAAGGACGCCCGGGGGCTCCTATTCGGCGATTCCTTTATCAAGGATATGGGCCGATATGTCGGTACCTTCACCGCGCTAGACAAAGCCCAGTCATCTATGCGCAGGGTATTCCAGGGACGGGTCTCTAATCGGGCCGGCAGTAGCAGGGACCGCCTGTCCGCCGTACAAACTTTCAGGCCCGTGGCGCAGGTAGAGGTTCCTTTGGACAGCGACCTCCATTCCAGGAACAGCGCAACCCCTCACCTTTCTTCTCGACCAGAGGAGGCCAGTGGCGATCTCGCTCTTTCAGAGGCAACCCCAACTCTCGCAGACCCTTTGGTAAGTCTTCCCCAGATTGGGGATTCTATGGTCCCTTGTGTAGGGGGCAGACTCCAACTTTTTTCTCATGCTTGGGGCCTCATCACAGCAGATCCATTGGTACTGACCACGGTCAGGGGCTTCCACATAGAGCTCACGGGGTCCCCGTGTCGGGTTCCCTCCCCCCCGCCCATACCGCTTTCGCGCCCAGATTGCGCACTGGTAGACACGGAAATATTCTCTCTCCTACAAAAACAGGCGATAGAGCGGACCCCTCCTGCAGAGTGGGGTGTCATCAGCAACATATTCCTTGTTCAGAAAAAAGGGGGTCAGATGAGACCGGTCATCAACCTTCGCGCTCTGAATACGGTGGTACACTACCGTCATTTCAAGATGGAGGGGATTCACCTTCTTCGGGACCTATTGACTCCTGGGGACTGGATGGTAAAGCTGGATCTAAAAGATGCTTACCTGACGGTCCCAGTGGCCACTCGTTCCAGGGATCTTCTCCGGTTCTGGTGGACAGGAGAGATCTGGAGGTTCACCTGTCTCCCATTCGGGCTGTCTTCAGCTCCTTGGTGCTTCACCAAGCTGCTACGTCCAGTCGTATCGTGGTTGAGAAGTCGTGGTGTATGCCTCATCGTTTACCTGGACGACATCCTCCTGTTGCACGAGTCCAGAGTGGGTCTGCTAGAACATCTGTAATGGACAGCGGACCTACTGACAGGCCTCGGTTTTCTCCTCAACACGGAGAAGTCATGCCTCATCCCATCGCAGCGGATGGAATTCCTGGGCTTCATGGTGGATTCGATCTCGGAATCCCTCAGTCTTCCGATGACAAAGTTGCGTGCGATACGCAAGGAGTTGAAGCATGCTCTTCTCATTCCCCACCTCTCGTTGCGTCACCTGGCCCGCATCATCGGACTGTTAGCTTCATCAATTCAAGCTGTGTTTCCGGCCCCATTGCACTACCGTGCTCTCCAGCGACTGAAGATCGCGCATCTTCGGACCGGTGCCTCCTTTGCGGGCGTGGTGGTCCTGGACTCGGAAGCCCGAGAAGAGTTGAGTTGGTGGATCGCCAATCTGGAAGCGTGGAACGGCAGGGCGATCTTCGGATTCCTTCCAGAGTTGACCATCGAGTCGGATGCGAGCCTCCAGGGTTGGGGCGCTCATTGCAACGGAGTTTCCACGGGAAGATCCTGGTCGGCGGAGGAGTCCCTCCTCCACATCAACGCCTTGGAGCTCCTAGCCGGTTCGTTTGCAGTCAGGAGCTTCTCCAACGGGATCGCCAATGCGTGCATCAGACTGCGGATGGACAATATCTCGGCAGTCCGATACGTCAACCGGTGGAGTCATTGTATACAAAAGATTGTACTCTACAAATGTAACTTCAGAATATGGAATCACCAGGGTAAGCTGGTGGTGGCATTCTCTTCCCTTGCCATTGAAAACACATTATGCTCGGCTAAGCTAAACATGCATGCTTATGGGGGAATTAGGAGGACTAGCCGTTGCCCAAAGTAGCTTTCAGTCAACAGATATCAAATGTGTATGGCGACCATCGGCTATCGCTAAGGCTTCTTTCACATGGGCGTCCTGGATTTGCTCCGGATGCGTCGTATGTGCATTCACTGCGATTGCGTTCTGATGTTCAGATTTTTTCGCGTGCAATGCGTTTTGCACGCGCGTGAGAAAAAACTCAATGTGGTACCCAGACCCGAACCCGGACTTCTTCACTGAAATTCGGGTTTGGGTTAGGTGTTCTATTTATTTTATTATTTTCCCTTATAATATGGTTGAAAGGGAAAATAATAGCATTCTTAATACAGAATGCTTACTAAAATGTGGATTGAGGGGTTAAAAAATAAAAAAAATTAACTCACCTCATCCAATTGTTTGCGCAGCCGGCATCGTCTTCTTTCTTCATTCAGCAGGACCTGCGCTGACATCACCGCGCTCACCACATGGTGAGCGCGATTACATCATCAAAGGTCCTTTTGCAGGTCCTTAAAGAAGTAGCAAGCCATGCCAGCTGCGCGATCAATTGAATAAGGTGAGTTATTTTTATTTATTTTTTAACCCCTCAGTCCACATTTTACTAAGCATTCTGTATTAAGAATGCTATTATTTTCCCTTATAACCATGTTATAATGGAAAATAATACAGTGAATTTACTTTAATGGGGTCCAGGGTTCCTTTCATCCGTATAATCTCCTAGCAACCATGCGTGAAAATCGCACTGCATCCGCACTTGCTTGCGGATGCTTGCGATTTTCACACATTCCCATTCATTTCTATGGGGCCTGCGCTGCGTGAAAAACGCTGAATATAGAACATGCTGCGATTTTCATGCAACGCACAAGTGATGCGTGAAAATCACCGCTCATCTGAACAGCCCCATTGAAGTGAATGGGTCTGGATTCAGTGCGGGTGCAATGCGTTCACTTCACGCATTGCACCCGGGCGGAAAACTCGCTCGCGTGAAAGGAGCCTGAGCTGTAACCTTTTACCCTCCCTGCAGGAGCTCGCACAGGGCGCAGTCTGCAGCCTATCCTGCGCGCTTATCCTTATTAATGCTCCTATAATTCCTACTTCATCATGTGGTGAGATGTGTGAGCTTCCCATTGCTCACTGTAGCCATGGCCTGGCCTAGTAGATATATTTCTATTCAGTAATAAGTAGCTACAGGAGACATATAGAAGATGCAGGGGAATATTTCCTCGCTGCTCTGAGCTCTTTGCCTGTGTGACGTATGAGACTGGATTTAGAATACAGTTATAATTGGATCTGAGACTTTGAGCTGAGTTCCCATACTGACTGAAGGGTTTTCCCTGAAGATCCAGCAATGGGAGGCATGAGTCTGAGACGAGACCCAAGGAAGGGACCTTGGAGGGAACATAGAGAGCCAAAGACTGCCAGGTTCAGGCACTTCCATAACGGGTGGCACCCCTGAGACCCAGTAATGATAGTTCTTACATATCAAAGCTGGGATTTCACTGGCGAGACAACAGTAAGAAAGAAAAGTCAAGTCACTGAAGTTACAAATTCATTCATTCATACCATACCTCCAGGACCCTTGTTTTTTGTGCATTGTCTAAGGTTAATTGCACACAAAATATATTGAAGCTTAAAGGGACACTGTCACCTGGATTTCACTTACTGAGCTAATAACATCACCACATCAGTCTCCACGATTTGCATAAAATCTACTAGTATTACTGCTCTGTGTCTAAAAAATCGCTTGTATTAGGCTATTTTCACACTTGCGGCAGTGTGATCCGGCGGGCAAGTTCCGTCGTCGGAACTGCCTGCCGGATCCGCCGATCTAGATGTGACTGAAAGCATTTGTGAGACGCATCCGGATGCGGATCCGTCTCACAAATGCATTGTGAGAACGGATCCGTCTCTCCGCTTGTCATGCGGACAGACGGATCCGTCTTGTATCTTTTTTCACATTTTTACCGGTCTGCGCATGCGGAAGGATGGATCCGGCATTCCGGTATTTTGAATGCTGGATCCGGCACTAATACATTCCTAGGGGAAAAATGCAGGATCCAGCATTCAGGCAAGTCTTCAATTTTTTTCGCCGGAGATAAAACCGTAGCATGCTACGGTTTTCTCTTTTGCCTGATCAGTCAAAATGACTGAATTGAAGACATCCTGATGCATCCTGAACGGATTACTCTCCATTCAGAATGCATGGGGATATGCCTGATCACTTTTCCGGTATAGAACCCCTGTGGCGGAACTCTATGCCGGAAAAGAAAAACGCTAGTGTGAAAGTACCCTTAATATGCTAATTACCTCAATAAGGAGCCCAAGGGGCTGTCCCTCCGGCCGTTGGAGCCCAGCTACGCCCATTATCTTGGAGCCCAGCACCGCCCCACTGCTAATTTATTCACTGCTCATCACCGACGTAATGTGTTTGTTGCGCTCGAAATCTCGCGCATGCGCCGTGGATACTTATGTCAGTGCTCCTTATTGAGGTAATTAGCATATAAATAAAAGCGATTTTATAGACAAATTACAAGACACAGGGCAGTAATACTAGTATATTTTAATATAAATCGTGGAGACTGATGTGGTGATGTTAATAGCTCAGTAAGGGAAATCCAGGTGACAGTGTCCCTTTAAAGATGAACTGACACCTCTCTTGACATGTCTGTCTTAGCAACACCCCATGTGATAACAATTCTGGAGCATATATTCTTATGACTCTATGATGTGCCGTTCATTTATTATTCCTGCTAGAAGTTATGAATGAATAAATAGCAGGTTGTAATGAAGGACCAGATGAGTGTTACCAGTTAGCAGTGTGTCCCTGCACAGTCTGAGACTAACCAATCAGTGCTGCCAGGGTCAGACTGTGCAGAAACACCCCCCAACTGGACCTTTATTGCAAACTGCTAGTAATTAATTCATAACCTCTAGCAGGAATAATAAAGGAATGGTACATCATAGAGCCATAAGAATAGATGCTCCAAAATTGTTGTTATATGGGGGATGCAATAGCTACTAAAACAGACATGTCAGGAGAGGTGCCTTGTCTTACTCCACTCACCTCCAGTGCTGAAATATTCATTTTGCCCGATCCTTGCCTTCCCTGATATGATCTGTTGAGGAAGAGTCAGGGGGCTCCTCACACACTTTAGAGTGTCTGCAGAACCCGCCATTTTTGGAAGATTCAGCAGATGATACACTGTTAGCATGATCAACACTATGAAATAAGGCATACTAGGGTTGATCATGCTGATTAAAATTTCCTTTGTCTGTATGTTAAACAGCTGCAGAGATATTTCCATTTTTATTCATACACCAGGGGGCGGGCTGAATCCTGGAAGCACTGCTTTTGTAACACCCCTGTTCTCTGCACACTCCCCTCTCCCCTTGATTTACAGGACTAGACATCAGTATGCTGAAGGTACAGCTGTGTCCTAGCTTGTACATATCATACACACTACTTACCATAGTGGTTTCCCATGCTTATAAAGCTAATATATATTACTGGTTTATTCACAGGCACAATATATGATCATAAAGACATCAGTTTTTCTTAGCTTTCTAAGTATAGAAAACGACAATTCTTAATGCAATAAGGCTATAGCCTAGGTTCAGGTCTGAGAGACTTCTAGATTTCTTTCTCTCCCTCATTTAACCCATAATAAAAGGCTATTGTCTTGTCATATTGAGAAATTAGATTAAATTAGAAATAAGAAAGCTAATACATATTGCTAGTTTATTCACGAGCACAATATATGATTATAAAGAAACCAGTAATATGTATTAGCTTTCTTAAAAAGCCACTAGTCTATAGCCTTTTATTATGGGTTAAATGAGAGAGAACAAAAATGTTCTGAAGAGAAAAATCTAACCCAAGATTCAAACTTGGGATCATACGAGGCTGACTACTTAACCCTAGGCTATAGCCTTATCAAATAAGAATTGTGATTTTCTATCCTTAGAAAGGTAATATTACTGATTTCTACACTCACCTAAAGAATTATTAGGAACACCATACTAATACGGTGTTGGACCCCCTTTTGCCTTCTGAACTGCCTTAATTCTACGTGGCATTGATTCAACAAGGTGCTGATAGCATTCTTTAGAAATGTTGGCCCATATTGATAGGATAGCATCTTGCAGTTGATGGAGATTTGAGGGATGCACATCCAGGGCACGAAGCTCCCGTTCCACCACATCCCAAAGATGCTCTATTGGGTTGAGATCTGGTGACTGTGGGGGCCATTTTAGTACAGTGAACTCATTGTCATGTTCAAGAAACCAATTTGAAATCATTCGAGCTTTGTGACATGGTGCATTATCCTGCTGGAAGTAGCCATCAGAGGATGGATACATGTTCTCATTCTGTTTATGCCAAATTCGGACTCTACCATTTGAATGTCTCAACAGAAATCGAGACTCATCAGACCAGGCAACATTTTTCCAGTCTTCAACAGTCCAATTTTGGTGAGCTCGTGCAAATTGTAGCCTCTTTTTCCTATTTGTAGTGGAGATGAGTGGTACCCGGTGGGGTCTTCTGCTGTTGTAGCCCATCCGCCTCAAGGTTGTGCGTGTTGTGGCTTCACAAATGCTTTGCTGCATACCTCGGTTGTAACAAGTGGTTATTTCAGTCAACGTTGCTCTTCTATCAGCTTGAATCAGTCGGCCCATTCTCCTCTGACCTCTAGCATCCACAAGGCATTTTTGCCCACAGGTCTGCCGCATACTGGATGTTTTTCCCTTTTCACACCATTCTTTGTAAACCCTAGAAATGGTTGTGCGTGAAAATCCCAGTAACTGAGCAGATTGTGAAATACTCAGACCGGCCCGTCTGGTACCAACAACCATGCCACGCTCAAAATGGCTTAAATCACCTTTCTTTGCCATTCTGACATTCAGTTTGGAGTTCAGGAGATTGTCTTGACCAGAACCACCCCCCTAAATGCATTGAAGCAACTGCCATGTGATTGGTTGACTAGATAATTGCATTAATGAGAAATAGAACAGGTGTTCCTAATAATTCTTTAGGTGAGTGTATATAGTCTTATATTGTGCCTATGAATAAAGCAATAATATGTATTATCTTTCTAAACCTAGAAATCCACATTTCTCAATATGGTAAGGCTAGAGAAAGTAGCATATATGATATGCACATGCTAGGACACAGCTCTGACTTCAGCATACTGATGTCTAGCCCTGTCAATCAAAGGGAGGAGGACTTTGCAGAGCACAGGGGTGTTGCAAAAAGCAGTGCTCCAAGGATTCTGCCACACCCCCTGGTGTTCCTACTTACTCATTTGTATATAAATAAAAACAGATATATCTGCAGCTGTTTAAAAAACAGATAAAAGAAAGGAAAAGTACTGTTCTAATAGGGTTAATCATGTTGACAGAGGCTCTTTAAGATTTACACCAGGCTCCACATAGTTTATTAACTAACCTAGTCACACCCAGAGCTGTATTTAAAATTCTTGAAGTCAACATAGTTTAACACATACTTGTGATTTTGATTAAGGACACAAGTGTAGAATTAATGTTTAGTGTATATGCTGGGACTCATAGTTCCTCAGAGAAGCATGGGTCATGGTGCTAGTGAAGGAATAAAAGAGGGTGTTGTTCTCTCAGAATCTTAGTAAGCAAATGATAAATTCTGCCCCAGGATACAATGTATTTATTATTTCCCGATTGCTTAAATAGAATATAATGTATTCTCTGCAGAGCGATAGATTTTAAAATAGACTGATACTAGGAATGTAGCAAGTTTTTATCAGATAATGGAGCAAGGCTGTGGTGACAGACGGGAGAACTGTGTTTCCTGTTATCCAGTCAGCAGAATCCTCCTCCATCATCAATTTCTAGAGTAGATGGCTGTTCTCTGGTACAATCCCATCTGCCCTTGGAAGTAGCCATAACTATCCTAGGAGGCCCTATAGGCTGTAGCCTCAGATGCACCATTGCATATAAGATGGGCACCAACCTTAGTAGCAGCCCACTGGTTGTAAATTCATCCATGCAGTAGAAAGATGGATCCAGCTCAGGTTGGCTCCATTAACATCTGTTGATACAAGCTCTCTATTGACCTACATGCCACCGTTCTTCAAATTTAGGACAGCAGCACATTTCTGTCCCAACATGGCATGATGTGAACAAGTAAAGCACCATACGTAAAGGCACAATCACTTGGATTATGTGGTTACTATGACTATTCGTGTTGTGGGGGCTCTGTGTTTGGGGTCCTTTTGCTGTCAGTGGCTATTAGTTTTATGGGAATTTGATGACTGTAACTATCACTGTTATAGGGGCATACAGTACCCCACCTCCAGTGCCCCAACAGTGTTACCCCCAATACTTTGCCTGCTGTGCTCCTCAGTGCCCCCAAATACTATACTGAAGAAATAACAGCATCTTACAGATAGTCCCCCATAGTAATAGAGCTCTGAAAAGTCCCATCCAATTATTATTCTCTCCCAGATCGCCCTCAATACTAATAGTGCCCTCTACAGTGATACAGTTCCCGGAGAGTGCCCCTGTTAGTAATAGTTCCCTTGATAATGTGCTCAATAATAATAATAATGCCACCCACAGTAGTAGAAGTATTAATAATGCTCCATAGTGCCCTCAGTAGTGATAAAGCTTTCCAAAGTGTCCCCAGCAGTAATAAGGCCTCCTAAAATGCCCCCTGTAGTAATTAGGCCCCATAAAGTGTCCCAGTAGTAAAAAGGATGTCTAAAATGTTCCCAGTAGTAATAAGGGCCCACCATAAACCACCCTGTAGAGTCCCCAGTAGTAATAAGTCCACTCTGTAGTGTCTCTAGTAGTTGTCATACCTTCCTGCATTGCCCAGTACATATAATGTCTCCCTGTAGTGTCCTAATTAGTTATAGTGTCCCCTTATAGTGCTCAGGGCCGGCCTTTGGGGTGTGCGAGCTGTGCGGCCGCACAGGGAGCCATGGCAACAGGGGCGCCCGGCGGCCGACACAGATCGCAGTCGGTCTCTTACAGCAGGCCGGCCCGAGATTGTGTGAGGCGAGCCTGGCGAGCTGAGCCGCTGCAGCTCCCAGGTCAGGTTCTGGAGCGTGGAGGAGGAGCTTAAGTGCTGCGCCTTCACAGAGAGCCGCGGAAGGATCCACTCAATGTATGAGGGCGGCGGCCGGTGCTCTGCAGAAGACTTCAAATAGTGAGTACCTGTTCTTATTGTTATTTTGTTTGTTTTGTTTTTACCAAATATCTTTCATTAAATGGGGGCAGGGTCTAATTAGGGGGGGCAGGGGACTGGATAAGGGTGACAGACTCTGGGTTTGATTAAGGGGGCAGGGGACTGGATAAGGGTGACAGACACTGGGTATGATTAAGGGGGCAGGGGACTGGATAAGGGTGACACTGGGTATGATTAAGGGGCAGGGGACTGGCTTTGGTTGACACTGGGTATGATTAAGGCCCTTAATCATACCCAGTGTCACCCATAGCCAGTCTCCTGCCCCCCTTAATCATACCCTGTCACCTTTTCCCAGTCCCCTGCCCCCCTAATCATACGCAGTGTCACCCATAGCCAGTCCCCTGCCCCCCTTAATTATACCCTGTCACCTTTACCCAGTCCCCTACCCTTCTTAATCATACCCAGTGTCACCCTTAACCAGTCCCCTGCCCCCTCAATTAGACCCTGCCCCCCTTAATCATACCCAGTGTCACCCATAGCCAGTCCCCCGCCCCCCTTAATCATACCCTGTCACCTTTACCCAGTCCCCTGCCCTTCTTAATCATACTCAGTGTCACCCATAGCCAGTCCCCTGCCCCCCTTAATCATACCCTGTCACCTTTACCCAGTCCCCTGCCCCTAAATCATACCCAGTGTCACCCTTAACCAGTCCCCTGCCCCCTCAATTAGACCCTGCCCCCCTTAATCATACCCAGTGTCACCTATAGCCAGTCCCCTGCCCCCCTTAATCATACCCAGTGTCACCCATAGCCAGTCCCCTGCCCCCTTAATCATACCCTGTCACCTTTACCCAGTCCCCTGCCCCCCTTAATCATACCTAGTGTCAACCAAAGCCAGTCCCCTGCCCCTAAATCATACCCAGTGTCACCCTTATCCAGTCCCCTGCCCCCTTAATCATACCCAGTGTCACCCTTATACAGTCCCCTGCCCCCTTAATCATACCCAGTGTCAACCAAAGCCTGTCCCCTGCCCCTTAATCATACCCAGTGTCACCCTTATCCAGTCCCCTGCCCCCTTAATCATACCCAGTGTCACCCATATCCAGTCCCCTGCCCCCCTTAATCATACCCTGTCACCAAACAACGGTGTGGTCATTGTTATCATTGTTCACCAGTCTTGCCTTGCCCCCAACAAATCATCTAACATCAAGGGCACACCAATTAACAACAGGCAGTCGCACCAATACCAGGGTGTTCCCCAAGGGAAAAAAAAGTGTGCTCTCCAGTCACTGCATGGCCCTTGGAGTGCAAGAGTGTAGATTGCTACCATGATCTGTGACTACTACCACCACCCTCAGAGCCACAACCTTCACTCCCATCATCCATGCACTCCCCAGTGGTCTGCTGCAGGCACTTTCGCTCTCACTGTTATGGGGCATTGTGTCTTTCTCTGTGGCACACTATAGCTATCACTGTTATGAGGGCACTGTGGCTGTCACTGTTATAGAAGCACTGTAAGTATCACAGTTTTGGGGTCACTATGGTTTTCATTAAAGTAAAAAATATATTTTTACCATGCTAGCCAGAGAATAGAAAAAAAATTAGATTACTCAATGGTTTATACCTTTTAATGGCTAACTGAAATGAATTTGTCATGAAGCGCGTTAAGGCCCCATTCACACGTCCACAATTCGGCATTTTGCAGGAACGGAATTGCAGACCCATTCATTTCTATGGGGCCGCACAATGTGCGGCTCGAATCCGGAAATGCGGACCAGCACTTCCGGGTCCACATTTCCGTTCCAAAAAAAAATAGAGCATGTCCTATTCTTGTCCGCAATTTCAGACAAGAATAGGCATATTCTATTAGTGCCAGAGATGTGCGGTCCACAAAATGCGGAACGCACATTGCCGGTGTCCGTGTTTTGCGGATCCGTGGACGTGTGTAAATCAGCTATATCCCAGCCTACATGGAGAGTGTATCTTGATGTACAGTATATCACTGTGCACTGCAGCAACATGCATAGCTAGTCCTTTCTGGTAGTGAAACAGTTACTGTGCGACAGACAGGTCTCATACATATGGACGTGCACATTGTTGTGCAGGCCACCAGCTAACCCCTAACTAAGGCTACATGCACACGACCGTATGTGTTTTTTCGGTCTGCAAATTGTGGATCCGCAAAAAAAACCATCCATATGCCATCAGTTTTTTTTGTGGATCCATTGTAACAATGCCTAAAACGGAAAAGAATAGGACATGTTCTATTTTTTTTTTGCGGGGCTAAGGAATGGACATACTGATGCTGTCCACATTTTTTGCGGACCCATTGAAATGAATGGGTCCTCATCCTATCCGCAAAAAAACCGGAACGGACGCGGAAACAAACAACGTTCGTGTGCATGTAGCCTAAACCAAATAAAAATCACTGGGCCCCATAGCAAAAAAAATGTATGGGCCCCCCCCTCCCAGATCTCCCACCCCCACATACCTCTCGGACCTCGCCGCCACATCCGCAGCTCCTCATGCACTTGCGACGGTTACGCGTAGGACTGAGCACAGACAGTTGGTCACTGGCAACGCATTTGTGCCAGTGTAGGAAATGTATGAATCTAAATGTCTGTGTATTAAAGAAGATTGTTAAATTGTACAGGGGTCTGTAACACAAGAAGGTGAAAGTACATATCGTGGGGTGTGTATGTGTATTAGACAGAAGGTAGGGATATGTATCTTGTGTAGTTTGGGTATTAGGGAGAGTAAGGGGTATATATCTAGTGCTGATACACGTGTAGGTGAAGAGCCGCTCTGACATAATTCATCTCTTTCATATTATAAGCTCCCCTTGGCCTCAGGGGTGCTGTCAGGCTTGGCCTCAGGGATGCTGTCAGGCTTGGCCTCAGGGGTGCTGTCAGGCTTGGCCTCAGGGGTGCTGGCTGGCTTCGCCTAAGGGGTGCTGACAGGCTTGGCCGGGCAGAAGGAGTTTGGGAGACTGTGAGGCCTTTTTTCTCCAAGCTGCTCCGGAAAAAAAAATATTCATTACACCTCAGGTCAGGCCACCAATCAGACCCCCAATGTTAATCAGACCTCAGCTGACAGCCCTAATAAGATCCCTAATGTTAATAAGATTTCAATAAGACCTCAGATCACACCTCAGCTCAGACCCCAATATGAATGACCCCCAATCAGACCTCAGATAAGAGCCCCATGCCTCATAGCAGCCCTCAGTAGCCTCATAGCAGCCCCCAGTAGCCTCTCCATCAGCCCCCAGTGCCTCTCCATCAGCCCCCAGTGCCTCTCACCAGCCCCCAGTGCCTCTCCATCAGTCCTCAGTGCCTCTCCATCAGCCCCCAGTGCCTCTCCATCAGCCCCCAGTGCCTCTCCATCAGCCCCCAGTGCCTCTCATCAGCCTCCAGTGCCTCTCCATCAGCTCCCAGTGCCTCTCACCAGCCCCCGTGCCTCTCCATCAGCTGCCAGTGCATCTCCATCAGCCCCCAGTGCCTCTCATCAGCCCCCAGTGCCTTTCCATCAGCCCCCAGTGCCTCTCCATCAGCTCCCAGTGCCTCTCCATCATCCCCCAATGCCTCTCACCAGCCCCCAGTGCCTCTCCATCAGCCCCCAGTGCCTCTCACCAGCCCCCAGTGCCTCTCCATCAGCCCCCAGTGCCTCTCTTTCCATCAGCTCCCAGTGCCTCTCACCAGCCCCCAGTGCCTCTCACCAGCCTCCAGTGCCTCTCCATCAGCCCCTAGTGTCTCTCCATCAGTCCCCAGTGCCTCTCCATCAGCCCCCAGTGCTTCTCATCAGCCCCCAGTGCCTCTCCATCAGCCCCCAGTGCCTCTCCATCAGCCCCCAGTGCCTCTTCATCAGCTCCCAGTGCCTCTCACCAGCCCCCAGTGCCTCTCTATCAGCCCCTAGTGTCTCTCCATCAGCCCCCAGTGCCTCTCCATAAGCCCCCAGTGCTTCTCATCAGCCCCCAGTGCCTCTCAATCAGCCCCCCATTCCTCTCACCAGCTCCCAGTGCCTCTCCATCAGCCCCTAGTGCCTCTCACCAGCCCCCAGTGCTTCTCACCAGCCCCAGTGCCTCTCCATCAGCCCCCAGTGCCTCTCACCAGCCCCCAGTACCCTCTCCATCAGCCCCCAGTGCCTCTCACCAGCCCCCAGTGCCATCTCCATCAGCCCCCAGTGCGCCCTCCTCGGTATTAAAATCATTGGTGGGCAGTGCACCCTCCCTCCCTTGGTATTAAAATCATTGGTGGGCAGTGCACCCTCCCCCCCCCTCGGTATTAAAATCATTGGTGGGCAGTGCACCCTCCCCCCCTCAGTATTAAAATCATTGGTGGGCAGTGTGCCCTCCCCCCGTATTAAAATCATTGGTGGGCAGTGTGCCCTCCCCCCCCTCCACTGTATTAAAATTATTGGTGGGCAGTGAGGACCCCCCCCATCATTGGTGGCAGCGGCAGTTCCGATTGGAGTCCCAGCAGTGTAATGCTGGGGCTCCGATCGGTTACCATGGCAGCCAGGACGCTACTGAAGTCCTGGCTACCATTGTCAGCTACTCTGCAGCATACTTACATGCGCTGTGGCCGCCTGGCGCTTCTTCTTCTTGTAACTCGTCACAGGTCTGTGCGGCGCATTGCTTATGCTTATAGCAATGCGTGGCACAGACCTGTGATGAGTTACAAGAAGGAGGAGCGCCCGGCGGCCACAGCGCATGTAAGTATGCTGCAGGGTAACTGACCATGGCAGCCAGGACTTCAGTAGCATCCTGGCTACCATGGTAACCGATCGGAGCCCCAGGATTACACTGCTGGGACTCCGATCAGAACTGCCGCTGCCACCAAAGAGGGGGGGCCTATTGTACCGCCACTCGCACCGCCACTTGAATTATTATATTTTTTTTTAAATCCTCAGCCGGCAGCCCGGGCTCCCAGTGGCGTAGGGCCCCATAGCCATTGCTATGGCTGCTATGGCGATCCCTACGCCACTGCATACAGCATTCTTTAGTAAAACAAAAAAACAACACTGTTCGCCCCTGCAAGACCTGTGTCTCAATGACTCTTTAGTGGAACAAAAGAAGGAGATAGAGGCAGTGCCAATAAAGTAGTGGAGAAAAAAAAGTTTTTTTAAACCATGTTAAGGCAGTACAAACACATTTTGGGTCGCTTCTGTTAGCTGTAGTATGACTGTGCGTCACTATTAGGCTCAGTTCACACTTTACTTATTTGGTCAGTTGCAGGTCAAAAACACAGAACAGGTGCAGATCTTTTTATGATACTTTATCTGAGAGTAGGATTGGCTCCAGATTTTGGCTCACGATACAGTAACTGCTGGAATTAATTGACCAAATAACTGAAGTGTGAACTCAGCCTTACAGGTCAATGTTAGCATCAGGTATAATGTACTTAACCGTGCAGTGGCTCAAGATTTTACTATAGAATGAAAAAGCTGTGTCATTTTACACTGTCTGTTGTTTCCACACAGATTGATAGTTAACCTGTTCTCTTAGCCACAGATTTTACTAAAGTAGGAAAGAGCTGTCTCATTTCACTGTTTGGGGGTTGTCTACATTGATTGATAGTTAATCTGTTCTGTTAGCCACAGATTCTACTAAAGTGGGAAATAACTGTCTTATTTCATTGTTTGTGGGGTGTCCACAATGATTGATAGATAACCTGTTCTGTTAGCCACAGATTCTTCGAAAGTTGGAAAGAACTGTCTCATTTCATTGTGCAGTGTCCACAATGATTGATAGATAACCTTTTCTGTTAGACACTGATTCTACTAAAGTGGGAAAGAGCTGTCTCATTTTACACAGTCTGCTGCTTCCACATAGATTGATAGATAACCTATTTTGTTAGCCATTTAAACAAGGTCCAGTCCCCAGAGTGGGGAGGGTGTCAGCAGTAAGTTTGTGTTGACGTCACTGTTTATTTTTCCCTTCTTCTGATCCGTCAGAAGAACAACCCAAAAAAATGGATTCTGTCTTTTGAGCATCCGCCTTCATACGGTCAGTATTTGGTCAGGAATTGATCAGTATTTGTAAGGCAAAATCAGAAGTGGGTCCAAAACAGAGATGACATGTGAAGGAAATATTTGCATGTCTTCTGTGTTTTGAACCAACTTCTGCTTTTGTAGCTGAAGTGCATGACCCGTCACATAGTGGGGGGAGGGGCAACAGCAGTCACAGTAACAGCACAAGGTGGTAGTTGTAGGACAAGGTGGCAACAGAGGCAGTAGGTGTATGGCATCAGGTGGGTGGCAGCATCAAAACAGTGGCTGAAGCACATGGCTAGAAGTAACAGGCCATATTTTACAATGTTCTAGTGTGGCAGCCAGAATGATATAGTCTGATGCATCAGGCATCGGTGTGTTGAAATCCTTTCTGATCCATGCCTGATTCATCTTTATAACGGTTAATCTATCAACATTTTGTGTTGAAAGATA
This sequence comes from Bufo bufo, assembly GCF_905171765.1. NCBI lineage: Eukaryota > Metazoa > Chordata > Amphibia > Anura > Bufonidae > Bufo > Bufo bufo. Next base: position 138,272,563 of record NC_053394.1, read on the forward strand.
AGTTCTCTTTGGGGTAACTATGCCTCCTGCTGCATTAAACACCTACTCTGATGACACACTTCTGGCCATGCAGCAACAGGCAGGTGTCACGCAAGAGCTGCCACTGGCTAACATTGAAGTTACAACGGGAGTGCTATCTGCCTGCGTCATCAAGAGATCATTTATGGCCTTCCTCTGCCCATATAGTCGGTCCAACATGTGGAGGGGGGAGTTCTAACGTGTGGAAACATCACATATGAGGCGATGTTGGCGAACACCATTCTACCTTTGCAGCTCAAAGAGGGCATGTTTTGCACTGTAAGAGTGGCTGAAGTACATGCAATGTTTCCTGGCCATTTTCAAGACATCTTGCAGTTAGGTGGAAGACTTCAGGAACCGGGTTACAACCAGATTAAAGACATGCACCATGCAGGGCGCATGGGTCATGCCTCCTTGACGCAACGCCGACAGAATGTTTTTCCCATTATCGGTGACCTTGGTTCCGATCTTCAGTTGGCAAGGAGACAGCAGGGATTCGATTTCTTCATGAAGAACACAGAGCAGTTCCTCCCCGGTGTGACTCCGTTCTGCATAGGTGGTATGCTGGAGGACCACTCAGAACTGTACCTACAGTGAAGGCTGAGGACAAGGTGGAGTATGAGGAGGCAGAGGTGGACATTGGCGCCGGAATCATACCATAAGAACGCGGAGGCGGCATTGCCATCACCTGGCCAAGTTGTTGATGTACCTAGGCAGGAACCACATTTACCCAGTAGGCCGTAAAGGACATATATTGTCCTTGATCTTAGTTACAGCTCCACTCGTCGACGTTGGCATGAACTGTACCAGACACCGATAGGCCCAAGGAATGGTCCACCTTCTGCTGTACGTATGTATGCAGGGCTGGAACAGCTTTTTTAGAGAAGTAGTGACGGCTTGGAACTCTCCACCTTGGCTCGGCAGAAGCCATCAGTTCTCTGAAAGCTGCAGTGAACCGCATGAAAAGAGAGGGACTGTAGTACAAGCAACTTGACCAGAAGCACGTTCAGCTTCTGCGCCATTGGATAAGTGCATACTGTTGTTTATTTGTAATCTCCTCGGTGATCAATTGCCATTGAAACGTGTGACGAGGAGGAGGAGGAGCATCAAGACAGTAGACAATAGGAAGGAAACACAGCTCCCTTCTGCTGAGGTGGTGGAGCCTTGACTGCTGGAGAAGGGGTGTGGGCCGCTGGGAGATGTGTCAGGCTGCAGTACATTAGAGCCATGGTTTTCCCAGGCCACTTTATGGTGACGCTCCATGTGTTGATGCAGGGTCGTGGTGCCAACATTGGTACCCTGGCCGTGCTTCACCTTTTAGCCACAGATCCTGCATACTGCCACGCTGAAGTCTTCAAGCGACTTGATAAAAAATTCCCACACCAGCGAGTATGACATTTTATCCCCACCACTCCGTGCTGGCTGCCTGTCTGCCACTGCCTTTATGAATCAGTACACCGCTAGTTGTTTCCGGACAGGTTGGCTCCTGAGTTGCTGACGGTTTACCCCAGGCAGGTTTGGCTCCTGGTCTCACACTGCTGCCACCTTGCTTGCTCACGGCCATGCTTGCACCCTGCTGGCTCAGTTGCACGCTACCACCCTGCCCCTGTCTCACAGCCACCCTCACCCCCTAATGATATTGATGAAGCCACCTCTTTACCACACTCCCATGTGCGAACCGCGACATCATCATTCACTACTGTCTGTTCACCACTTATGTCACCCTCACCAGTTGCATGGCAGCTTAACCAACAACTCGCAACACCGGCTCCCACGCTACTATCATCCCCGTTACTTGCATGCCTACAGGACAAAGCAGCTGACTTCTCCTCCAAATCTGGGCTGACCAGTAGCTGCTGACTGTCCTCAATAATATCTTTCTTGCTGAAAAGTGGAGCAGAGCCGACAGCATGCATTACTTGCCTGGCAGAAGGAGCAGCAAAGGAAAGAGGCAGGTTTAGAACAGGTGAGGGGACACAGCTTGTTCCTAGGCCATGCCAACTAAGTGTTGTGTCAGAAGAACCCACGATTCCTGGTTGTGGGTGTCTGATGTCAGTTGAGATGATGTTGAAGACCAAGTCAACCATTCCAGGACAGTGGGATTGGTCGTCAAAACTCCACCACTGGCAACATTTTGTCCACTGCCCATTCCGTTGGAGAGCCCTGGAAAACTGTTGGACATCTGTACTGTAAAGTAACTGTATATGTAAAATAAGTTATTCAATTTCAATGTGGACACCCAATAAAAGTAGAACAAGACCCAATTTGAGAATCAAGGCATAATAGAATTGCTTATGTAATAAACAAGGTGGACAATAGCAGTAAATAATACACCAATACCCCAGTAACACCCCAATAACAGTAAAATTAGACAGCTTATTTACCCCAATTTGAGAATCAAGGCATAATAGAATTGCTTATCTATTAAACAAGGTAGACATCCCAATAACAGTAGAATTAGACAGCTTAATTAATCCAATTTGAGAATCAAGGCGTAATAGAATTGCTTATGTAATAAACAAGGTGGACAATAGCAGTAAATAATACACCAATACCCCAGTAAAACCCCAATAATTGTAAAATTAGACAGCTTATTCACCCCAATTTGAGAATCAAGGCATAATAGAATTGCTTATCTATTAAACAAGGTAGAAACCCCAATAACAGTAAAATTAGACAGCTTATTCACCCCAAGGAGGACACTGTTCAGTGAGATAGCTCTGTGCCCTACATAAGGATTGATTCAAACTGTGCTGTCTCCTATGAATCCCTTCAGCTTCAGATTACAGTCCCGGTACTGTCCCTGCAGTGTCCTTATGCTCTCCCTACAGTGTGTAAAAACTCTCCCTACGATCTCTCTACACTGTCCCTGCACTCTCCCTATCCAATATTTTAAAATTAAAAGCATTTAGCAACTATGTCCCTAGCGCTTGTCATGTCTCTCTTTATGCTCAGCTCACAGTGAAATGACGGAGACCATGCGAGATGAGGCTTTTAAAGGTCTGTGACATCACAGGGGCTGGCTAGCTGCTGATTGGCTGTCTGCACGGTATTGTGGGTGATCTTGTGTTCCCGGGCTTCTTACTTTCACTTTGTAACACAGGTAGCCGCCATTTTAGGAAAAAAATTATTCATTACCACTAAGTGCAAGGAAATTTGGATCCATTGTGAAATGAATTTTTCATAAACTTCGGATTGAATTACACTTACAATGCTTCAATTCACTCAACACTAATTGCAAGCTATTTGAGACTACTCAGGCCTCTTCTTCAAGCATATCTGAAGATTCACATATGTATGTATACACCAATATACATAGGAATAATGAGGTACATGAGACAAGAAATGTAAAGCAGTATGAGTGGAGGAGTAAACAAACAGCTGTAGCAGTAAATAGTTGTAGCAATTATAGATAAGAAGTGTGAAAGTTTTATTGTCCCCTAATAGTTATTCAGTACATAAATGTGATCAACCCAAGAGGTTTGAGGGGTACAATCCTTAACCCTTCCAAGACTGGGTGATTTTTCTTTTTTTCGTTTTCATTTTTTACTGCCAGCCCTCCCAAAGCCATAACTTTTTTATTTTTTATTTCACATAGCCATATAAGGGCTTGTTTTTTGCAGGACAAGAGGAACTTTCTAATGGCACTATTTACGGTTACATCCAATGTGCTGGGAAGCAGGGAAAAAAATTACAAATGGGATGAAATTGAAAACTCCTGCAACAGTTTTTTGGGTTTTGTTTTTATGGCATTCCCTATACGGTAAAAGTGACCAGTTACTTTCATTCTCCAGGTCAGTACAAATCCGGCGATACCACATATGGATATTTTGTCTTGTGATTTTATACTGAAAAAAATAAAAACCTTGAAAAGAATAATTTTTTTCTTTTAGCTGCCATATTCTGACCCCTATAACTTTTTTGTAGTTATGTGTACGGAGCTGTGTGAGGGCTCTTTTTTTTGGGCCAATCTGTACTTTTAAGTGATACCATTTTGGGGTGAGTTTGACTTCTTGATAATTTTTTATCTACATTCGTGGCCAAAAGTTTTGAGAATTAGATAAATATTGGAAATTGGAAAAGTTGCTGCTTAAGTTTTTATAATAGCAATTTGCATATACTCCAGAATGTTATGAAGAGTGATCAGATGAATTGCATAGTCCTTCTTTGCCATGAAAATTAACTTAATCCCAAAAAAAACTTTCCACTGCATTTGATTGCTGTCATTAAAGGACCTGCTGAGATCATTTCAGTAATCGTCTTGTTAACTCAGGTGAGAATGTTGACGAGCACAAGGCTGGAGATCATTATGTCAGGCTGATTGGGTTAAAATGGCAGACTTGACATGTTAAAAGGAGGGTGATGCTTGAAATCATTGTTCTTCCATTGTTAACCATGGTGGCCTGCAAAGAAACGCGTGCAGCCATCATTGCGTTGAATAAAAATGGCTTCACGGGCAAGGATATTGTGGCTACTAAGATTGCACCTCAATCAACAATTTATAGGATCATCAAGAACTTCAAGGAAAGAGGTTCAATTCTTGTTAAGAAGGCTTCAGGGCGTCCAAGAAAGTCCAGCAAGCGCCAGGATCGTCTCCTAAAGAGGATTCAGCTGCGGGATCGGAGTGCCACCAGTGCAGAGCTTGCTCAGAAATGGCAGCAGGCAGGTGTGAGTGCATCTGCACGCACAGTGAGGCGAAGACTTTTGGAAGATGGCCTGGTGTCAAGAAGGCCAGCAAAGAAGCCACTTCTCTCCAAAACAAACATCAGGGACAGATTGATCTTCTGCAGAAAGTATGGTGAATGGACTGCTGAGGACTGGGGCAAATTCATATTCTCAGATGAAGCCTCTTTCAAATTGTTTGGGGCATCTGGAAAATAGCTTGTCCGGAGAAGAAAAGGTGAGCGCTACCATCAGTCCTGTGTCATGCCAACAGTAAAGCATCCTGAGACCATTCATGTGTGGGGTTGCTTCTTATCCAAGGGAGTGGGATCACTCACAATTTTGCCCAAAAACACAGCCATGAATAAAGAATGGTACCAAAACACCCTTCAACAGCAACTTCTTCCAACAATCCAACAACAGTTTGGTGAAGAACAATGCATTTTCCAGCACGATGGAGCACCGTGCCATAAGGCAAAAGTGATAACTAAGTGGCTCGGGGACCAAAACGTTGACATTTTGGGTCCATGGCCTGGAAACTCCCCAGATCTTAATCCCATTGAGAACTTGTGGTCAATCCTCAAGAGGCGGGTGGACAAACAAAAACCCACTAATTCTGACAAACTCCAAGAAGTGATTATGAAAGAATGGGTTGCTACCAGTCAGGAATTGGCCCAGAAGTTGATTGAGAGCATGCCCAGTCAAATTGCAGAGGTCCTGAAAAAGAAGGGCCAACACTGCAAATACTGACTCTTTGCATAAATGTCATGTAATTGTCGATAAAAGCCTTTGAAACGTATGAAGTGCGTGTAATTATATTTCACTACATCACAGAAACAACTGAAACAAAGATCTAAAAGCAGTTTAGCAGCAAACTTTGTGAAAACTAATATTTGTGTCATTCTCAAAACTTTTGGCCACGACTGTAATTTAGAGGAGAAGTGACCAAAAACAAATCGGCCATTTAGACTTTTTTCTTGCTTATATTTTTAACCCCTTAAGGACACAGCCTTTTTACACCTTAGGACCAGGCCATTTTTTGCAAATCTGACCAGAGTCCCTTTAAGTGCTGATAACTTTAAAACGCTTTGACTTATCCAGGCCGTTCTGAGATTGTTTTTTCGTCACATATTGTACTTCATGACACTGGTAAAATGAAGTCGAAAAAATTATTTTTTTTCCACCAAAAAATACCTAATTTAACAAAAATTTGGAAAAATTTGCAAATTTCAAAGTTTCAGTTTCTCTACTTCTGTAATACATAGTAATACCCCCAAAAATTGTGATGACTTTACATTCCCCATATGTCTAATTCATGTTTGAATTGTTTTGGGAATGATATTTTATTTTTTGGGGATGTTATAAGGCTTAGAAGTTTAGAAGCAAATCTTGAAATTTTTCTGAAATTTACAAAAACTCAATTTTTAGGGACCAGTTCAGGTCTCAAGTCACTTTGCGAGGCTTACATAAGAGAAACCACCCAAAAATGACCCCATCTAAGAAACTACACCCCTCAAGGTATTCAAAACTGATTTTGCATACGTTGTTAACCCTTTAGGTGTTGCACAAGAGTTATTGGCAAATGGGGAGGAAATTTGAGAATTTCATTTTTCTGTCTAATTTTTCATTTTAACCCATTTTTTCCACTAACAAACCAAGGGTTAACAGCCAAACAAGACTGTATCTTTATTGCCCTGACTCTGCCGTTTACAGAAACACCCAATATGTGGTCGTAAACTACTGTACGGCCACACAGCGGGGCGTAGAGTGAAAGGTGCGCCGTTTGGTTTTTGGAAGGCTGATTTTTATGGACTGGTTTATTTACACCATGTCCCATTTGAAGCCCCCCTGATGAGCCCCTAGAGGAGAAACTCCCTAAAAGTGACCCCATCTAAGAAACTACACCCCTCAAGGTATTCAAAACTGATTTTACATACGTCGTTAACCCTTTAGGTGTTGCACAAGAGTTATTGGCAAATGGCGATGAAATTTGAGAATTTCATTTTTTTGCCTAATTTTCCATTTTAACCCATTTTTTCCACTAACAAAGCAAGGGTTAACAGCCAAACAAGACTGTATCTTTATTGCCCTGACTCTGCTGTTTACAGAAACACCCCATATGTGGCCGTAAACTGCTGTACGGGCACACAGCGGGGCGTAGAGTGAAAGGTGCGCCGTTTGGTTTTTGGAGGGCTGATTTTGCTGGACTGTTTTTTTGGCACCATGTCCCATTTGAAGCCCCCCTGATGCACCCCTAGAGTAGAAACTCCATAAAAGTGACCCCATCTAAGAAACTACACCCCTCAAGGTATTCAAAACTGATTTTACAAACTTTGTTAACCCTTTAGGGGTTGCACAAGATTTAATGGAAAATAGAGATACAATTTCAAAATTTCACTTTTTTGGCAGATTTTCCATTTTAATATTTTTTTATCAGTTACAAAGCAAGGGTTAACAGCCAAGCAAAACTCAATATTTATGGCTCTGATTCTGTAGTTTACAGAAACACCCCATATGTGGTCGTAAACAGCTGTACGGGCACACGGCAGGGCGCAGAAGGAAAGGAATGCCATACGGTTTTTGGAAGGCAGGTTTTGCTGGACAGTTTTTTTTTACACCATGTCCCATTTGAAGCCCCCCTGATGCACCCCTAGAGTAGAAACTCCAAAAAAGTGACCCCATTTTAGAAACTACGGGATAGGTTGGCAGTTTTGTTGGTACTAGTTTAGGGTACATATGATTTTTGGTTGCTCTATATTACACTTTTTGTGCGGCAAGGTATCAAGAAATAGATTTTTTGGCACGTTTTTATTTTTTGTTATTTACAACATTCATCTGACAGGTTAGATCATGTGGTAATTTTATAGAGCAGGTTGTCACGGACGCGGCGATACCTAATATGTATACAATTTTTTTTATTTATGTAAGTTTTACACAATGATTTCATTTTTAAAACAAAAAAAAAGTTTTAGTGTCTCCATAGTCTAAGAGCCATAGTTTTTTCAGTTTTTGGGCGATTATCTTAATTAGGGTCTCATTTTTTTCGGGATGAGATGACGGTTTGATTGGCATCTATTTTGGGGTGCATATGACTTTTTGATTGCTTGCTATTACACTTTTTGTGACGTAAGATGACAAAAAATGGCTTTTTTTACACCGTTTTTATTTTTATTTTTTTACGGTGGTCATCTGAGGGGTTAGATCATGTGATATTTTTATAGAGCCGGTCGATACGGACGCGGCGATACCTAATATGTATACTTTTTTTTTATTTATGTAAGTTTTACACAATGATTTCATTTTTGAAACAAAAAAAATCATGTTTTAGTGTTTCCATAGTCTAAGAGCCATAGTTTTTTCAGTTTTTGGGCGATTATCTTGGGTAGGGTATGATTTTTGCGGGATGAGATGACGGTTTGATTGTTACAATTTTGGCGTACATGCGACTTTTTTATCACTTTTATTACCTTTTTTGGGAAGTAAGGTGGGCAAAATTTCAATTTCATCATAGTTTTTTATTTTTTATTTTTATGGCGTTCACCGTTCGGGTAAAGTAACATAACCGTTTTATATATCAGGTCGTTATGGACGCGGCGATACCAAACATGTGTATGGAATTTTATTTTTTTCATTTTTAATCAGTGGTAAATGTGTTTTTTGATTTTTACTTTTTTTTTCACTTTTATTTTTGACCCAGACCCACTTGGTTCTTGAAGATCCAGTGGGTCTGATGTCTGTATAATACAGTACAGTACAATATATATTGTACTGCACTGTATTTTACACTTGTCTGAACAGATATTTGCCTTTTAGCACAGATCTGTTCAGCACCATGGACAGCAGGACGCCTGAGACGGCGTCCTGTTGCCATGGGAACCTTCCCCGTCTGCTCAGTACTGCTCAGAACTGCGCAGACGGGGAAGGGTAAGGAGGGGATCTGTCGGGGGGCTGTCTGGGGGCTCTCTCCCTCCCCATCGGGGGGCTGCAAAGGCACAGCAGCCCCCCGATGGGAGAGGGAGGGAGCTCCCTGCGCTGTTAACCTTTTCCATACAGCGGTCCGTACGGACCGATGTATGGAAAGGGTTAAACGGCTGACATCGCATCGCAGATGTCAGCCGTTTATACCAGGGTGCCAGCAATGTGCTGGCACCCTGGTATACCCACTAGAAACCAACGATTATACAAGGGGAGGCGGGCGGGGGATCGCGATCCCGCCTGCCGCACCGCCCGCCTCCCGCACCGCCCACACCGGCCGCAACCCTCCCCCTGCACCTCCCGGCACCATAAAATCATTCGGGGGTGCAGGGGGGGTTAATAAAACGTTATTTTAGGCATATAAAGTTTCTGATCCCCGCGGTCAGGGACCGCGGGGACCAGAAACTGCCGAAATCGCAGCAAACCGCAGGTCTGAATTGACCTGCGGTTTGCCGCGATCGCCGACATGGGGGGGTCACGGGATCCCCCCGCGCATTTAGCCTAGGTGCCTGCTCAATGATTTGAGCAGGCACCGGGTTCCGATCACTGCCGGCCGGGCGGCAGTGATCGGAACAACACATGACGTACCTGTACGTCATGTGTCCTTAAGTACCAGGACATCATGACGTACGTGTATTTTTAAATTTTTTTAATGTTTATTTATTTTGGGGAAAGGGGGGTGATTTTTAATTTTTTTATTTTTTAAACAAGCTCCGGTTCTCCAGATCTCCACCAGGGGGAGCAAGAGCACACCTAAAAGTGCGCGCTTCCGAGTTGTCACGTGCCCAGATGCTGTGGTCAGGTTTGACCACAGCATCTGAAGCGTTAAATATCCGTGACCAGCATTATCGCCGGTCGCGGACATTATCCACAGCCTGCGGCTATGGCGCCCGCTCACTTGAAGGCGCCATTTTTAAATGCCCTACCGCCAACGTATTTTTATGCGGGGCAGTTAGGAAGGGGTTAAGAGATGTAGAAGGATATAAATCCATGAGACACATTCATTCCTGATCTGAGTGTGTCAAAGGTCATGGGCTTGTATTCCCAGACTCTCCTGTCCTTCTGAGATTTGAAATTCCCTTTTAAAATCAAGACTTTCATGTCTGTAATGTTGTAGTCATGGATGCAAGAGAGTTTGGTGCAGGCTTTCATTGTTATGGGGCTTCTGTGTTTGTCACTAATATGTGGCTTTCACTAATATGGGGAACAGCGGTTGTCACTATCATGTGCCATTGAATCAGTCACAGTCATGGGGGCACTGTGGCTATAACTGTTACTGTTTAATGGGTAGTATGTGGCTGTCACTGATATGGAGACTCATTGGCTGTCACTGTCATGGGGCACTGTGACTATCCTTTTTACAGGAGGCATGTGGCTGTGTAGCTGGCCAGCTAAGATCTGTCCTAGGTTGCTAACATAGCTTATATGTTTATACAGCTAGACCTGCCAATGACCTTAATACAGTTCCTATGTTTGTGTGTTAAAGACAAAAGCAGAGTTATTTACAGTGACTTAATGTTTGGATGTCATGTAATAGTTATATTTTGTGTCCACAGAAGCAGAAAAAGATAATGTGCCTTTAAGATTCATTATATAATGTAAGGTAAGCTCAATGACACAGCCGACACAACAGAAAGCATAGAGTTAAACTATTGTTGCTAAGCAAGAGTCTTGACCAATCCTAGCTAGCCTCACACAGCCCAGGAGTTTTGACCAATTACAGCCAGCCTCACACACAGCTAGTGTGGGAAATTCCCCTAGCAGGAGCAGCTGGAATCATTATTCACCAGAGAGAGGAGCTGAACAGACACACACTCCACTAAGAGCTGTGTTTTATGGAAGCAAGAGGCCAATATATATATAGTTATATAATGTTCCTACTGTTAATTTAGTGATTAGAACTGTATACTGAACTGGTTTTATGTATGTTTACTTACAGTTCCACCATACAAATAAACTACTGAGCCATACAATCATACAATCCAAACAAATTGCATATAAATGCGAACTGCTCATACCAGATCATAAGCAATTGTATAGAGCAAACTGCAAACCAAGTAGAGCAAGTGAACTATTGGTTAACCTCAGATATACCTTTTAGAGAGATCATAAAGTGCTTAAATAACTTAAAGTCAGAGTACAGATACTGAAGAGAGAAATATATCCACCATTTTATGTTGAATGACAAGACTGAACAGTTGAACCACCATCTTATGCATACCGCCATTTTATGATACTTTATTCAACCCATGTTTTGTACATGGACTATCTGCTGCAGAGGCGCCAGTGTTATATGAAGAAAAGTTGAAGTTAATAAAGAAGTTATTTCAAGCATTTGGTGTGCTCTTTAAACCTACTGCTTCCATAGAATGGCACGAGAGGAATTACAGAGTAATAGACATTCTGGTTAGACTAAAAAGTCAGAGATATCAAAATTCTTCTAATGCCACAGCGCAAAAGGCACTTCATAGTGCTGCGCCTGCCACAGGCTGTCACTGTTATGGGGACTCTACAGGCAATGTAATAAGCTGTTCTCTTGCTGTCACTGTTATGAGGGTTCAGTGGCAAGCGCTTCTTGTTTTTGTGTTCATATTTAGGCATTCATAGTAATATAGTAACATAGAACATAAGGCCGAAAAAAGACATTTGTCCATCCAGTTCGGCCTGTTATCCTGCAAGTTGATCCAGAGGAAGGCAAAAAAAAAACACTGTGAGGTAGAAGCCAATTTTCCCCACTTTTGAGGAATAAAAAATTCCTTCCCGACTCCAATCAGGCAATCAGACTAACTCCCTGGATGAACGACCCCTCTCTAGTAGCTATAGCCTGTAATATTATTACTCTCCAGAAATACATCCAGGCCCCTCTTGAATTCCTTTATTGTACTCACCATCACCACCTCCTCAGGCAGAGAGTTCCATAGTCTCACTGCTCTTACCGTAAAGAATCCTCTTCTATGTTTGTGTACAAACCTTCTTTCCTCCAGACGCAGAGGATGTCCCCTCGTCGCAGTCCTGGGGATAAATAGATGATGGGAGAGATCTCTGTACTGACCCCTGATATATTTATACATAGTAATTAGATCTCCCCTCAGTCGTCTTTTTTCTAAAGTGAATAACCCTAATTTTGATAATCTTTCAGGGTACTGTAGTTGCCCCATTCCAGTTATTACTTTAGTTGCCCTCCTCTGGACCTTCTCCAGCTCTGCTATGTCTGCCTTGTTTACAGGAGCCCAGAACTGTACACACTACTCCATGTGTGGTCTGACTAGAGATTTGTAAAGTGGCAGGACTATGTTCTTAACACGGGCATCTATGCCCCTTTTGATGCAACCCATTATCTTATTGGCCTTGGCAGCAGCTGCCTGACACTGGTTTTTGCAGCTTAGTTTGCTGTTTATTAAAATTCCTAGATCCTTTTCCATGTCAGTGTTACCGAGTGTTTTATCATTTAGTATGTACGGGTGACTTGCATTATTCCTTCCCATGTGCATAACTTTACATTTGTCAGTGTTAAACCTCATCTGCCACTTCTCTGCCCAAGCCTGCAATCTATCCAGATCCCTCTGTAGTAGTATACTGTCCTCTTCAGTGTTAGAAACGTACCAGAACTTGATGAAATTTTCAAAAAAATAAAAATAAGATCAAATATTTATTTTAAAAACAAATATTATTATTAGAGAGAACAGCAGAACATACAAGGCTTAAAATGATAGTGAACTGCACAGACAGATCCCCTCCCTCCATCGATGGGCTGCGTGGCCTCTCCTGGAACGTGGAACGTAGGACAATTTCATGAATTCTTTCTTCTGGCGTTTCCTAAACAGGTTAATTTAATCCAAGGTATTCATGTGCACTGAGGAACGAACTGTCACGTTTAATTATAACGAGGTCGGGCTCGGTGGCCAATCAGAGAGGGGATTAGGATGAGGAGTGGGTATGTAATCTACTATAATTGCTCCACTACCATATGTCGCTCTCACTGTACATTGTGCCTCCGTCTGCTCCCACCACCTCTTGTGATGTTGTCCTCCTTCAAGCTGCTTCTGCAGGTGTCTCCGGGAAGAGATATGCAGGAATATATCTTCCTTCAAGAAATCTGATGAGTTTCCAGCTTGAACCTAACGTTAGCTTCTTCATGTTACAGAAAAGGACAAAGTTTAAATAAAATCCTCTGAAAATAAAAATAAATTTAGGGGGAGATTTATTAGAAAGATAGGCAAAGGAAAGGTGGCCTAGCTGCCCATAGCTATCAATCAGATTCCAGCTTTCATTTTCCATAGGAGCTCAAAAAAATGAAAGGTGGAATCTGATTGGTTGCTATGGGCAACTAAGACAGTTTTCCTTTGCACCAGTTTTGATAAAGCTGCAGCGGCCTGGCAGGAGCCAGAGCAGAGGATTGGAATGATAGTGGCTCCCACATTGTTGTTCCCAGGGCTGTGCAGTGATAGGAAGGCACACCATTTCTTCCCTGGGGCACATCCTGATGTTGGGGCTCCTTGCCTAATGTAGTTGGGGTGCCAGTGATGTCCAGTGATAGGTGCAAGGCAGGGTGTGTAGAATGCAATGGCCGGCGTATGGTGCAGGAGTCAGTAACTAGGACAGATGTAGCAAAATAAATGTAGCTGTGGTGAAACTACGACTCCCAGCATGCTCCATCCATTTCTCTGAAGTTCTGAGAACAGCCAAGCAAGTGTGCACCTTGGGAGTTGTAGTTTTACCACAGCTGGAGTGCCGGAGGTTAGCTATCACAGCTATAGGTTCTCCATTTCTCTCTTGATCTTACTCCTGCTCTTTTTCTGTAGATCATGGAGAGATTGGAGTCTTGGGCCTAAGAAGAGTCACAGCTTCGTCTCCCTTCCAAACTCCCCGTCACTGACTAGAGCTAGGAGTGGAGCCAGTGCACATCTAAACTCCTACAAGTGATCAGCCAGAATTGTTAACCCTGGCGGCGCCGTCCATACATGGTTAAATTGGGCGCAATACATAACATAACATAGCTGACATTAAATAACATAAGGAAACAAACAATTTGCAACTATCCCCTTACATAGTAAGTTTGTGAGGCTGAAAAAAGACATTTGTCCATCCAGTTCAGCCTGTTATTCTGCAAGTTGATCCAGAGGAAGGTAAAAAAGAAAAAAAAACTGTGAGGTAGAAGCCAATTTTCCTCATTTTAGGGGAGTAGGGGATTCCTTCCCGACTCCAATCAGGCAATCAGAATAACCACCTGGATCAACAACCTCTCCGGGAAATCTAATACCTATAACCTGTAATATTATTACACTAGAAATAATACAGGCCTCTCTTGAACTTTACCATCACCACATCCTCAGACAGAGAGTTCCATAGTCTCACTGCTCTTACCATAAAGAATCCTCTTCTATGTTTGTGTAGAAACCTTATTTCCTCTAGCAGGGGCGGATTAAGTGCATGATAGGCCCGGGGCTGTCTACCCAACTTGCCCCCCCCCCCCCCCCCCCCTCCATTTTAGTTTAGTTTTTTTTTTTTGTATGAAGAGGTTGCGGTGCTTCATGGGCGCCAGAGTCTCTTCTTAGGCCATATGACATCTTCAGACAAAAAAAAAATACCCCAAATTGGGTCCTAAACTGAAAAATTTGGTCGCCAAATTTAAAATACATATAATTGTAATAAAAAAGACATGGAGGAGAATACAGCACCACATACCTCTTACATCCAGTGACATCTCCTGTCATGTAGACCTTCTCTTTCCTCTTCTCCTCCATTTGACCCAGACCACCATGGCAAATTCTTTCAGCCGCATCTCGTCTCTACAGTTTGTAACACAGACATGTTAGATTTCTCAATTTTTCCATCAACCTCATCCTGGTGTCCCCACAGTGTCATCCTGCCACCCCCAATACTGTGCCCGTTGTGCTCCCCAATGCCCAAAGAACTATACTGCTGAAAAAATAGTGACCCTAATAGACATAATTGGGGTAATTTATCAAACTGGTGTAAAGTAGAACTGGATTTCCAAAAGAGCTGTCAAATATGAAAGGTGGAATCTGATTGGCTGCTATGGGCAACTAAGCCAGTTCTGCATTACACCAGTTTGATAAATTACCCCAAATGTCCCTATAATGTCCACAGCAGCTATAATGTCCCCTAGAGTGCCCCCAGTAATTATAACACCCTATATTGTGCTCCAGGTAATAATCCCTGTATAGTGTACCCAGAAATAATAGAATTGCCCCTACAGTGCCTCCCCAATAGCAACACCCCCATATAGTAATTTCCACCACACTGCCCCCACATAGTTATCCTCCCATCGTAATTTGCCCCCACACAGTAATTTCCCCCAAACTGCCCCCATATAGTAGTTTGCCCCCACACAGTAATTTGCCCCCACACAGTAATTTGCCCCACACTGCCCCCACATAGTAATTTCCACCACACTGCCCCCACATAGTAATTTGCCCCCACATAGCAATTTCCCCACACTGTTCCCACATAGCAATTTCCCGACACTGTTCCCACATAGCAATTTCCCCACACTGCCCCCACACAATCGTTTTCCCCACACTGCCCCCACATAGTAATTTGCCCCCACACTGCCCCATCTAGTAATTTGCCCCCACATAGTAGTCCCTCTCATAATAATTTGCCCCCACATAGTAGCCACACTCATAATAATTTGCCCCCACATAGTAATTTGCCCCCACATAGTAGTCCCTCCCATAATAATTTGCCCCCACACTGCCCCCACATAGCAATTTGCCCCCACACTGCCCCAACTAGTAATTTGCCCCCACATAGTAGTCCCTCTCATAATAATTTGCCCCCACATAGTAATTTGTCCCCACATAGTATTCCCTCCCATAATAATTTGCCCCCACACTGCCCCACATAGCAATTTGCCCCCACACTGCCCCAGCTAGTAATTTGCCCCACATAGTATTCCCTCCCATAATAATTTGCCCCCATACAGCCCCCACATTCCCCCCCCATGTACTCGATTTATCTTCCCTAATATGTCCTCCTGTGTGTCCCCCCCGCCCCCCAAAGTAGGCACATGAAATAAAAAAATAAAAAATGAACAAAAAATGAAAAGATAAATACTCACCTATGTCCAGGGCCAGGCGCTTGCTCGCAGAGGAAGGCGGGATGAGTCAGGCGCGTCACAGTGCTGCGTCCCGGCACAGGCGCGCGATGACATCATCACGCACGCCTGCGCCGGGATTTCACTACCGCATAGGCCTCAGGCCTACAAGGCCTGAAGCCTATGGCGGTGATCGGTGACGGGACAGGGAGCTATGCACTCCCGTGCCCCGCCGCAGTATGTGGGCGTTCAGGTCAGCGTTGGGCCCCCCATCGGTGCTGGGCCCGGTGCTGCCGACCCGAACGTCCCTATTGTAATCCGCCACTGTCCTCTAGAGGTAGAGGATGTCCCCTCGTCACAGTCCTGGGGATAAATAGATCATGAGAGAGATCTCTGTACTGACCTCTGATAATAAACCTTACATTTGTCAGTGTTATGCCACTTCTCTGACCAAGCCTCCAATCTATCCAGATCCATTTTCAGTCGTATACTGTCCTCTTCAATGTTAATTACTTTACAGAGTTTAGTGAGTTTATCTGCAAAAAATGATATTTTACCGGTCAAGCCTTCTACAAGATCATTAATAAATATATTGAAGATAATAGGGTCAATACTGACCCCTGAGGTACTCCACTAGTGACAGTGACCCAATCTGAGTGTGTACCATTAATAACCACCCTCTGTGTTCTATTACTGAGCCAGTTACTTACCCACATACAGACATTTTCCAAGCATTCTCATTTTATATACTAACCTTTTATGTGGCACAGTATCAAATGCTTTGGAGAAGTCAAGATATACGACATCCAATGACTCACCCCGGTCAAGTCTAAAACTTACCTCCTCATAGAAACTGATTAAATTAGTTTGACATGACCGATCCCTCATGAAGCCATACTGATATGCAAACAGTTTACCCAAGACAGATGTTAAACTTACCAGCCCATAGTTTATAGGTTCTATTTTTTTTACCCCTTTTTGAATATTGGCACCAAATTTGCTAAACGCCAATCCTGTGGAACGCACCCTTTCAAAATAAAGTCCTTAGATGGGTTATCAAACCCATACAATGCCCCCCAAAATGCCCAGGCCCCTCATACTGGTCATACTTACCCTACTCCCCAGCACCCGGGTCGCTTGTGATGCCAACACGGCCACTGCTGCATCTCCCCGTTGTGCGGATCAAAACATCCAGTGACGAGTGGAGCAGCTAACAGCAGACTGCGATGGGGACAAGCCTCCCTAGCATTGCAGGTGACGCTAGGGAGGCTTGTTCCTGTCGGGTCCTGCTATTGGCTGCCCCCTCATGTCGCCAGATGTTTTGATCCAGGAGATAAAGAGGCAGCTGTGCCGGCATCACAAGCGACGTGGGCGCCGGGGAGCAGGGTAAGTATGACCAGTATGAGGGGCCCGGGTATTAGGGGGGACATTATAGGGTTTGGATAACCTCTTTAAATATCAGAAAAAAGGGTCTGTCATCAAAAGGGTGTATGCCATCTGATTCCGATTTTTCTATTTTAATCTTTTTAGGATGGCGCTGAACTTCTTCCTGCGTCAGACAGGGCACTTTTAATGGGGGATTTACTTTTACACTCTGCATTTGATCTGACAGTGAATTTTCTGCAGTGAATACAGTGGAGAAAAAATATTTAATAGCTTTGCTTTCTCCCCATCGCTCACTGCAACTCCCCCCTCATCACTCTGTAAATGGCCGACACCTTCAGATTTATACTTTTTACTATTTATATAAGTGAACAACATTATGTTGTCTCAGTTAGTGAGGCTAATGGCCTCTCTTAGCTGGTCAAATTTAGCTTTTTTTGAAGTTTGGTATTTGTAACAGCGGCTGCTGTGCAATGCTGTTCCCCTGCTTAACGCCGCGGTCCTGGTCGCCGTGTTCAGCAGTGATCTGCTACTGTTCTGGGATCCGCTCCACAGTTTCCATTCAGCCCTGGCCACAGCATGCTTGCTGCTTGTTCCCTGCAGCACTTCCTTAAGGGCCGGTGCATATCACATCTTATGCTTTATGGGTTAGATGATGTGACCTCGCTGACCAATCCTAGCCTTCCTGCATGTAGATAAGTGTCTCAGCCTCCTTCCCAGATACCTCAGCATCAAGGTCCTTGTGTCCTGCTAGGTTGCTGTTATCTCTGCTTGTGTTCCTGTGTACCTGACTCCTGTTTGTGTTTTTGGACTCCGCTACCTGTTTGATCCCTGCCTGCTTGCCTTGACTCTCCTGTTGCCGAACCGGATTGCCTGACCTGTACCTTTGCCGCCTGCCCTGACCTATTGCTTGTTTGACTTCGCCTCTTCCTCATCCTTCGGTCCTGCACTGTTGCTCCTGGCTACGACTCGGCCTGCTGACTACGTCTGTACCTCTGGTACCTTGCTCTGGTACCTTGTGGTCTGCCTAGACCAGCTGCCTTCTGTGCCAATCCTCCTCAAGAAGTAGCAACCTGGTGTTCCCCTTGGGAAAGTCTATCCCCACCATCAGGGGTTCACTTAGACAACGCCCTTAGAGCAGGTAGGACACGTGGCACAGTGGGTTCACACCCGCTGGAACGTGACTGTCTGCTGAGGCCATGGACCCTGCTGGTCACCCCAAGCCTGTCGTTCAGGAATTGTTACATGAAGTGAGGCGTCAGAGCGAACGTCAGAATTTCATGATACAGTTCATGCAAAATGTTGCTGCTCGTCTGGATGCCATCTCTTCTCCAGCTATTTCAGGG
Organism: Bufo bufo; assembly: GCF_905171765.1. Classification (NCBI taxonomy): domain Eukaryota; kingdom Metazoa; phylum Chordata; class Amphibia; order Anura; family Bufonidae; genus Bufo; species Bufo bufo. Next base: position 138,291,007 of record NC_053394.1, read on the forward strand.
TCGCCAGTCGCTGCTACCCCTGCAACACCCACACCGGTGAATCTGGATTTGTGTGCCGCTGGTGTGCAACTCCCTCTGCCATCACGCTATGGTGAAGATCCAAAAACCTGTCGTGGCTTCCTGAACCAGTGTCTGATCCACTTTGAGTTGCATGGGCAGAAGTTTCCCACTGAGCAGTTCAAGGTTGCCTTCATTGTGTCCCTGCTGTCTGATGAGACCCTTGCTTGGGCAAATCCTATTCAGGAACATGGAGGTCCAGACACCACTAATCTGAAGTCCATCAAGTTCAACCAAGGGGTAGATGGGGACGCGAATCCCAGAAGGAAGTGAGACGCAGATTTCTACACGTTTTCATAAGCATTAATGTTGTTTACTTTTAAGAATTCATCTAAACCCTTTTTAAAACTGTCCACTGTTGCTGCTGTGACCAAGTCCTGAGGAAGTCTATTCCACAGATTCACAGTTCTTACAGTAAACAAGCTTTGACGCTTCTGGAGACTTTTTCTTCTCCAGTCGGAGGCAGTGCCCCCTTGTCTTTTGAGAGCATTTTACATGGAACAGTTTTTCACCATATTTTTTGTATGGCCCATTTATATATCTGTGTAGGTTAATCATGTCCCCCGTGAGACGTCTTTTCTCAAGACTAAATAAATTTAATTCTTTTAATCTTTCTTCATAACTAAGACCCTCCATGCCCCTTATCAGTTTAGTCGCTCTCCTCTGTACTTTTTACAGCTGCAGTGCGTCCTTTCTATGGACTGGTGCCCAGAACTGAACTGCATATTCCAGATGAGGCCGCACCAACGCTTTGTAAAGTTGTAATATTACATCCCTGCCCCGTGAGTCCATCAGGGCCGGCGCTTCCTTACAGGCAAGGGGGCCCCCAAGTCCTTAGTGGGGCTGTGGGGCAGGGGAGGGAGAAGCATCTCCCTTCCCTGTTCCTCTGATAGGCTGCCGGCACAAACAAGGCCCGCAGCCTATCAGAGGCCGGTGCAGGCGGTGCAACAACGTCATTGCGCCACCTGAGCCGTACAGCGCGTGACACAGGCCGGAAGAGGTAGTGTAAGTGGGTTTTTTTTAATACCGGACTTTTACTGGCACTTGATCCTGGCACATGGGGGGTTTGGCACTTGATCCTGGCACATGGGGGGGTTTGGCACTTGATCCTGGCACATGGGGGGGGTTTGGCACTTGATACTGGCACATGCAGGGGTTTGGCACTTGATACCGGAACATGGGGGTTGGCACTTCATACTGGCACATGGGGGGTTTGGCACTTCATACTGGCACATGGGGGGTTGGCACTTGATACTGGCACATGGGGGGGTTGGTACTTGATCCTGGCACATGGGGGGGCTAGGCACTTGATCCTGGCGCATGGGGGGTTTGGCACTTGTTACTGGCACATGGGGGGTGGAAGAGAGGCACTTGTTACTGGCACATGGGGGGGGAAGAGAGGCACTTGTTACTGGCACATGGGGGGTGGAAGAGAGGCATTTGATACTGCCACATTATTATGGGGCACTGTGGGGGCTTCTACTGAGGCCACAAAGAAGGGGTATTTTATATGGGGGCTCTGTGTGGTACTAGTATTATCAGGGGTATTATCTGTTTCTGCAGTATAGTATTGGGGAGCACAGCGGCACAGTATTGGGGGTAGTAGGATGGTTTGTTCAGAAGATGGGAGGATGATGGAAAAGTAGTAAACTAAGATTTTTTTTTGTTGTCAAGCTGCAGAGACGGAAAATGGCAACAAAATGGTGGTCTGGTCTGAAGGTCTGAAAGGAGAAGATGAGGACAGAGAACATTTACATCAAAGGAGACGTCACTGGATGTAAGAGGTATGGGGCGCTGTATTTCTGTAGTGATGGGGGGACGTTAAAGTCAGCAAGTGTCGTGTGTGTGTGGGGGGGGGCCTTATTGTTTTTTGCCCCAGGGCCCCATTTCACCTAGAACCGACCCTGGAGTCTATGCCTCGTTTAATGCATGACAATATCCTGGTGGCCTTAGAAGCAGCTGATTGACATTGTATGCTGTTATTTAATCTACCATCTACAAGGACACCCAAATCCTTCTCTATAAGTGACTCTCCCAGTGTTACATTACCTAGGACATATGAAGCACGGAGATTATTACTACCAAAATGCATAACTTTACATTTATCCACATTGAACCTCATTTGCCAAGTTGATGCCCAATCACTCAGAGTGTTCAAGTCAGCTTGTAGTTTATGGACATCTTCCATAGACCGTACAGTTCTACATAGCTTGGTGTCATCTGCAAAAATAGAAATGGTGCTATTAATCCCGTCCTCAATATCATTAATAAATAAATTAAATAATAGAGGGCCCAGCACTGAACATTGGGGTACACCACTTACAACCTGGGACCATTCTGAATAGGAATCATTGACCACAACTCTCTGGACACGGTCCTTCAGCCAGTTTTCAATCCATATACAAACTATACTTTCCAAGCCTATAGGTCTATAATTACCTGTGAAGGACCTAGATCCTTTTTTGAATATAGGCACCACATTTGCCTTGCGCCAATGACTTGGCACTGTACCAGTCCCTAGAGAATCTTTAAAAATTATAAACAGGGGCACAACAATGACTGAACTGAGCTTTTTAAGCACTCTTGAGTGTAATCCATCTGGACCCGGAGCCGTGTTCACATTTACCTTATTTAACTTATCTTGGACAATATCTACAGTTAGCCAATTGAGTATATTACAACAGCCCCAGCACCACAGATATCAGCTACTTTCTCTTCTTTTATACAGAGCTACAAAACCCATTTAGTAACTCTGCCTTTTCCTCATCTTCAGTGACTACCCCACCTTTACCATCATTTAGGGGACCTACCTGCTTGGACCTTGTTTTTTTTTAGCATTTATAAATTTAAAGAATTTTTGGGGATTTGTTTTGCTCTCTTTTGCCACCTGCTGTTCGTTTTGTATTTTTGCTAATTTTATCTCCTTTTTACAGATTTTATTAAAGGGCTTCTGTCACCCTACTAAAGTGATTTTTTTTGGGGGGGGCTAGTTAAATTAGTTATATAGCGATATATGAAAATATAATTGTGTTACTTACTTTGATCCAGCAGTTTATTCAAAAAACGAAGTTTTATCATATGCAAATTCGGTCTCTACCAGCAAGTAGGGCGGCTACTTGCTGGTAGCTGCTGCAGAAATCCGCCCCCTCCTCTTGTTGATTGACAGGGCCAGCCGGGATCTCCTCCTCCGGCCAGCCCTGTCGGCATTTCAAAAATCGCGCGCCTGTGTTGATTCGGCGCAGGCGCTCTGAGATGAGGAGGCTCGTCTCCTCAGAACTCCCTCAGTGCGCCTGCGCCGATGACATCACCGAAATAGAAGACATCATCGGCGCAGGCGCACTGAGGGAGTTCTGAGGAGACGAGCCTCCTCATCTCAGAGCGCCTGCGCCGAATCAACACAGGCGCACGATTTTTGAAATGCCGACAGGGCTGGCCGGAGGAGGAGATCCCGGCTGGCCCTGTCAATCAACAAGAGGAGGGGGCGGATTTCTGCAGCAGCTACCAGCAAGTAGCCGCCCTACTTGCTGGTAGAGACCGAATTTGCATATGATAAAACTTCGTTTTTTGAATAAACTGCTGGATCAAAGTAAGTAACACAATTATATTTTCATATATCGCTATATAACTAATTTAACTAGCCCCAAAAAAAAAAATCACTTTAGTGGGGTGACAGAAGCCCTTTAAGCCCTTTGTAATCTTCAAACGCTACAGCTGACCCCTCAGATTTAGACCAGACCACCATTTTTCAGCCATTTCTCGTCTCTGCAGTTTGACTAAAAAAAATCTTAGTTTACTACTTTTCCATCATTCTCCCATCTTCTGGACAAATCATCCTACCACCTCCAATACTCTGCCTGCCGTGCTCCCCCTGCAGAAACAGATAAACAGATAATACTAGTACCTTGCAGATAGTGCCCTTCAATAATTATTGCCACACAGTGCCCTAAAATAACTGCGCCCAGCAAATAGTGCCCCTGACACTAATAGTGTAAACATAACGTCCCCCAAAAATAATTGTGGTAAGCTGATACTCTGCCAAGGTGCCCCCACAGTAATAGTGCTCCCAAAGTCCCACAAATAGTAATAATTCTCTGCTAGAGCACACATGGTAATAATAGTGCTCCTACAGTGCCCCCCCCATTGTGCCCCAGAAGTAATAATGCTCTCATAGTGCCCATACTAGTAATCATATTCCCCATAGATCCCCAGTAGTAATAAAGCCCACCATAATGCCCCCCAGTAGTAATAATTGTCCTTATAATGTGACAGTACAAAAAATGTCCCCTTATAATGTGTGCCAGTGCAAAAAATACCCCCTTTTAATGCCCCCAGTTGAGCTAATGTCCCCATAGTGCCCCCATAATGTGCCAGTATAAAATACCCCTATATGCCCTCAGTGTACCCCATAATTTGCCAGTATAAAATACCCCTTCTTTGTGCCCCCCGTAGATGAACCCATAGTACTCCTCTCCTCCCTTCCCCATAGTACCCACCATATTGTGTCCCAGTATAAAATGCCCCTATACAGAGCCCCCCATATAAAATACACCTTCTTTGTGGCCTCAGTAGAAGCCCCCATAGTGTTCCTCTCCCCCTTCCCCCATAGTGCCCCCATATAAAATACCCCTTCTTTGTGGCCTCAGTAGATGCCCCCATAGTGCCCCCAATAATGTGCCAGTAAGAAGTTCCCCCATAGTGCCACCCAATAATGTGCCAGTAAAAAGTGCCCCCAATAATGTGCCAGTAAGAAGTGCCCCCATAGATTCCCCCACAGTGCCCATAGATGCCCCCCCAATCATGTGCCAGTAACAAGTATTGTACCACAATGGAAGAGCTCATCTCCCTGTGCCCTGCCGCCGCCCCCCACTTGTCACCAGGGTCGTGCCGCCTGGGGCGATCGCCTCACTTTGCCTAATTGGTGGCGCCCCCTCAAATTTTGAGCCCAGGGCAAAGCTACGCCACTGCTTCTGCCTGGTGCCACTCCTCCTCGTGGTCGAGTCTACCCACTCTCACTTCCCGATACCCAAGTGATGTCTGATTACATCAAGGAGGATCTCGAGAGGGGGTTTATCCGGAAATCTACTTCACCAGCCGGTGCCGGGTTCTTCTTTGTACAGAAAAAAGATGGATTCTTACGGCCCTGTATTGACTATCGAGGTCTGAATAAGGTCACGGTCAAGAATTGATACCCTCTTCCGCTAATCTCCGAACTATTTGACAGGATTCGGGGAGCTAAGGTCTTCACTAAATTAGACCTGCGCGGCACATACGACCTTATCGGCATTTGAAAGGGCGATGAGTGGAAGACCGCTTTCAACACTCGTGACGGTCACTACGAGTATCTCGTCATGCCCTTCGGTCTGTGCAATGCTCCCGCGGTATTACAGGAGTTGGTAAACGATATCTTCTGGGACCTGCTCTATGTCTGTGTGATAGTGTACCTGGATGATATACTGATCTATTCTCCAGATTTGACCACTCACCAGAAGCATGTACGTTTCGTTTTACAGCAGTTGGGACAGAATCTACTTTATGCCAAACTCGAGAAATACATCTTTAAAAAGTCGACCGTACCGTTCCTCGGATACATGATCTCGGATGCCAGGTTGCAGGAACTTGCAGATTGATCCTGTAAAATTGAATGCATTAATGGATGACTCCGCCCACAGGGTCTTCATGCTATACAATGCTTCCTTGGATTTGCTAATTTCTATCGTCAGTTTATACCGAATTTTTCATCTCTTACATCTCCGATCCCTGCTCTTACTATGGGGTGAATGCTAGAGTCTTGACTCCTGAGGCTGAAGCCGCCTTCATCCAATTAAAGAGGTAATTTGCTTCTGCACCTGTTCTGCATCATCCCGATGTCTCCTGCCAATTATTTTTAGAAGTGGACGCCTCCTCCATAGTTTGTTTTACTACAGAAAGGTTCCAAGGGCAAGATGTTTACATGTGGATTTTTCTCCAAGCTCTTCTCCTCTGCTGAGAGGAATTACTGTATAGGAGATAGAGAGCTTCTGGCCATAAAACGTGCCTTGGAGGAGTGGCGTTATCTATTGGAGGGGGCCCAGCATCAGGTGATAATCTTCACGACCACAAGAACCTTACATATCTGCAGACGGCCCAGCGTCTGAACCCTTGCCAAGCCAGATGGGCACTCTTCTTCTGCCGTTTTGATTATGAGCTTGACTTTCGCCCGGCCGTGAAGAACATCAAGGCAGATGCTCTGTCTCGGTCATTTGACTTCTCCGACCAGCAAGAGGAGCCCCAGTACATTGTAGATCCTGCTCGCTTGATCACAGTGGCTCCTGTCCTGGTAAAAGACATCCCTCCTGGGAAGATATTCGTGCCATCTGCCAAGAGAGAATGTATTCTAGCTTGGGGGCACAACTCCAAACTGGCTGGTCACCCAGGGATCCGCAAGACCTCAGAACTTTTGTCTCGCCACTACTGGTGGCCCACACTGTCTAAGGGTGTGCGTGATTATGTGTCTGCCTGCACCATCTGTGCTCAGAATAAAGTGTCAGGACCAAACCACCTGGGCTGTTGTTACCTCTTCCTGTTCCTGATGCCCAATGGCAACACATTGCCATGGACTTTGTTACGAATCTGCCCTCTTCTGCCGGATGTACAGCTATGTGGGTGGTCGTGGACCAGTTCCAAGATGGCGCACTTCGTTCCTTTGGCTGGACTGCCCTCGGCTGCTAAACTTGCTAAAAACTGTTTGTGAAACACATATTCCACTTGCATGGTCTACCTTGGCATATTGTTTCCGATCACAGAGTCCAGTTTACCTCTAAGCTCTTTTCCAGGTGCTCAAAATTGAGCTGGACTTCTCTTCCGGTTATCATTCCCAGACCAAAGGGCAAGTAGAGCGGGTCGATCAAATATTAGAGAACTTTCTCCGGCATTTTGTTTCAGCCCAACACGACAACTGGGTACAATTGCTACCTTGGGATGAGTTCTCCTATAACAACCACTCCAGTGAGTCTACTGGATCCTTTTCATTCTTTGTCGTTTATGGACAACACCCTCGTACTCTTCTCCCTGTTCCTACATCTTCTGGGGTACTAGCTGCAGATTTCTCTTTTAGGGATTTTTTTAAGATTTGGCATGACATCAAGGACTGCATCTACCAAGCGGTGACTCACATAAAAACGAATGCAGACAAGAGAAGAAGAAAACCGCCTCAGTTCTCGTCAGGAGATAAGGTATGGCTCTCCTCTCAATAAATATCCGCTTAAGGGTTCCCACTTTTAAGTTTGCTCCTAGGTTCCTTGGACCATTTGAAGTATTGAGGAAGATCAACGAAGTGACATAAAAGTTATGTCTGCCTCTCTCTCCGCGGATTCCTAATGCCTTACACGTGTCCTTACTGAAACCAGTAGTTCCTAATCACTTCTCGATGGCTCCTTCTACTCCAACTCTGATATCTGGAGATTCTGACTAGATATTTGAGGTCAAAGACATCCTGGACTTTAAAAAGCATGGCAAGAAGACCTACTATCTTGTGGACTGGAAAGGCTTTGGTCGTGAAGAGAGGTCTTGGGAACCAGAGAACATTCATGCTCTGAACTTGGTAAAAAGGTTTCTGTCTCATCATGGACTCAAGAAGAGGGGACGTAAGGGGGGTATTGTAAAAGCGGCTACTGTGTGCCACTGTTCCCCTGCTTACCACCGCGGTCCTGGTGCCATGTTCAGCGGTGATCTGCCACCAGTGCTTCCCCATTCACCACTGCAGTCTGGGCTCTGTCCATGTAGATACTGTTCTGGGATCCGCTCCACAGTTTCCATTCAGCCCTGGCCACAGCATGCTTGCTGCTTGTTCCCTGCAGCACTTCCTTAAGGGCCGGCACGTATTACTTCCTATGCTTTATGGGTTGGATCATGTGACCTTGCTGACCAATCCTAGCCCTCCTGCATGTATATAAGTGGCTCAGCCCCCTTTCCAGATACCTCAACGTCAGGGTCCTTGTGTCCTGCTAGGTTGCAGTTATCTCTGCTTGTGTTCCTGTTTACCTGACTCCTGTTTGTGTTTTTGGACTCCTCTACCTGTTTGATCCCTGCCTGCTTGCCTTGACTCTCCTGTTGCCGACCCGGATTGCCTGACCTGTACCTGTGCCGCCTGCCCTGACGTATTGCTTGTTTGACTTCGCCTCTGCCTCATTTTTCGGTCCTGCACTGTTGCTCCTGGTTACGACTCGGCCTGCTGACTACGTCTGTACCTCTGGTACCTTGTTCTGGTACCTCCTGGTCTGCCTGGACCAGCTGCCTTGTGTGCCAATCCTCCTCAAGAGGTAGCAACCTGGTGTTCCCCTCTGGAAAGTCTATCCCCACCATCAGGGGTACTGTGAAAATCGAGGGGTTCACTTAGACAACGCCCTCGGGTACGTGGCTCTCCTGAGTCGGACAGATCTCAACCTTATGGGTATGTAACTTTATGTGTGCAAGGCTATTTTTTGTCGCAACTATCATCTTTCATGTGGCATAATCATATACACTCACCTAAAGAATTATTAGGAACACCTGCTCTATTTCTCATTAATGCAATTATCTAGTCAACCAATCACATGGCAGTTGCTTCAATGCATTTAGGGGTGTGGTCCTGGTCAAGACAATCTCCTGAACTCCAAACTGAATGTCAGAATGGGAAAGAAAGGTGATTTAAGCAATTTTGAGCGTGGCATGGTTGTTGGTGCCAGACGGGCCGGTCTGAGTATTTCACAATCTGCTCAGTTACTGGGATTTTCACGCACAACCATTTCTAGGGTTTACAAAGAATGGTGTGAAAAGGGAAAAACATCCAGTATGCGGCAGTCCTGTGGGCAAAAATGCCTTGTGGATGCTAGAGGTCAGAGGAGAATGGGCCGACTGATTCAAGCTGATAGAAGAGCAACGTTGACTGAAATAACCACTCGTTACAACCGAGGTATGCAGCAAAGCATTTGTGAAGCCACAACACGCACAACCTTGAGGCGGATGGGCTACAACAGCAGAAGACCCCACCGGGTACCACTCATCTCCACTACAAATAGGAAAAAGGGGCTACAATTTGCACGAGCTCACCAAAATTGGACTGTTAAAGACTGGAAAAATGTTGCCTGGTCTGATGAGTCTCGATTTCTGTTGAGACATTCAAATGGTAGAGTCCGAATTTGGCGTAAACAGAATGAGAACATGTATCCATCATGCCTTGTTACCACTGTGCAGGCTGGTGGTGGTGGTGTAATGGTGTGGGGGATGTTTTCTGGGCACACTTTAGGCCCCTTAGTGCCAATTGGGCATCGTTTAAATGCCACGGGCTACCTGAGCATTGTTTCTGACCATGTCCATCCCTTCATGACCACCATGTACCCATCCTCTGATGGCTACTTCCAGCAGGATAATGCACCATGTCACAAAGCTCGAATCATTTAAAATTGATTTCTTGAACATGACAATGAGTTCACTGTACTAAAATGGCCCCCACAGTCACCAGATCTCAACCCAATAGAGCATCTTTGGGATGTGGTGGAACGGGAGCTTCGTGCCCTGGATGTGCATCCCTTTAAATCTCCATCAACTGCAAGATGCTATCCTATCAATATGGGCCAACATTTCTAAAGAATGCTATCAGCACCTTGTTGAATCAATGCCACGTAGAATTAAGGCAGTTCTGAAGGCAAAAGGGGGTCCAACACCATATTAGTATGGTGTTCCTAATAATTCTTTAGGTGAGTGTACATGGCTTTATTGAAGGTACTGGCAACAACTCTATTTGCCGTATGACAATTTTGTGTATGCTTACACATGCATACAGAGTCTCTTTCTTCATTCATGAGACGGCTGACACTGTGTGTATGGGTATGGGACCATTGGCATGAGACCATTTTAGTAATAGATTGCCCTCTATATGTGGGATTATTCAAGCGATCGATTGCTGTGTGTGTGTATGTCTTCACGTGCTATGATGCATAGGTAGTTTACCCATGTGGAGACATATAGATACATATCAATATGGTCCTTGATGGTTGCGACATTTTTAGACACATTGGATAGGTTTTTTGCATTTGTATGTTTGGAGAACTACATTTACATTTTCTTTGTGTCTTTATGAATTTTCTGGCTGCCTCCCTCATATTTGTGTGATTATGTTATGTCCTCCCCAGGTGCAGTCCACCTTTTTATCTGATGTATTGCATTATGTTTAATTAATTAATTAATTATGTATCATTTAAAAAATTATATTTATATTTTGCTACTATACCCGTTTTAGTCTCAGTTTATCCTTAGTTGTGTATGTTTATGTACACTGAGTGGGTACGTTATTGCAGGGTACTCTCTACCACATAGGATCACTATTTTGTGAACGCGAATCTATGTGTATTCTGTGACTGTTGTATTTTAATCATTACACTGACTGGCAGAGGAAGTGTCTGGCTGCAGCAGAGCTATCCCTGAACTGACAACCCCCTCATCTGCCAACCTTCCAACCTTGTTGGGGTGTGTCGGATCAATTCTAGCCTCCCTTGCACTCTTCCCTCTACCCCACTTTCTAACTGTTACCCAGCTAGCTACCGGTACCTCATTTTCATGATTCCTGAATGGGAAGTAGTAGGAAAACAAAAATAGTAATCTGGACTGTTTATCTGCAGTACTACTCATGTATTACTGTAGATAATAATCCAAAATCAGGGTGACACTTTCCCTTTAAGCTACAATAGGCACCACAGGCCATGTGAGGCTCATCATGTAGGGGCAATATTACTGTACTGAGCTGCAGGTGAAGTATGAATGATATCTTCCCGTGGTTTTCCAAGTCAGATAAAAACAAAACCCAAACCTCCCAATCCTCCCAGATCTGATGGGATAGTCCTGAGAGGGCTGTGGTATGTCCCAATTTCAACTGTATGTGTATCTTGAGGATGCAGATATAGTTAAATTCAATGGTGAAGCATTCCTTGGCCTGTGCGCTCTCTTGCTCAGCTCAGAAAGCACAATGACATCACACCTGCTGCTAAGGAGAGCATGATGTGCTCCATTTATTGGGGATAAGGGGGCATAACTACTGAGTGAAGGCACAAAAGGTACAAGCTACTGTGTGGAAGCACCAAGAGGACATTCTACTGTGTTTGGGCACTACAGAAGCACTCTACTGTGTGGGAACTCTAAGGGGGCATTCTGCTGGCTGGAGCACTAACGGAGCATCACTGCTGTGAAGGTGGCACTACGGGAACATAATTAGTGTTGGGGCACAAAGGGGGCATAACTACTGTGTTGGGGCACTAAGAGGGAATAACTAGTGTGTGGGGGCCCAAAGGAGGAATAACTACAATGTGAGGACGGGATGGGATTGGGCGTGTATAGATAGGCATTGAGCAGAGTTTGGAGGCATGGTTTAGTGTAAAAAAACAATTGCCACGATGTGCTACACGCGCCACAGCTGTGCAAAATCTGATAACTGTATATCATTAATTGCTACGCAGTGATGGAAGGAAGGCTAAGAATAAGAGATGTGGGTTGTATCATTGTGTATACAGCCCTATATGTGGAGTGCACTCACTAGATACAGTACAGAGTCCAATAGTGATACAATGAGTAGCATAACTACAGTATATATACAGTCCTACAGTGAGAAATTGAAGACCTGAATTATGTATACAGCCCTATAGTGATATGTGGAGCACAGTCACTACATTTAGTCCTATATTGAGACAAGGAGCACCATAATTATATATACAGCCCTATAGTAAGAAATGGAGCACTTGACTTATATACCAAATACATCTCTATAGTGATTTATGGAGCACTAATAAATAAAGCCCTATAATAGTAAATGGCACCCTACATATAGGTACTATTCAGGTGTGTGTATTATAATAGTGCTCCATGGCTGTATATATAATTTGTGCTCTGTATCTCACTATAGCGCTCTATAGTTATGGCGCTCCTCGTGTCACCTTAGGACAGGGGTCAGCAACCTCTGACACTCCAGCTGTGGTGAAACTTCAACTCCCAACATGCTCCATTCACTTCCTATGGGAGTTCTGAGAACGGCCAAGCAAGTGTGCATGCTGGAATTTGTAGTTTCACCACAGCTGGAGTGCCGAAGGTTGCTGATCTTTGCCTTAGGACTATATACATTATGAAATGACTGGCCGTCTTTATATCATTATAGGGCTGTATATAAAATGATAGTGCTTCATATATTACTAAACTATAGAGCTGTATTTAAGGGTTAGGCCTCTTGCACACTGGCCCGCATACGGCGGGTCCGCAATACACGGGACACCGGCCGTGTGCATTCCGCATCACGGATGAGGACCCATTCACTTGAAACTTGGGTCCGCAAATCCGGAGATGCAGTGTAGAACTGAACCACGGAACGGAGGCACTACGGAGTGCTTTCGTGGGGTTCTGTTACGTGCTTCCGTTCCCCAAAAAGATAGAACTTGTTCTATCTTTTTGCGTAACGGACGGATCGTGGACCCCATTCAAGTGAATGGGGTCTTGATCCGCATGCGGCTGGCCCACGGTCAGTGCCCGTGCAATTTGCGGGCCGCAGCACGGGCACGGCCAGCACACATTCGTGTGCAAGAGGGAGCTCTGTCCTGTTCTCTTAAAGGGGTATTCCACTGTATTTGTGACTACAGTTGGAGGTTTGCCGATCCTGTCTACTTGTGTTGGCTTCACCGTACGCCAAATTAGACCCATCAATATGATGAGGCTAAATATACTTTTTTTTTTCATAGGGCCACTTCAGGCTCCCAGTCTGTCCTTAAAATGTAATAGAGAATTGCATAAAAGCTAAAATAAATGAAACAGAAATGTAAAACGGCTGGGTTTAGTCTGGGGCTGACAATGCTCTTCTACAGGGCAACCTCACTACGGTTTTATTCTTACCCCGAACCTGCCCTTATATCCAGCCACTACCTTATAGTATATATGTAAAAAAATAACCACATGAAACAATGTAGTTACATATCTTGCTAGTGGTTACAAGGCTGTAAATAACTTTCACGTGAAGGGTTGCTTTGTTGCACAGGAGAATCCTAATATGATGTTACCAGCAGCAAACAGGACATCTGGTTGGGGACCTGCACATCTGTGATTATCTTCTCAAGGCTGAAATAAAATGTGCACTGTGTCCCTAGGGACGTAAAACAGGCACATTTTCATTTATGAAACCCTCCATTTCTGATCAGTGTCCCCCAGGAGACCTTGATGTTTTTGCATCTTAGCCTGCACCCAGATAACCCAAAACGTGCCAGTGTCTTGCATTCAGAAGTCTGTAAACCTAGCTTTCTGTTGATTATTTTTTATATATATTTTTACATGCAGTATATGAAGGTTATTTCTTCAAAGTTATGACCTATTTGGAGTTGGTTCTTGGCAACCACTTAGGCTGAGTTCACATCAGCATTCAGCCTTTCCGTTCCCCTGCTCCGTTATAGGAGCAGGAGAACGGAAAGGACGGATTTGGCACATAACTGAGCCGAACGGAGCCTACGGACCCCATAGACCCCCATAGACTATAATGGGGTCCGTTATGTTTCCGCTCAGAAGATGATTTTGGAGCGGAGACAAAAGTTGTGCATGCAGGACTTTTGTCTCCGCTCCAAAATCATCTTCTGAGTGGAAACCTAACGGACCCCATTATAGTCTATGGGGGTCTATGGGGTCCGTAGGCTCCGCTCGGCTCAGTTATGAGCCGAATCCGTCCTTTCCATTCTCCTGCTCCTATAACGGAGCAGGGGAACGGAAAGGCTGAACGCTGATGTGAACTCGGCCTTACTTTTAACTTTGAAATGACAGACCTCTGAAATCAACTCAATTGTCCCTACTTTACGCTGCCGTTAGTATGGGCAGCATAAAGTGGATGACAGGTTCCCTTTAATATTCTATTTTCTTTTCGTTTGCAAAAGCCCCCAACTAGCTTTACCCCACTGATCACTACCCCTCAGTATACGAAAGTCCTGCACCTTTTAGACTTCTCTTATGCTGCACCTTGCTACATCTCCGCTCTTCTTTCTGTGTACTGCCATCTGCCATTGAACCACAGTTATCATCGTCATTGCATCATCTCCTTCAATCTAACTTCCAGTCTTCATGCTTTCTCCTATGCTGGGTTGTCTGGTTTAGAAAAAAACTATTTCATTTACATTTTTTTTGTTAATATTGTATGGTTGAGGAGAGCAGTTGCAAAAAAGGGTCTCTCGTTCTGAATGACTTGTCATGTCCTACAACCATATGATTTAAAGAGGTTGTTCAACAAAAAATATTTAGCATTTTTCAAGCCAGCACCTGAATCGGAATACTTTTGTAATTGCAATTAATTAAAAATTGAGTATAGCCACTGAGTTATTGAATAAAATGTATGTATATAGCGCCGCCTGCTGTTTGTTCATTTCTTTATCTCTCTGCCCATGTCACTGAGGTGGACGCACATGCTCAGTTCCAAACTCAACCGGCACGTGCCTTATTTTTGTTAGAAGCTATGGCAGTTACAGGGAGAGAGCTCCAGCAGAAAGGATACGTCCCTTCAGAGAGAGAACTGCAGCAAAAGATGACCCACCCCTGAGCTGCCAGCTTGAAATAAATCTATCAGAACATTTGGAGCAAATAATGGGGAGATCTTTGGATCCATATGAGGCACAGGCCTGGTTCTAATTTTGTTAGAGATTGTCATATACTATTTCATCTAATTTTCCATTGTTACATTATTCATGAGATAACCCTCTTTAAGTGGGTATCATGTACCTGTGGTGGTGCTGCAAGGAAATTCAACACTTAGCAAAGTTTTCCCATAGATTGCAGGAGGTTCCAGTAGGGGGACATTGTGTGATCAGCTTATTGTCGAGGGATTTATCTAACAAGTTGGGGTTGTCCAAAGCGGAGGACCCCTTTAACATTTGTTCTCACATTCCCAACTTTTCATTCAGACAATGACTTACACTGATTATTCTCCCCTATTCCGACCTCTCACTCACATCTAATGGACGTCTCCCATGCTGCACCTTCATCATTGTCCAGTATAAACCTGCCCAGTTACTGAACAATGACCAATAATTCTCTCGCTGTCACTGATCATCTTTCATGCTGACATAGAAATCCTTGTTTGTCATTGTTGCGTCCCCTGTCACATGTAAACTGTATAGAGTGAAGGACAATCACACAAACAAAGCCCCCTGACAATTGTATCACTGATCGACGATATAGCAAGTCAGTGCTTGTTTACGTGCATTTACTATACAATAATTGGAGTAGTTATGGCCAGATATGTTCCCACTTCACAGTAATGGCCATATATGTTCCAACTTCACAGTAGTTATGCCCAGATATGTTCCCCCTTCACAGTAGTTATGGCCAGATATGTCCCCCTTCACAGTAGTTATGCCCAGATATGTTCCCCCTTTCACAGTAGTTATGGCCAGATATATCCCCCTTCACAGTAGTTATGCCCAGATATGTTTCCTCTTCACAGTAGATGTCCCCCTTCACAGTAGTTAAGCCCAGATATAATCTCCCTTCACAGTAGTTATGGCCAGATATGTCCCCCTTCACAGTAGTTATGCCCAGATATGTTCCCACTTCACAGTATTTATGGACAGATATGGGCCCCCTTCACAGTAGTTATGGCCATGGCCAGATATGTTCCCCCTCCACAGTAGTTATGACCATGGCCAGATATGTTCCCCCGTCACAGTAGTTATGCCCAGATATGTTCCCCCTTCACAGTAGTTATGGCCAGATATGTGCCCCCTTCACAGTAGTTGTGCCCAGATATATTCTCCCTTCACAGTAGTTATGGCAAGATATGTCCCCCTTCACAGTAGTTATGCCCAGATATGTTCCCACTTCACAGTATTTATGGCCAGATATGTGCCCCCTTCACAGTAGTTATGGCCAGATATGTTCCCCCTTCCCAGTAGTTATGCCCAGATATGTGCCCCCTTCACAGTAGTTATGGCCAGATATGTGCCTCCTTCACAGTAGTTATCTCCAGATATGTACCCCCTTTTACAGTAGTTATGGCCATATATGTGCCCCCTTCACAGTAGTTATGCCAAGATATGTTCTCCCTTCACAGTAGTTATGCCCAGATATGTGCCCCCTTCACAGTAGTTATGGCCCGATATGTGTTCCCTTGACAAAACCCAGATATGTGGCCCCTTCACAGGAAGAAAAAAAAAAACTGTAAATACCTAGTTGCTCCCCAATAGCAGGCGGGATACTGTCACACATAGCGCTGCTGGACTGTACAGGAGGAGTCTACAGGCTAATGCCCGGCCTGCACCGCTCTTCCCACACAGCCCAGCAGCGTGGAGCGCCGGCAGCTGAGCTGAATGCTGAAGCGGGAGCCGACGGTTCCTGCTTCACCATTACAATTAGCTGTCTCTGTGTCCTATAGATGCAGAGACAGATGAGCAGGACATACTTCAGCCATTCCGGGGCCCGCGGGACAGCCACTGAAATCCAGGACTGTTCTGCCGGATCTGAGATGGTTGGGAGGTATGCCTACACCTATCATTTTCCCATGTCCATATATTTTGCTCATATCCTCATAACTTCAATGGTGCTGCACTTTCAAACATCTGTAATCTCTGTGTTCTGCCTTCTCCATTGTCTCCATCTTGCCAGTGCCCATCTTCCTTATACATGGTGTCTCATCGTATTTATGCCCTAATATGCCCTGGGGGGGGAGAGGGGGACGCTCTTTAAAGACCTGTCACCACTCCTGACTTGTCTGTTTTACTAAATGATTTTATTACCCATGCAATGCCGATTCTGGAGCTTCTTTTCATATAAGACTGTGTTGTTCTGTTCTTCTATTATTCCAAGTAGAAGTTTATTAATTAATCTGCAACTGGGTGTAATTAGGGGTGTGTCCCTGCCCAGTCTCACACTGGCAGCACTGATTGGACAGTGTCAGACTGTGAGGGGCACACCCACAACTGGTAACACCCAGTTGCAGATTAATTACTAAACATTTTGTTAAGCCTGGCCTCTAAGACTCCTTACGCCATTTAAGACGCTCTCCATAAGTAGATATTGTATTCCCCAAACACTAAGCTTTTTGTTGGAATAATAGAGGAACAGACATAGAGTATATGTAAAAAGATGCTCCAGAATTGTTATTGCATGGGGAATGCAAATAGTAACAAAAACAGGTCTTTAAGTTAACATAGTAAAAGGTTATTTTCTGATTTACCAGCCAAAAAAAAACTTTTTTAAAAAATAATATGCACTTTGCTTATCCCCCAACGCCAATATGTTGTTTCACTTTAGTTGGTTGGTTGGTTGGTTGGTTATTGGCTGGTTAAAAAATGGCTTTTATTGTGTCACATTATCTTAAAATTTATTTTCGGAAGAAATTTTTTGGAACCAGCAGAAAGTTAAAAAAAATGATAAATGAGGTTTCACTCCCTGAACACATCCAGCGCGGTTTAGATTCAGGAGTAGGAAACAAAGGTAAAATGGATGAGAAACGATTATCTATTGTCTGAGATACAAGTTTCAACATGTCTGCGATCTGTGGGCGAAGGAATGATCTGCCAATTGTGTTCCTCGCAATAAATGATTGCGGATGTTATGTGTTCTGTAGAATAGCAAAAATGTAATGGGGGAGGGGAGATTACCTGGTACAACTCCGTCCTGGCAATTAACTGTGTAGGCAGAATTCAATAGAAAAATGTGTCTGTAGGTCTTATGCCTAATCTATCTGTCTCATATATATATATATATATATATATATATATATATAATCTATCTATCTATCATCTCACATTTATAATCTATCTATCTATCTATCTATCTATCTATCTATCTATCTATTATCTATCTATCTATCTATCTTTCAGAATTCTCTCATAATAATAATGTGCAGTGAGTTCTAGGCTCCTACATGACTGGTTCCCCATCTGCAGTACCTCTTGCTTCCTACAGTGGGCAGTATTTCAGTGGGATTTATTCCTGTAAGGCCTCATGTACACGACCGTTCTGTTTTTTGCGGTCCGCAAACTGCGGATCCGCAAAAAACGGATGCCGCCCGTGTGCCTTCCGCAACGGGCGGCCCATTGTAGAAATGCCTATTCTTGTCCGCAAAACGGACAAGAATAGGACGTGTTCTATTTTTTTTGCGGGGCCACGGAACGGAGCAACAGATGCGGACAGCACACGGAGTGCTGTCTGCATCTTTTGCGTCCCCATTGAAGTGAATGGGTCCGCATCCGAGCCGCAAAAACGGCGGCTCGGATGCGGACCCAAACAACGGTCGTGTGCATGAGGCCTAAGGCTACATGCACACGAACGTTGTTTGTTTCCGTGTCCGTTCCGTTTTTTTTGCGGAAAAAATGGGTCCTCATCAGTATGTCCTTAACGTAGCCCCGCAAAAAAAATAGAACATGTCCTATTCTTGTCTTCTTTTAGGCATTTTTACAATGGATCTGCAAAAAAAACGGATGGCATATGGACCGCAAAACACATACGGTGGTGTGCATGTAGCCTAAACCATCTATAAAGTACTTGTAATGTGGTGTCACTTTGGATGCACTCTTGTGACTCTCCCATGTATGAGACATTTCCACAGCATGGCAACGCTGTTTGCTAATAGCCGCCTTTAGCAGGAGGTGTGGATTGTCGCATGTAACCGTCAGGTGTTCTCTGGAGAGAGAAGCAGGAGGAGGACGCAGCACTCAGGACAATTGTCTCTCAACGTTTCAGGAAAATCTGTTTTAAAGGCTGAAACATTAGCAGCTTTGCATCTTAGAATGGATTATCCAAATCATCAAACTACTTTCCTTAAATCATTTGTGTTGCTTGGGACCATGCTGCTTTCACTGTGTAACTGTATCATTTTGCATCATAACTGAAGTACTCTGTGCTGCTGTGGTGCAGCATCTTGATTAGGAATAGTTCACATCTCCATTTATTTTTCCGTTCTTCTCATCCATCAAACGAGTCCTGTGCAAAAATGGATTCTGTGCATCCGTTTAAGCCATTTCCGTCTGAGATACGCTTTTTTTACATGGTGAAAAAAAGTACCTTTTTCCCCCCTCCGTGTTTTGTGGTCTGCCCACGTGTGTTCCGCAATTTGTGGAACGGAACCGGCTGCCCATTACAGAAATGCCTATTCTTGCCCGCAAAACGAATAAGGAAGGATAGGACATGTTCTATTTTTTTTTTTGCGGGGCCACGGAACGGAGCAACGAATGCGGACAGCACACGGAGAGTGACCCACTGGCCCACATTTACTTATGTGAGTGCACTTAGATTTTGGTATAAATTTCGGCATAATGTGGATTATTTATCAAGGGACTTGCGACTATTTTAGACATCCCCTTTTTTGACAATATTAAAGTTGCATGGCTGGTGTCAGAAATTTACAGTTGGGACAGGGGTGGAGCGGGGGCGTGCCAGGGGCAGTGTCAGGGCTAGGTCTCTAGCCCTGGCAAATTCACATACATGTTGGCTAAAAATTACGCCTGCCTAGTTTTTCCGCCAGACGCACGGCTGCCAGAAAATTAGCCCAATTTATGACGACTCATTATAAATCCGTCTAATCCTCCGGCTGCACAAGGGGAAACAAAGATCGGCGTGAAAATTCCGGTCCATGTAAAAGCGCCTCAATGTTGCAAAATGTGGTTCATCTGCAAAGTTTTTGCAGTCATTATTTGCAGGAAAGGGATGCGGCCTAATAAGCGCCATTTTATGCCAAAATGGCACCGCAGTTCTCAGTCTAAGCCAACTAAGTTGAGTCAGAGAAAAGTGTCTATCACTGCGCCACATTCATTATCCAGCCTCAGCCTCTGTGCTCGTCTACACAGCCTGTCTAAGGTTACGCCATGTTCGGGGCCAGAGTGTCCCTTTAATTGCCGCAGGTCGGAGGGCTCCACCTGTTACCCCTGGAAACAGCTGTCAGTGACTGCGTTACTGATGAAAGGGTTAAGGGTGCAGGTCACAGAACATGACTATCGGGTCTCCGCAGCCCTCAGACTAGCATGGCCAAATGTGGATGTTTGGAGCGGCGCTGAGTGTTGTAACCTGGCAGCGGCTCAGCTCTCCACTGCCATGCTCTTCAAACATTGTGAGGAGCTCGAATGTTATGGCCTGAGCTGGCAGCGCAGCGCTCTCATTGTTGAGCTCACTATTTCCACTGTCCTAGAGCTGTCAGGAGATTAACTCTATAGTGCCCTGGAAACGACCCACTTACTGTTACCCGGATTCATCAGGAGCCTCCATCTCAGATTGCGTTACATCTGCAGAAAGAAATACTGCAGCATTCAGCGCTGTCAATTCCGATGACAAAAAGACACCATGTGAACAGGACCTTAAAGCGGTTTCCATTTTTCTGTAAAGGCTCATGCACACGACCGTATGAATTTTGCAGTCCCCAAAAATGGATCTGCAAAAAATACGGATAACATCCGTGTGCGTTCCGTATTTTGCGGAGCGGAACAGCTGGCCCCTAATAGAACAGTCCTCTCCTTGTCCGTAATGTGGACAATAATAGGACATGTTCTATTCTTTTGCGGAATGGACATACGGAAACGGAATGCACATGGAGTACCTTCTGTTTCTTTTGGAGGACCCATTGAAATGAATGGTTCCGCATACGGTCCGCAAAAAAAACGGAACGGAAACAGAAAGAAAATACGCTTGTGTGCATGAGCCCTTAATAACACTTTATCATTGTATCCAATCTCTAAGCTCAACACACCAGTAGCACAAATTGCTCTACTGTTTGTTACAATGTGTCAGTGCAGATAAAATGTATCCGTCTGGAGTCCACAGGAGATTGTCTAGACTGGATACAAGTGTAATGTGAAGCATTAGGGTCCATTCACACGTCCGCAAAATGGGTCCGCATCCGTTCCGCAATTTTGCGGAACGGGTGCAGACCCATTAATTTTCAATGGGGCCGGAATGTGCTGTCCGCATCCGCATTTGAGGATCCGCACTTCCGCATCCGTGCTTCCGTTTCCGCAAAAAAAATAGAACATGTCCTATTCCGGGTCCGCAAAATACTTACGGACGTGTGAATGGACTCTTAATGGACCCATAGGTGAGGGAAGATTTCAGTCTCTGGATGTAAATAATAAACTGACAGCAAGCATAATTGGAGTCAAGTAGAACTGGCTTAGTTGCCCATAGCAACCAATCAGATTCCACCTTTAATTTTCCAAAGGAGATCTGAAAAATGAAAGGTGGAATCTGATTGGTTGCTATGGGCAACTAAGCCAGTTCTACTTTGCCCCAGTGTTGATAAATGTACCCCACAGTATGTGAGAAATATGCAGAGCTTTTCATGGTGCGATAATAATGTGTTATTTGCATAAAATTAGCAGTCTTTACCTAATTATTAGGGGTATTATAGGGGTATTGTGGTTATATCATGCCCACGAACGTAAGGGCACCGTGCCCATGCTGCGGACCGCAAATTGCGGTCCACAATGCACGGGCACCTACCGTGGGGCAGCCGCTTGCGGATCGCAGACCCATTCACTTGAATGGGGTCCGCGATCCGTCCTTTCCGCAAAAAGATAGATCAAGTTCTATCTTTTTGCGGAACGGAACACCACTCTGTAGTGCTTCCGTTCCGCACCGCATCACCGGATTTGCGGACCCATTCAACGGATGCGGAATGCACATGGCTGGTGACCCGTGTAATGTAGAACCGCCGTATGTGGCCCGCAGCACAGGCACAGAGCCCTTACGTTTGTGGGCAAAAGGCCTTAGATTGATAGGGACTGACTGCTAAGCCCTGTACCGATCACCAGAACAGGATCCCATAGCCCGTCACCGCACCTGCTGCTGCTGGAAAGAGCACAGGCTGTGAAATGATGGATCAGGGAGTCGACTACTCCCACTCCCTGTGATGTCTCTCTGCCTTGCCGTAACCTCTTATAGGATCTAGGCCTAGTGCCTGTGGCCTATCAAAGGCAAAGACAGGCGGTGCAATAACATAAACATCATCTCACCACTTGAGCCGGACAGCATACAGCTCAGGAACCAGACCCAGAAGAGGCCGGCACCACATCGCTGACAGATGCATTAAGGTAAGTATTTGAGTTTTATTGTTTTTTTATTTGGCACCATGGTGTTTGGCCACCATGGGGGAGAGCACTATGGGGGCATCTACTGGAGGCTCTAAATAGGGCATTTTGTACTGGCACACATAAGGACGCATGTTCTTCTACTGGCATACATTACGAGGGGGCACTATGGAGACTGGCTCTACTGGGGACACTAAGAAGGACCATTTTTTTGTACTAGCACACAGAAGGGGGCATTTTTTGCACTGGCACGCATTATAAGGGGGTATTTTTGTACTGGTGCACATTATAAAGGGGTATGTTTTGTACTGGTGTACATTGTAAGGGGTATTTTTTGTACTGGAGGACATTATTTGTTTTTTTTTTGTTCTCGTGCACATTATAAGGAGGTATTTTTTGTACTGACACACATTATAAGAGGGAATTTTTGTATTGGCACACATTAGGGGGCATTTTTCTATTGGCACACATTATTATTATTATAATAGGAGAATGATTACCACTGGGGGATTATGGGGAACATGATTACTAGTATAGCACAATGAGGGCATTATTACTATTGGGGACACTGTTAATACTAGGGGTACTCTGGCAGATTATTTCTATTGGTGGGACTTTGGGGAGCACTATTACTGTAGGGGAGCACCTTGGCACAGTATCAGCTTAGCACAATTATTTTTGGGGGACATTATGTTTACAACTAAGGATGAGCGAATCGACTACAGATGAAACATCCAAAGTCGATTTGCATAAAACTTCGTTCCAATACTGTATGGAGCAGGAGCTATGTACAGTATTAGAATGTATTGGCTCCGATGAGCTGAAGTTATTACTTTGCGAAGTCTCTCAAGACTTCGCGTAATAACTTCATAAATTAATTTGTACTGTAAAAAAACATTTCCCGAACTCGGGTTCGGTTCCAAGGTACCACTCCTTCTCCGGAGCTCCTGCTCCGTACAGTATTAGAACAAAGTTTTATGCGAATCAACTTTGGATGCTTCATCCAAAGTCGATTCGCTCATCCTTATTTACAACACTATTAGTGTCAGGGACACCATGAGCTAGGCACAGTGTTTTATTAGGGCATTGTGTGCCAATAATTATTGACGGGAGCGCTATCTGTGTGATACTGGTATTTTCAGGGGGTATAGCATTGGGGAGCACAGCGGGCACAGTACTGGGGGTGGCAGGATGGGGTGTTCAGAAGGTGGGGAAAATGATGGAAAAGTAGGAAACTAAGATGTCTGTTTGTCAAACTTTGTAGAAACAAGAGATGGCTGATAGAAATCATTATGGCAGTCTGGTCCGAATGGAGAAGATGAGGAAAGACATTGGGCCAGATTTATCATTACTCTGACAGCTCACTCCACTTTCACATATGGCTAAAGTCAGTTTTAGCCAAGTCAGATTTAGGATCGGCCCTTTAAGACTGTAATAAATGTGGTTTGACGGTAGCAGTTTATCCGTCAGTAAGCAGCTTTACAAAAGCCGCACATCTTTACGAAAAAGTCGCACGTTTTTATGAAAAAGTTGCATGTTCTATTAAAAAGTCTCATAAGATAAGCATGGTCCTCACTGGAGTGAAATTGCAACTTTTTTGCGACTTTTTAAATAGTCCCAATAGTAAATCTGTCTAGAGATTAATTTACATAAGAAAACACGCCCACTTTCAGAAAACTGGCGAGCATAGTGCAGAGCAGAAAAAAGTCGCAAATTTGTGCGCAGTTTTAGCGTTTGGGACTTTTTTGGGGACTTTTTCACTCCATTATTCTGACCTGAGCTAATGATAAATCTGGCCCAATGTCTACAGAGGAGACATCACTGGATGTAAGAGGTATGTGGCGCTGTATTACCTTGTATGTTTTGTACTGCTGTATGTAATGTTTTCCAAGTATGTATTTAACAGTAGGGCTGGAGGGAAGGGGTTAGGTTGAGAATTTGGCATGGGAGGGTGCCTTTTCATTTTTTGCCTCAGGCAACAGAAAGGCTAGGTGCACCCCTGCCCCTGGCCACAAAGCACTGAGGGAAGGGGGGCCCAAGCTGAACTCTTGCACCAGGGCCCATGAGCCTTTAGCTATGCCCTTGTATTCAACTATATCTGCATCTTCAGAAAACAGATACCGTTGAAATCGGGACATACACCAGACGTCTCGGGACCATGGGACAGCCACTGAAATCCGGTACTGTCCTGCTGGATCTGGGACAGTTGAAGTGAATTAAGTGAAAAAAGAGGAAAAGTTGAATCTTTTATTCTTTTTACCCTTTTATGATCTACTCCGGATCTTGGCCTCCAAAACTGCATCAGAAAATCTGACTGTGTGGCCGTACCCTCGTTTATTATAAAACAGTCTACATCCCCAGAAGACAATTATAGAAATACTACTGGTGGTCAGGGCCGGCGCCACCAGTAAGGCGACTTAGGCAGTCGCCTAGGGCACCATTTAGCAGGGGGCGCCCGTTCGGCCAGCTGGCAGCGCCCTTCATGCTGCGCCTCCTGAGCGGCTGAGCGATTGCCGCTCTAAAGAATCTCCGGCCGCCGGCTCAGTGCTGCGCAGCCTGCCTGCGCCTGCTGTCATGCTGTGTCTGCTCTGTGCTGTTGTTAATGTAGCGTGGCCGAGCTCTGTTCGGTCCGCGGTACAGGAGCTTTTGTTTCCTGTACCCGGCCGGACTGACAGGAAGTGCTAACTTAGTGTGCACTTCCTTTCAGTCCGGCCGGGTACAGGAAACAAATGCTCATGTACCGCGGACCGAACAGAGCTCGGCCACGCTACACTAGAGGTGGGGAGGGCTGGAATTAGAGTGAAAAGGGAGGGGGGGGGGGCTGAAATGAGAGTGACAAGGGAGGAGGAGGAGGAGGGGGGGCTGGAATGAGAGTGACAAGGGAGGGGGGGGCTGGAATGAGAGTGACACGACAAGGGAGGGGGGGCTGGAATGAGAGTGACAAGGGAGGGGGGGCTGGAATGAGAATGACAAGGGTGGGGGGGGGGGCTGGAATGAGAGTGACAAGGGAGGGGGGGCTGGAATGAGAGTGACAAGGGAGGGGGGGCTGGAATGAGAATGACAAGGGGGGGCTGGAATGAGAGTGACAAGGGAGGGGGGGTAAAATGAGAGTGACAAGGGAGGGGGGGTAAAATGAGAGTGACAAGGGAGGGGGGCTGGAATGAGAGTGACAAGGGAGAGGGGGGCTGGAATGAGAGTGACAAGGGAGGGGGGGCTGGAATAAGAGTGACAAGGGAGGGGGGGCTGGAATAAGAGTGACAAGGGAGGGGGAGGTAGAATTAGAGTGACAAGGGAGGGGGAGGTAGAATTAGAGTGACAAGGGAGGGGGGGCTGGAATGAGAGTGACAAGGGAGGGGGGGCTGGAATGAGAGTGACAAGGGAGGAAGAGGTAGAATGAGAGTGACAAGGGAGGGGGGCTGGAATGAGAGTGACAAGGGAGGGGAGGTAGAATGAGAGTGACAAGGGAGGGGGAGGTAGAATGAGAGTGACAAGGGAGGGGGGTAGAATGAGAGTGACAAGGGGGGGTAGAATGAGAGTGACAAGGGAGGGGGAGGTAGAATGAGAGTGACAAGGGGGGGTAGAATGAGAGTGACAAGGGAGGGGGAGGTAGAATGAGAGTGACAAGGGAGGGGGGGAAATGAGAGTGACAAGGGGGGGGGGGGGGGGGGAGAGTGACAAGGGAGTCCCCAGAGCCAGACTGCAGCCAGCGACCAGATCATCTTATTGTCCTGGTGGTAAGTAGACAATGCAATATGTTTATTATGTAATTGTTTAGTTATTAATACTACATTGGAAACTAATTTACCTCACATTTATGGTCCATTCACACATCAGTGTGTGTTTTGAGGATCCACAAAACACGGACAGCGGCAATGTGCGTTCCGCATTTTTGTGGACCGCACATTGCCGGCACTAAGAGAATAGGACATGTTCTATTTTTTTCAGGATCGTCGTGCGGCCCCATAGAAATGTATGGGTCCGCAATTCCGTTGCGCAAAAAGAGACAGCTACAAGAAGCTGGATTAACCCTAAGGGAAACATAGCAGTTCTTTTAATTTAAAAGCTGAGAAAGGGGTGGAACATATGTGATGTCATGATATGGGCAGATCATCTGATAGGGGGGGGGGGCAGCAATTTTTATCTTGCCTAGGGCGGCAAAAATCCTTGCACCGGCCCTGCTGGTGGATAGTGATTTATACTTTATTCCACTTTTTGCAGACTACCAGTTCTCCCAAAACTGGAATACTGGGCAAAATTCCAATCTGTCTAGCATTGGGTAGTCCAGCTATGCAGGTTTTGAAGTTGCATTCCAGACCACCTGCAGTTATGGACTATAGAGAATGATTAAATGCATAATATTATAATAACATAGTAGATTGAGCGTAAAGGCAATCATGGCTACTGTCACCCTGCATGGCTTCATCTACAGCAGAACATATCGTGATGAATGTTTAGTGCTCACAGAGAAAGCTCTGGAATAGGGTCATGTAAGCAGGAGGTAAAATCTAGTGAGGCATGAAGCTCTAGTTCTTCAGCCAAGCTTTCATCACATGTCTCTCTGCCCATCCACAGTCGACCATAAAGTTTAAGTTGGGCTGCCTAGCGACGATCATAACTTCAATGTCTGTCTCGGTGCCCATAGCAAACAATCACAAATATAATGCACAGTTCAGCCATTCAAACCTTCAATCCAGAACTACTGCTATAATACTGCCTCCTAGGTAGAAGAATATAACAACTATAACATTTTACCAGTGTACAAGATTATATCTACTATAACACTGCTTCCTATGTACAAGAATATACCGTAACTACTGTAATACTGCCCGCTAAGTAGTAGAGGACTACTGTTGTTGTCAAACTAAAAGTGACAGGTCGACATGCCCCTTTCCCTGCCCATAACCCTGCCCACTCCACCCACAGCCCTTCCCAAACTAAGCCTAAATACCGCCCATTCAAACCCCTTTTATTCTGTTAGATCTGATATTACGTCAGTAATTTAATTAAGTTTTAGTATCTTTAAAAATAAAAAGATATTAAGCTTGTATTAACCTCTTATTATAAATATTGACAGCGGCTAATTGATCCGTCTATCTTTCTAGGGCCTTTGATGATGTCATACCGCCCATTCAACGCCCCTTTTATTCTGTTAGATCTGATAATGCAGTAATTCAATTAAGTTTTAATATTTTTAAAAATAAAATGATATTAAGCTTGTATTAACCTCTTATTAAGCTATTATAAATATTGACAATAGCTATTTGATCCGTCTAGGATCCTAAAACTAAAAGACCTTTGATGATGTCACCGCAGGTCCTTAAAAGGTAACTGTTGCATTCCCTTTGTTAGTGGACCTGCGATTTTTGAAATTTGCTTTTAATTATATACGATTGTGTTTAATAAAATCGAAGGCGACCCTGAATTAAGCAAAAATATATCAACAGTAGGGATGAGCGAACCCGAACTGTATAGTTCGGGTTCGTACCGAATTTTGGGGTGTCCGTGACACGGACCCGAACCCGAACATTTTCGTAAAAGTCCGGGTTCGGTGTTCGGCGCTTTCTTGGCGCTTTTTGAAAGGCTGCAAAGCAGCCAATCAACAAGCATCATACTACTTGCCCCAAGAGGCCATCACAGCCATGCCTACTATTGGCATGGCTGTGATTGGCCAGTGCAGCATGTGACCCAGCCTCTATATAAGCTTGGGTCACGTAGCGCTGCACGTCACTCTGCTAATACAAGCGTAGGGAGAGGTTGCAGCTGCGACGTTAGGGCGAGATTAGGCAGATTAACTCCTCCAAAAGACTTCATTCAGTGATCGATCTACAGCTGTGGATCATTGAACTGCTGCTATTCAATTGCTCACTGTTTTTAGGCTGCCCAGAGCGTTTTTATATCACTTTTTTCTGGGGTGATCGGCGGCCATTTTGTGGCTTGTGGTGCGCCAGCACAAGCTACCACCAAGTACATTTAACCATCAATAGTGTGGTTATTTTTTGCTATATCCTACATCAGGGTCAAGCTTTCATCAAGTGCATTTAACCATCAATAGTGTGGTTATTTTTTGGCCATATACTACATCAGGGGCAAGCTGAGCTTATGTCACCCAAGTGCATTTAACCATCAATAGTGTGGTTATTTTTTGGCCATATACTACATCAGGGGCAAGCTGAGCCTGTGTCACCCAAGTGCATTTAACCATCAATAGTGTGCTTATTTTTTGACCATATACTACATCAGGGTCAAGCTTTCATCAAGTGCATTTAACCATCAATAGTGTGGTTATTTTTTGGCCATATACTACATCAGGGGTAAGCTGAGCCTGTGTCACCCAAGTGCATTTAACCATCAATAGTGTGGTTATTTTTTGGCCATATAGTACATCAGGGGCAAGTTGAGCCTGTCACCCAGCGCCTAAAAAATAGGCCTCACATTTATATTCAACAAAATCTGTACTGTTTTAGCTGGTCAAGTTATTGTTTGTGACCGTCAAAGCACAGTTTTTGTTCTGGGTTGAAAAACAATTCCCAAATTTGCAATTCTCAAAATTAGTGGTTTCTGCTGTATCAGGCCTACTTTAAATCTATCCCTAAAAGGGTATATTAGATTCAAGGTGCTGATAGGGTCATTCTGAAAAACTTAACACACACGCTACAGTGCAGATCCAAGTCTAATTCTGTGATTAAACGTATACCTGTCACCCAGCGCCTAAAAAATAGGCCTCACATTTATATTCAACGAAATCTGTACTGTTTTAGCTGGTCAAGTTATTGTTTGTGACCGTCAAAGCATAGTTTTTGTTCTGGGTTGAAAAACAATTCCCAAATTTGCAATTCTCAAAATTAGTGGTTTCTGCTGTATCAGGCCTACTTTAAATCTATCCCTAAAAGGGTATATTAGATTCAAGGTGCTGATAGGGTCATTCTGAAAAACTTAACACACACGCTACAGTGCAGATCCAAGTCTAATTCTGTGATTAAACGTATACCTGTCACCCAGCGCCTAAAAAATAGGCCTCACATTTATATTCAACCAAATCTGTACTGTTTTAGCTGGTCAAGTAATTGTTTGTGACCGTCAAAGCACAGTTTTTGTTCTGGGTTGAAAAACAATTCCCAAATTTGCAATTCTCAAAATTAGTGGTATCTGCTGTATCAGGCCTACTTTAAATCTTTCCCTAAAAGGGTATATTAGATTCAAGGTGCTGATAGGGTCATTCTGAAAAACTTCACACACACGCTACAGTGCAGATCCAAGTCTAATTCTGTGATTAAACGTATACCTGTCACCCAGCGCCTAAAAAATAGGCCTCACATTTATATTCAGCTAAATCTGTCATTACTGGTGTGCCTGTATTAGTGTAATACGGTACCTAAATAGATAGCCAGATAGTGTTAGGTGTCTGTAAAAAAAAGGCCTGAATTTTAATTCAATACATTGGCCCGAATAATATTTTTCTTATTGTGGTGAACGGTAACAATGAGGAAAACATCTAGTAAGAGACGCGGACATGGTCGTGGTGGTGTTAGTGGACCCTCTGGTGCTGGGAGAGGACATGGCCGTTCTGCCACAGCCACACGTCCTAGTGTACCAACTACCTCAGGTCCCAGTAGCCGCCAGAATTTACAGACATATTTGGTGGGGCCCAATGCCGTTCTAAGGATGGTAAGGCCTGAGCAGGTACAGGCATTAGTCAATTGGGTGGCCGACAGTGCATCCAGCTGTCACGACTGTATGTGAGCAACAATAGTATACACAGTAAAAGAGCTACTGACCGGACCCAAACTAGGGAGGATAAAGGGTGACCCCTATCCGACCCTCAAAGCTCTCCCTATGCTGCTAAAGCACATGCCCGGATCCAAATGGCGGAACGAGGCATGCCCACGTGCCTAAGACTGATGACCACTGTAACCCCTACAATAGTGGAAGGGGAACGGCCACCGGTGCCCTACTCAGTATATGGAGGGAACCGTGGCCACCTCAGATCCAGTCAGAAAATAATCAGGAACACAACAATGTCTGTACACTTAGCTGAAGGTGTTGCAGCCGCAGAGAAGACGGATCCAAGGACAGCTGGCAATATCCGGAGTGCTTGCTGCAGCAGAACACAGGTCCAGTGAACTGATAGCTACAAGTGAAGATACTAAAGCAAGAGCTACAACTGAAATGAGAACTATAATCCACGCCCTACAATAGGAGGAGGGGTGATATAAAGAGAGGGAAATCAAACGCATGAGGAACAGCTGGGAGGAAGGAAACCAAAAGTAAACAGAGCAGTGAGAACTCCTCCCAGCTCTAGTAGTGACATCATCACAGGGGTGGAGAAACAGAGCTGTGAGAACGTCCCAAAGCTCTGGTAGTGACAGTACCCCCCCCCCCCCTCTACGGGTGGACTCCGGACACCCAGGACCCACCTTCTCAGGATGAGCCCTATGAAATGCCCTGATGAGGCGAGTGGCTTTAATGTCCGACACCGGAACCCACATCCTCTCCTCAGGACCATAACCCTTCCAATGAACGAGGTACTGAAGAGAACCGCGGACAATGCGAGAGTCCACAATTCTGGAAACCTCAAACTCCAGATTGCCATCAACCAAAATCGGAGGAGGAGGCAAAGAGGAGGGTACCGTGGGCTGGACATATGGTTTTAAGAGAGATCTGTGAAATACATTATGTATCTTCCAAACCCGTGGAAGATCAAGACGGAAGGCAACAGGATTGATGACTGACAAGATTTTATAAGGCCCAATAAACTTGGGACCCAATTTCCAGGAGGGATCCTTCAGTTTAATGTTTCTTGTAGACAACCACACCAGATCACCCACATTCAGGTCCGGACCAGGCACACGTCTCTTATCAGCCACACGCCTATACCTCTCACTCATCTTTTTAAGATTACTCTGAATCTTTTGCCAAATGGTAGACAAAGACGAGGAAAATCTCTCCTCCTCAGGTAAACCAGAAAGAGCCCCTCCCGAGAATGTCCCAAACTGCGGATGGAACCCATATGCACCAAAGAATGGTGACTTATCAGAAGATTCCTGACGACGGTTGTTCAGAGCAAACTCAGCAAGAGGGAGAAATGAACACCAATCCTCCTGGTTCTCTGCCACAAAACAGCGCAAATATGTCTCCAGATTCTGATTGAGGCGCTCAGTCTGACCATTCGACTGCGGGTGAAAAGCAGAAGAGAAGGACAGCCGAACCCCCAGGCGAGAACAGAAAGCCTTCCAGAACCTGGACACAAACTGCGTGCCTCTATCGGAAACAATATCAGAGGGAATGCCGTGCAATTTAACAATATGGTCGACAAAAGCTTGCGCCAACGTTTTAGCATTGGGTAAACCAGGGAAAGGTACGAAATGAGCCATCTTGCTAAAACGGTCCACCACCACCAGGATCACCGACTTCCCCGAGGAACGAGGAAGATCCGTGATAAAGTCCATGGACAGGTGTGTCCAAGGACGGGAAGGTATGGGTAACGGGAGAAGGGAACCTGAAGGCCGTGAACGAGGGCGAGCGCACGTCTCACAAGCAGCCACAAAACCCTCCACCGACTTACGAAGAGCCGGCCACCAAAATCTCCGAGCAATGAGATCTACCGTGGCTCTACTCCCGGGGTGACCAGCAAGAACCGTATCATGATGCTCCTTAAAGAGTTTGTGACGTAGCTCAGGAGGCACGAACAACTTCCCAGAAGGACAACGGGCAGGTGCCTCAGTCTGGGCAGCCTGGACCTCGGCCTCCAAATCGGAATATAGAGCAGAAACAACTACCCCCTCCGTCAAAATGGGACCCGGGTCCTCGGAGTTTCCTCCTCCCGGAAAACAGCGAGAGAGAGCATCAGCCTTCACATTTTTTATCCCAGGTCGGAATGTAACAACAAAATTGAATCTGGAGAAGAACAGAGACCATCTGGCCTGTCTCGGATTCATACGCCTGGCCGACTCCAAGTATGCCAGATTCTTATGGTCGGTAAAAACGGTGATAGGGTGCCTGGCCCCCTCCAACCAATGGCGCCATTCCTCGAAAGCCAACTTGATGGCCAACAACTCCCTATCTCCCACATCATAGTTTCTCTCTGCCGGGGAGAGTTTTTTAGAGAAAAAGGCACAGGGTCGCCATTTGGCAGGAGAAGGGCCCTGGGACAAAACCGCACCCACACCCACCTCGGAAGCATCCACCTCAACAATAAAAGGTAAGGAAACATCAGGATGCACCAAGACGGGAGCAGAGGCAAAACTCTCTTTAATCTTAGAAAAGGCTGCAAGCGCCTCCTCTGACCAAGAGGAAAAATCCGCCCCCTTTTTTGTCATGTCAGTGAGGGGTTTGACAACAGAGGAATAATTCAAAATGAACTTTCTGTAATAGTTCGCAAAACCCAGAAAGCGCATCAATGCCTTCTGATTCTCAGGAAGCTCCCACTCAAGTACAGCACGGACCTTCTCCGGATCCATGCGAAAACCAGAAGCAGAGAGGAGAAAACCCAGAAATTGAATCTCCGATACCATAAAAAGACATTTCTCCAGCTTGGCGTACAATTTATTTTCCCGCAGAATCTGCAGAACCTGAAAAAGATGATCCTGATGGGTCTGAACATCAGGGGAAAAAATCAAAATATCATCAAGATACACCAATACAAATTTCCCCATTAAATGGTAGAAAATACTATTAACAAAATGCTGAAAGACGGCCGGAGCATTCATCAGGCCGAAAGGCATAACGAGATTCTCGAAATGCCCGTTAGGGGTATTAAAGGCCGTTTTCCATTCATCCCCCTCTCTGACCCTGACCAGGTTGTACGCGCCTCTCAAATCCAATTTGGAAAACACCTTGGCCCCAACAATTTGGTTGAAGAGGTCCGGGATCAGAGGAAGGGGATAGGGATCGCGAATCGTGATACGGTTCAGCTCCCTAAAATCTAGGCAAGGTCTCAGAGAGCCATCTTTTTTTTTAACAAAAAAAAACCCGCGGCCACAGGTGACTTTGAGGGACGAATATGCCCCTTCTCGAGACTCTCGGAGATATAAGTTCGCATTGCGATTCTTTCCGGGTTTGAGAGATTGTAGAGGCGTGCTTTTGGCAGCTTGGCGCCGGGAATGAGGTTAATGGGACAGTCAAACTCCCGGTGAGGAGGTAGCTCCTGAACACCGCTCTCGGAAAACACGTCCGAGAAATCAGAGAGAAATGATGGCACAGTTTTAGTAGACACCTCTGCAAAAGTCGCTGTGAGACAATTCTCTCTACAAAAGTCACTCCACTCATTTATTTGCCTTCCTTGCCAATCAATAGTGGGGTTATGTCTAGTGAGCCAGGGTAACCCCAAAACTAGAGGAGAAGGCAATCCGTTAAGGACAAAACAAGATATATCCTCCACATGAGTGTCACCTACAGCTAGCCGGATATTGTGAACAATGCCCTTCAGAGATCTCTGTGAGAGTGGAGCAGAGTCAATAGCAAAAACAGGTATATCCTTTTCTAATGTGCAAACCTGAAAACCATGCATGGCTACAAATTGAGTGTCAATAAGATTGACGGCCGCTCCACTATCGACAAAAATCTCACAAGAAATGACTTTGCTCTCTAGCGCCACCCTGGCAGACAGGAGAAAACGGGAACTGCAGGTCAGAGGAAAAGCATCAATTCCTACATCAACTTTGCCCAAAGTAGCAGATGAAGCAGAATTTGATGATTTACCTTTTGAGGTTTTTCTCTTATTATCGCTCTTAGTACAGTTCAAGAATCTCCTAGACGGACAAACATTTGCCAAATGACCTATGCCCCCACAACAAAAACACACCATACTCTGAGGACTAAATCCTCTTTTATCAGGGGCAAGTCGACCTAGCTGCATGGGCTCCTCCTCAGAGGGGAGCGAGACAGGATGAGGCCCCTGCACACTGAATGAGTCCGCACCACTGCCCCTAGACTGACAATGGCTGGACAGAGAGGTCTCGTTTCTTTCTCTTAGACGCCTGTCAAGGCGTACCGCCAATGACATGGCAGACTCTAAGGACGTTGGTCTCTCATGGAAAGCAAACGCATCTTTCAATCTCTCTGAGAGACCATGACAGAACTGACTCCGGAGTGCAGCATCATTCCAACCCGAATCAGCTGCCTATCTCCGAAATTCAGAACAATAAAGCTCCGCAGACAGTTTGTTCTGGCATAAAACACGTAAGTTAGATTCGGCCAGAGCAACACGATCCGGGTCATCATAAATCTGCCCCAGGGCCACAAAAAATCTTTCCACGGATCGAAGGGAGGGATCCCCTGATGGCAGCGAAAAAGCCCAAGTCTGAGCATTACCCCTGAGCAGGGAGATGACAATCCTCACCCTCTGCTCCTGATTACCAGAGGAGTGGGGACACAAGCAAAAATGGAGTTTGCATGCCTCTCTGAAGCGAACAAAATTCTCACTGCCCCCGGAGAACGTTTCCGGAAGTGAGACCTTTGGCTCGCAACAGACTCCATGAGCCGGAGCAGAGCCCAATGCTTGAAGCTGAGTCCTAGATTGACGGAGATCCGCTACTTCCAAAGAAAGACCCTGCATGCGGTCAACCAGGCCAGAAAGCGGATCCATGTCAAAAAAGGACGGTTTTGGTGGATTATAATGTCACGACTGTATGTGAGCAACAATAGTATACACAGTAAAAGAGCTACTGACCGGACCCAAACTAGGGAGGATAAAGGGTGACCCCTATCCGTCCCTCAAAGCTCTCCCTATGCTGCTAAAGCACATGCCCGGATCCAAATGGCGGAACGAGGCATGCCCACGTGCCTAAGACTGATGACCACTGTAACCCCTACAATAGTGGAAGGGGCACGGCCACCGGTGCCCTACTCAGTATATGGAGGGAACCGTGGCCACCTCAGATCCAGTCAGAAAATAATCAGGAACACAACAATGTCTGTACACTTAGCTGAAGGTGTTGCAGCCGCAGAGAAGACGGATCCAAGGACAGCTGGCAATATCCGGAGTGCTTGCTGCAGCAGAACACAGGTCCAGTGAACTGATAGCTACAAGTGAAGATACTAAAGCAAGAGCTACAACTGAAATGAGAACTATAATCCACGCCCTACAATAGCAGGAGGGGTGATATAAAGAGAGGGAAATCAAACGCATGAGGAACAGCTGGGAGGAAGGAAACCAAAAGTAAACAGAGCAGTGAGAACTCCTCCCAGCTCTAGTAGTGACATCATCACAGGGGTGGAGAAACAGAGCTGTGAGAACGTCCCAAAGCTCTGGTAGTGACACCATCACGTTCACATTATCTCCCACCCAGTCTTCTGCAGAAAGCGCACAGATGGCGCATGAAAACCAAGCCCATCAGTCTGTCACATCACTCCCATGCATATCAGGGAAACTGTCTGAGCCTCAAGTTATGCAGCAGTCTCTTATGCTGTTTGAAGACTCTGCTGGCAGGGTTTCCCAAGGGCATCCACCTAGCCCTTCCCCAGGGGTGGAAGAGATAGAATGCACTAACGCACAACCACTTATGTTTCCTGATGATGAGGACATGGGAATACCACCTCAGCACGTCTCTGATGATGACGAAACACAGGTGCCAACTGCTGCGTCTTTCTGCAGTGTGCAGACTGAACAGGAGGTCAGGGATCAAGACTGGGTGGAAGACGATGCAGGGGACGATGAGGTCCTAGACCCCACATGGAATGAAGGTCGTGCCACTGACTTTCACAGTTCAGAGGAAGAGGCAGTGGTGAGACCGAGCCAACAGCGTAGCAAAAGAGGGAGCAGTGGGCAAAATCAGAACACCCGCCGCCAAGAGACTCCGCCTGCTACTGACCGCCGCCATCTGGGACCGAGCACCCCAAAGGCAGCTTCAAGGAGTTCCCTGGCATGGCACTTCTTCAAACAATGTGCTGACGACAAGACCCGAGTGGTTTGCACGCTGTGCCATCAGAGCCTGAAGCGAGGCATTAACGTTCTGAACCTTAGCACAACCTGCATGACCAGGCACCTGCATGCAAAGCATGAACTGCAGTGGAGTAAACACCTTAAAAACAAGGAAGTCACTCAGGCTCCCCCTGCTACCTCTTCTGCTGCTGCCGCCTCGGCCTCTTCTGCTGCTGCTGCTGCCTCTGCCTCTTCCTCCGCCGCCCAGCAAACATGGGATGTACCACCAACACCACCACCTGCGTCACCAAGCATCTCAACCATGTCACACGGCAGCGTTCAGCTCTACATCTCACAAACATTTGAGAGAAAGCGTAAATTCCCATCTAACCACCCTCGATCCCTGGCCCTGAATGCCAGCATTTCTAAACTACTGGCCTATGAAATGCTGTCATTTAGGCTGGTGGACACAGACAGCTTCAAACAGCTCATGTCGCTTGCTGTCCCACAGTATGTTGTTCCCAGCCGGCACTACTTCTCCAAGAGAGCCGTGCCTTCCCTGCACAACCAAGTATCCGATAAAATCAAGTGTGCACTGCGCAACACCATCTGTCGCAAGGTCCACCTAACCACAGATACGTGGACCAGTAAGCACGGCCAGGGATGCTATATCTCCCTAACTGCACACTGGGTAAATGTAGTGGCGGCTGGGCCCCAGGCGCAGAGCTGTTTGGCGCACGTCCTTCCGCCGCCAAGGATCGCAGGGCAACATTCTTTGCCTCCTGTTTCCTCCTCCTCCTACTCAGCTTCCTCCTCCTCTTCTTCCACCTGCTCATCCAGTCAGCCACACACCTTCACCACCAACTTCAGCACAGCCCGGGGTAAACGTCAGCAGGCCGTTCTGAAACTCATATGTTTGGGGGACAGGCCCCACACCGCACAGGAGTTGTGGCGGGGTATAGAACAACAGACCGACGAGTGGTTGCTGCCGGTGAGCCTCAAGCCCGGCCTGGTGGTGTGCGATAATGGGCGAAATCTCGTTGCAGCTCTGGGACTAGCCGTTTTGACGCACATCCCTTGCCTGGCGCATGTGCTGAATTTGGTGGTGCAGAAGTTCATTCGCAACTACCCCGACATGTCAGAGCTGCTGCATAAAGTGCGGGCCGTCTGTTCGCGCTTCTGGCATTCACACCCTGCCGCTGCTCGCCTGTCTGCGCTACAGCGTAACTTCGGCCTTCCCGCTCACCGCCTCATATGCGACGTGCCCACCAGGTGGAACTCCACCTTGCACATGCTGGACAGACTGTGCGAGCAGCAGCAGGCCATAGTGGAGTTTCAGCTGCAGCACGCACGGGTCAGTCGCACTGCGGATCAGCCCCACTTCACCACCAATGACTGGGCCTCCATGCGAGACCTGTGTGTGCCATGTTGCGCTGTTTCGAGTACTCCACCAACATGGCCAGTGGCGATGACGCCGTTATCAGCGTTACAATACAACTTCTATGTCTCCTTGAGAAAACACTTAGGGCGATGATGGAAGAGGAGGTGGCCCAGGAGGAAGAGGAGGAAGAGGGGTCATTTTTAGCACTTTCAGGCCAGTCTCTTCGAAGTGACTCAGAGGGAGGTTTTTTGCAACAGCAGAGGCCAGGTACAAATGTGGCCAGACAGGGCCCACTACTGGAGGACGAGGAGGACGAGGATGAGGAGGAGGTGGAGGTGGAGGAGGATGAGGATGAAGCAGGTTCACAGCGGGCTGGCACCCAACGCAGCTCGGGCCCATCACTGGTGCGTGGCTGGGGGGAAACACAGGACGATGACGATACGCCTCCCACAGAGGACAGCTTGTCCTTACCTCTGGGCAGCCTGGCACACATGAGCGACTACATGCTGCAGTGCCTGTGCAACGACAGCAGAGTTGCCCACATTTTAACGTGTGCGGACTACTGGGTTGCCACCCTGCTGGATCCCCGGTACAAAGACAATGTGCCCACCTTACTTCCTACACTGGAGCGTGATAGGAAGATGCGCGAGTACAAGCGCACGTTGGTAGACGCGCTACTGAGAGCATCCCCAAATGTCACAGGGGAACCAGTGGAAGCCCACGGCGAAGGCAGAGGAGGAGCAAGAGGTCGCCAACGCAGCTGTGTCACGGCCAGCTCCTCTGAGGGCAGGGTTAGCATGGCAGAGATGTGGAAAAGTTTTGTCACCACGCCACAGCTAACTGCACCACCACCTGATACGGAACGTGTTAGCAGGAGGCAACATTTCAATAACATGGTGGAACAGTACCTGTGCACACCCCTCCACGTACTGACTGATGGTTCAGCCCCATTCAACTTCTGGGTCTCCAAATTGTCCACGTGGCCAGAGCTAGCCTTTTATGCCTTGGAGGTGCTGGCCTGCCCGGCGGCCAGCGTTTTGTCTGAACGTGTATTCAGCACGGCAGGGGGCGTCATTACAGACAAACGCAGCCGCCTGTCTACAGCCAATGTGGACAAGCTGACGTTCATAAAAATGAACCAGGCATGGATCCCACAGGACCTGTCCATCCCTTGTGCAGATTAGACATTAACTACCTCCCCTTAACAATATATTATTGTACTCCAGGGCACTTCCTCATTCAATCCTATTTTTATTTTCATTTTACCATTATATTGCTGGGCAACCCAAAGTTGAATGAACCTCTCCTCTGTCTGGGTGCCGGGGCCTAAATATGTGACAGTGGCCTGTTCCAGTGGTGGGTGACGTGAAGCCTGATTCTCTGCTATGACATGAAGACTGATTCTGTGCTGACATGAAGCCAGATTCTCTATTACGGGACCTCTCTCCTCTGCCTGGGTGCCTGGGCCTAAATATGTGACAGTGGCCTGTTCCAGTGGTGGGTGACGTGAAGCCTGATTCTCTGTTTTGACATGAAGACTGATTCTGTGCTGACATGAAGCCAGATTCTCTGTTACGGGACCTCTCTCCTCTGCCTGGGTGCCTGGGCCTAAATATGTGACAGTGGCCTGTTCCAGTGGTGGGTGACGTGAAGCCTGATTCTCTGCTATGACATGAAGACTGATTCTGTGCTGACATGAAGCCAGATTCTCTGTTACGGGACCTCTCTCCTCTGTCTGGGTGCTGGGGCCTAAATATGTGACAGTGGCCTGTTCCAGTGGTGGGTGACGTGAAGCCTGATTCTCTGTTTTGACATGAAGACTGATTCTGTGCTGACATGAAGCCAGATTCTCTGTTACGGGACCTCTCTCCTCTGCCTGGGTGCCTGGGCCTAAATATGTGACAGTGGCCTGTTCCAGTGGTGGGTGACGTGAAGCCTGATTCTCTGCTATGACATGAAGACTGATTCTGTGCTGACATGAAGCCAGATTCTCTGTTACGGGACCTCTCTCCTCTGTCTGGGTGCCGGCGCCTAAATATGTGACAGTGGCCTGTTCCAGTGGTGGGTGACGTGAAGCCTGATTCTCTGCTATGACATGAAGACTGATTCTGTGCTGACATGAAGCCAGATTCTCTGTTACGGGACCTCTCTCCTCTGTCTGGGTGCCGGGGCCTAAATATGTGACAGTGGCCTGTTCCAGTGGTGGGTGACGTGAAGCCTGATTCTCTGCTATGACATAAAGACTGATTCTGTGCTGACATGAAGCCAGATTCTCTGTTACGGGACCTCTCTCCTCTGTCTGGGTGCCGGGGCCTAAATATGTGACAGTGGCCTGTTCTAGTGGTGGGTGACGTGAAGCCTGATTCTCTGCTATGACATGAAGACTAATTCTGTGCTGACATGAAGCCAGATTCTCTGTTACGGGACCTCTGTCTGGGTGTCGGGGCCTAAATATGTGACAGTGGCCTGTTCCAGTGGAGGGTGACGTGAAGCCTGATTCTCTGCTATGACATGAAGACTGATTCTGTGCTGACATGAAGCCAGATTCTCTGTTACGGGACCTCTCTCCTCTGTCTGGGTGCTGGGGCCTAAATATGTGACAGTGGCCTGTTCCAGTGGTGGGTGACGTGAAGCCTGATTCTCTGCTATGACATGAAGACTGATTCTGTGCTGACATGAAGCCAGATTCTCTGTTACGGGACCTCTCTCCTCTGTCTGGGTGCCGGGGCCTAAATATGTGACAGTGGCCTGTTCCAGTGGTGGGTGACGTGAAGCCTGATTCTCTGCTATGACATGAAGACTGATTCTGTGCTGACATGAAGCCAGATTCTCTGTTACGGGACCTCTCTCCTCTGTCTGGGTGCCGGGGCCTAAATATGTGACAGTGGCCTGTTCCAGTGGTGGGTGACGTGAAGCCTGATTCTCTGCTATGACATAAAGACTGATTCTCTGCTGACATGAAGCCAGATTCTCTTTTACGGGACCTCTCTCCTCTGCCTGGGTGCCTGGGCCTAAATATGTGACAGTGGCCTGTTCCAGTGGTGGGTGACGTGAAGCCTGATTCTCTGCTATGACATGAAGACTGATTCTGTGCTGACATGAAGCCAGATTCTCTGTTACGGGACCTCTCTCCTCTGTCTGGGTGCCGGGGCCTAAATATGTGACAGTGGCCTGTTCTAGTGGTGGGTGACGTGAAGCCTGATTCTCTGCTATGACATGAAGACTAATTCTGTGCTGACATGAAGCCAGATTCTCTGTTACGGGACCTCTGTCTGGGTGCCGGGGCCTAAATATGTGACAGTGGCCTGTTCCAGTGGTGGGTGACGTGAAGCCTGATTCTCTGCTATGACATGAAGACTGATTCTGTGCTGACATGAAGCCAGATTCTCTGTTACGGGACCTCTCTCCTCTGTCTGGGTGCCGGGGCCTAAATATGTGACAGTGGCCTGTTCCAGTGGTGGGTGACGTGAAGCCTGATTCTCTGCTATGACATGAAGACTGATTCTGTGCTGACATGAAGCCAGATTCTCTGTTACGGGACCTCTCTCCTCTGTCTGGGTGCCGGGGCCTAAATATGTGACAGTGGCCTGTTCCAGTGGTGGGTGACGTGAAGCCTGATTCTCTGCTATGACATGAAGACTGATTCTGTGCTGACATGAAGCCAGATTCTGTGCTGACATGAAGCCAGATTCTCTGTTACGGGACCTCTCTCCTCTGCCTGGGTGCCTGGGCCTAAATATGTGACAGTGGCCTGTTCCAGTGGTGGGTGACGTGAAGCCTGATTCTCTGCTATGACATGAAGACTGATTCTCTGCTGACATGAAGCCAGATTCTCTGCTATGGCATGAAGAGACTGATTCTCTGCTGACGTGAAGCTAGATTCTCTGCTATGGGACCTCTGTCCAATTGATATTGGTTAATTTTTTTTAAAATTTTTTTTTATTTTAATTCATTTCCCTATCCACATTTGTTTGCAGGGGATTTACCTACATGTTGCTGCCTTTTGCAGCCCTCTAGCTCTTTCCTGGGCTGTTTTACAGCCTTTTTAGTGCCGAAAAGTTCGGGTCCCCATTGACTTCAATGGGGTTGGGGTTCGGGACGAAGTTTGGGTCGGGTTCGGATCCCGAACCCGAACATTTCCGGGAAGTTCGGCCGAACTTCTCGAACCCGAACATCTAGGTGTTCGCTCAACTCTAATCAACAGATTATGAAGTTATCTAGCTAATCTATCTATCCAGCATCTATCTATCTATCTATCTATCTATCTATATATCTATTAGCTAAAGGACCTTTGATGAGTCCCTTTCCTTGCCCATAAACCGCCCAAGCCTCCCACAAACCCACACAGCGACGCTCAAAGCTGATGTCACCGCAGATCCTGTAAGGTGAACTGTCGCAGTCCCTTTGTTAGTGGAGCTGCGATGTATGAAATTTGCTTTAATTATATACGATCATGTTTAATAAAATCAAAGGCGTCCGTGATTTAAGCAAAATATCTGATCACCGCATCTAACGCAGATAGGTATCATTTATAAATATTAACAATAGTTAATTGCGGCACCCAACTTTCCCGGGTGCCGATAACAAGTTGAAGACATATTCGGGCATGTCCTAAGACGTACCATCAGTAATTCAGATGTCCTAAGACGCTATTTAGGAGCGCCAGCCGTGGCACCCACCTTTTCCGGGTGCCGATTCAGCGTTCGTTTTGCGAAATACGGCCCCACATTTTGCGAAGCGTGTCAGGGAATGTCCGAGCATGATGAAGGCATGTTCGGATATGTCCTAAGACGTTATTTAAGAGTGTCGAAATCATTTTGCTTCGTTATGAAATTATGTTTAATAAA
Organism: Bufo bufo; assembly: GCF_905171765.1. Lineage (NCBI taxonomy): Eukaryota > Metazoa > Chordata > Amphibia > Anura > Bufonidae > Bufo > Bufo bufo. Next base: position 138,333,184 of record NC_053394.1, read on the forward strand.
AATTGAAGGCGTACGTGATTTAAGCAAAATTTCTTTATTTACAATGCATCACGGTACATTTTTAAATAACTCAGTAGGGTAGACATGTTTGTGTGTAATTACAGCAACGTATACATAATTGTTTCATGCGCTCTGTTACAAAGGAGCGTACAACACAGTCATTTTTTCTAAAATCACTCGTAAATATTTTTAATACATTTTTTAAAAGACATTCCTTTAGATAAGTTAAAGACATGTTCAGGACGTATTTAGTAACTTAGATGTCCTAAGACGCTATTTAAGAGCGCCAGCTGCGGCACCCAACCTTCCCGGGTGACGATTCAGCGTTCGTTTTTGTGAAATACGGCCCCCATTTTGCGAAGCGTGTCAGGGAATGTCCGAGCATGTTGAAGGCATGTTCTGCGGCAGCAGTGGCACCCAACTTTCCCGGGTGTCGATTCTGTCTTCCCATTTTACTCTATTTCATAGCTGCCGCTATCACAGATATTCAACATATCTACTAGTCAGCCGCCTGTATGAGCAGCTGACAAGAGTCACAATCACAGACCTGATTAAAGCTAATGTCCTTTCTATCTATCAATTTATCTATCTATCTATTAGCTCATATCTATCTATCTATTTATCTATGTCTAACCATTTATCTATTTCTCTAACTAGCTATCAATCTATTTATCTAGCTATCTATCTAACATATATAACAATGTATCTAGTAATCTAACTATCAATCTATCTAGCTACCTATCTAACAATTTATCTATTTATCTATTAGCTCATAGACATATAACAATGTATCTATTTATTTATTTATCTGTCTAACTATCTATCAATATATCTATCTATCTAACATCTATCTAACACTATCCATCTACCTATTTAGCTACTATCTATCTATCTAACAATTTATCTAGCTAACATTAATAGAAATATAATAGCCCGATAAAGAGATTGATAAATCCTTAATATCATTTTATTTTTAAAAATATTAGGAGTAGTGTTGAGCGAACAGTTCGAGCATAGTTCGGGTCCGTACCAAATTTTGGGGTGTTCGTGACACGGACCCGAACCCGAACTTTTTCGTAAAAGTTCGGGTTCGGGTTCGTCGTTCGGCATGTATTTTGGCGCATTTTGAAAGGCTGCAAAGCAGCCAATCAACATGCATCATACTACTTGCCCTAAGATGCCATCGCAGCCATGCCTACTATTGGCAAGGCTGTGATTGGCCAAGTGCAGCATGTGACTCAGCCTCTTTATAAGCTTGTGCGCACGTCGGGACGTGCTCACTCCCGATGTGAATAGAACAGGGATAGACGCAGCTGATGCTAGGGCGAGAATAGGCAGGGATAATTGAATAACTGGAAGCAAATTTCTCTCCTCCACCTGTGATTCATCTGAACAACTGCAGCTGAGCTGCTTTTTTGATAGGGATTGGCTATTTTTAGAGTGGCCAGAGTGATTTTTCCATCCACATGTACCTGGGCTGACCGCCGGCCGCCATTTTGCGACTTGTAGTGCTGCAGCAGAAGCTGCCACAGTGTGCATTCCAAAGCTCCAAACAAGTCAGACATCTACACCTGGGATTCAGACCAATAGCGATTTAGCAGCACAGTCCAAGGCTATTTTTTTTAAAGGTTGTGCAGACCATTTTGTGGCACATGTTACTGGGCTGATAGGCGGCAGCCATCTTGGGACTAGTGCTGCAGCACAATCTCTCCCAACGTCCATTAATCACTTGTAATAGTGGTCTGTGCCATAGAAATCCTACATCAGGGACTTGGGTGTGCTTGTGTCACCCCTACTAATACCAGTCCACCTGTAATCCATACAGTGAAAAGCCATAAAGTATTCCAGTGAGGGAATTTTTTTTTAATTTAAAAAAGGCCAAGTTAGTTTATCTGGCGTTCAATATACTAGATACAGTTAGGCCTGCGTTTCATACATCTGGAATTAGCAAACTAATGTGCTGGGGTTGGGAAAACATATATGTACCCATACTAGAATCTGTCAAAGAAAGCGGTACTCACATATAACAGTCATTCCATCTGTAATCCATACAGTCAAAAGACTGAAAGTATTCCAGTGAGGGAATTTTTTTTATTTAAAAAAGGCCAAGTTAGTTTATCTGGCGTTCAATATACTAGATACAGTTAGGCCTGCGTTTCATACATCTGGAATTAGCAAACTAATGTGCTGGGGTTGGGAAAACATATATGTACCCATACTAGAATCTGTCAAAGAAAGCGGTACTCACATATAACAGTCATTCCATCTGTAATCCATACAGTCAAAAGACTGAAAGTATTCCAGTGAGGGAATTTTTTTTATTTAAAAAAGGCCAAGTTAGTTTATCTGGCGTTCAATATACTAGATACAGTTAGGCCTGCGTTTCATACATCTGGAATTAGCAAACTAATGTGCTGGGGTTGGGAAAACATATATGTACCCATACTAGAATCTGTCAAAGAAAGCGGTACTCACATATAACAGTCATTCCATCTGTAATCCATACAGTCAAAAGACTGAAAGTATTCCAGTGAGGGAATTTTTTTTTTATTTAAAAAAGGCCAAGTTAGTTTATCTGGCGTTCAATATACTAGATACAGTTAGGCCTGCGTTTCATACATCTGGAATTAGCAAACTAATGTGCTGGGGTTGGGAAAACATATATGTACCCATACTAGAATCTGTCAAAGAAAGCGGTACTCACATATAACAGTCATTCCATCTGTAATCCATACAGTCAAAAGACTGAAAGTATTCCAGTGAGGGGATTTTGCTTATAAAAAATAATATATTTCATTGTGGTGCGAGTTGAATCGCAACAATGAAGAAAAATACTATTAAGGGACGAGGACGCGGTCGTGGTGGTGTCCGTGGAGCCTCTGTTGCTGGTAGAGGACGTGGCCGTTCGGCCCCAGGCGCACACAGTAGGGAACGAACTCCCTCAACTAGCCGGCAGAATGTACCGCAATATCTCGTGGGGCCCAATGCCGCTCTTAGGATGGTAAGGCCTGAGCAGGTACAGGCATTAATCGATTGGGTGGCCGACAGTGCTTCCAGCACGTTCACCACATGGTCTTCCACCCAGTCTTCTGCGGAAAGCGCACAGGTGGCACCTGAAAACCAAGCCCATCAGTCTGTCACATCACCCCCAAGCATATCAGGGAAACGGTCTGAGCCACAAGTTATGCAGCAGTCTCTTCTTCTGTTTGAAGACTCTGCTTCCAGGGTTTCCCAGGGGCGTCCACCTAGCCCTTCCCCAGTGGAGGAAGACATACCATGCACTGACGCACAACCACTTATGTCTCCAGATGAAGAGGACATGGGAATACCACCACAGCAGAGTCACCGACTCTCTGATGATGACGAAACACAGGTGCCCACTGCCGCGTCTTTTTGCAGTGTGCAGACTGAACAGGAGGAGGTCAGGGAGGGAGACTGGGTGGAAGACGATGCAGAGGACGATGAGGTCTTAGACCCCACATGGACTGAAGGTTGTGGCGATGACTTTCACAGTTCAGAGGAAGAGGTAGTGGTGAGACCGAGACAACAGCGAAGCCAAAGAGGGAGCAGGGGGCCAAAGCAGACGAGCCGCCGCCCCCAGAGTTCGCCTGCTACTGAACATCGCCAACAGGGACCCAGCCCCACAAAGGCAGCTTCAAAGAGTTCCCTGGCATGGCACTTCTTTAAACAATGTCCTACCGACAAGACCCGAGTGACTTGCACGCTCTGCCATCAGAGCCTGAGGCGAGGCATTAACGTTCTGAACCTCAGCACAACCTGCATGACCAGGCATCTACATGCAAAGCATGAACTGCAGTGGGGTACACACCTTAAAAACCAGGCACTCGCTGAGGCTCCCCCTGCTCCCTCTACCGCTGCTGCCTCGGCTTCCGCCTCGAGAGGAATGTTGCCACCTGCCGAGCAGCAAACAGAGGATGTGCCACCGACACCACCACCACCGCCACCGTCAACTAGCGTCTCCACTATATCACACAGCAGCGTTCAGCTCTCAATATCTCAAACCTTAGAGAGGAAGCGCAAATTCCCCCCGAGTCACCCTCGAACCCTTGGCCTGAACGCCAGCATTTCTAAACTGCTGGCCTTTGAAATGCTGTCATTCCGGCTGGTGGACACAGACAGCTTCAAACAGCCGATGGCCATGGCTGTCCCGCAGTATGTGGTTCCCAGCCGCCACTACTTCTCCAAGACAGCCGTGCCTTCCCTGCACATGCAAGTGTCCGATAAAATCAAGTGTGCACTGCGCAACGCCATTTGTGGCAAGGTCCACCTAACCACAGATACGTGGACCAGTAAGCACGGCCAGGGACGCTATATCTCACTAACTGCACACTGGATGAATGTAGTGGCGGCTGGGCCCCCGGCGGACAGTTCCTTGGCGCACGTCCTTCCGCCCCCTAGGATCGCAGGGCATCATTCTCTGCCTCCTGTAGCCTCCTCCTCCTACTCGGCTTCCTCCCCCACTGCTTCCACCAGCTCATCCGGTCAGCCACACACCTTCACCACCAACTTCAGCACAGCCCGGGGTAAACGTCAGCAGGCCATTCTGAAACTCATATGTTTGGGGGACAGGCCCTACAGCGCAAAGGAGTTGTGGCGGGGTATTGAACAACAGACCGACGAGTGGTTTCTGCCGGTGGGCCTCAAGCCAGGCCTGGTGGTATGCGATAATGGGCGAAATCTCGTGGCAGCTCTGGGACTAGCCGGTTTGACGCACATCCCTTGCCTGGCGCATGTGCTGAACTTGGTGGTGCAGAGGTTCATTCACCACTACCCCAACATGTCAGAGCTGCTGCATAAAGTGCGGGCCGTCTGTGCGCGCTTCCGCCGTTCACATCCTGCCGCTGCTCGCCTGTCTGCGCTACAGCGGAACTTCGGCCTTCCCGCTCACCGCCTCATATGCGACGTGCCCACCCGGTGGAACTCCACCTTGCACATGCTGGAGAGACTGTGCGAGCAGCAGCAGGCCATAGTGGAGTTTCAGCTGCAGCACGCTCGCGTCAGTCGTACTGCCGAACAGCACCACTTCACCACCAATGATTGGGCCTCCATGCGAGACCTGTGTGCCCTGCTGCGCTGTTTCGAGTACTCCACCAACATGGCCAGTGGCGATGACACTGTTATCAGCGTTACAATACCACTTCTATGTCTCCTTGAGAAAACACTTAGGGCAATGATGTTAGAGGAGGTGGCCCAGGTGGAGGAGGAGGAGGATGAGGGCTCGTTTCTAACACTTTCGGGCCAGTCTGTTCGAAGTGGCTCAGAGGGAGGTTTGTTTAAGCAGCAGAGGACAGGTTCACAAGTCGCCAGCCAAGGCACTGTACTGGAGGACGAGGAGGATGAGGAGGAGGAGGTGGAGGGGGACGAGGATGACGCAAGTTCACAGCGGGGTGGCAGCCCAGGCCCATCACTGGTGCGTGGCTGGGGGGATACGGTGGACGATGACGATACGCCTCCCACAGAGGACAGCTTGTCCTTACCCATGGGTAGCCTGGCCCACATGAGCGAATATATGCTCCAATGCCTGCGCAACGACAGCAGAGTTGCCCACGTTTTAACGTGTGCAGACTACTGGGTGGCCACCCTGCTGGATCCCCGGTATAAAGACAATGTGCCCACATTAATTCCTGAACTGGAGCGCGACCGTAAGATGCGCGAGTACAAGCGCACGCTGATAGAGGCGCTCTTGAGAGCATTCCCACATGTCACAGGGGAACAGGTGGAAGGTGAAGGCAGAGGAGTGGCAAGAGGTCGCCAACGCAGCTGTGTCACGGCCAGCTCATCTGAGGGCAGGGTTAGCATGGCAGAAATGTGGAAAAGTTTTGTCTCCACGCCACAGCTATCTGCACCGACACCTGATACGGAACGTGTTAGCAGGAGGCAGCATTTCACTAACATGGTTGAACAGTATGTCTGCACACCCCTCCACATCCTGACGGATGGTTCGGCCCCATTCAACTACTGGGTTTCGAAATTGTCCACGTGGCCAGAGTTAGCATGTTATGCCTTGGAGGTGCTTTCCTGCCCGGCGGCCAGCGTTTTATCTGAACGCGTATTCAGCTTGGCAGGGGGCGTCATTACTGACAAGCGCAGCCGCCTGTCCACAGCCAACGTGGACAAGCTGACCTTCATAAAGATGAACCAGGCATGGATCCCACAGGACCTGTCCCTCCCTTGTGCAGAGTAGTCCTTATTAACTGCCTAAAACATGTCTTGTTGTGCTACGGGCCACTTCTTTATTTGATACAAATTTTATGAAACCCACAGTTGAATGAAACTCTTCTCTGTCTGGGCGCCGGGGCCTAACCAGATGAAAGTGGCCGGTTAAACTAACGGGTGACATGAAGCCATAACCTCTGCCATGCTACCTCCGTCTTCTGTCTGGGTGCTGAGGCCTAAGTCAAATAAAGCGGTCTTCTGCTGTGCTGGGGGATATGAAGCTAATCTCTGACCTCTCTCCTCTGTCTGGGTCCAAAGGCCTAAATCACTGAAAGAGGCCTTCTCCTGTGGTGTGTGATATGATGCCAGAATATGTGCTGTGGGGCCTCTCTCCTCTTCCTGGGTGCAGGGGTCAAATAAACTAAATTGTGGCCTACTCCTGTGGTGGTTGATATGATGCCTGATTCTCTGATGTGGAACCTCTCTCCTCTGTTTGGGTGAAGGGGTCAAAGTAACTAAATGGTGGCTTCTCCTGTGGTGGCTGATATGATGCCAGAATATGTGCTGTGGTGCCTCTCTCCTCTTCCTGGGTGCAGGGGTCAAAGTAACTAAATGGTGGCTTCTCCTGTGGTGGCTGATATGATGCCAGAATATGTGCTGTGGGGCCTCTCTCCTCTTCCTGGGTGCAGGGGTCAAAGTAACTCAATGGTGGCTTCTCCTGTGGTGGCTGATATGATGCCAGAATATGTGCTGTGGTGCCTCTCTCCTCTTCCTGGGTGCAGGGGTCAAAGTAACTAAATGGTGGCTTCTCCTGTGGTGGCTGATATGATGCCAGAATATGTGCTGTGGTGCCTCTCTCCTCTTCTTGGGTGCATGGGTCAAAGTAACTAAATGGTGGCTTCTCCTGTGGTGGCTGATATGATGCCAGAATATGTGCTGTGGGGCCTCTCTCCTCTTCCTGGGTGCAGGGGTCAAAGTAACTCAATGGTGGCTTCTCCTGTGGTGGCTGATATGATGCCAGAATATGTGCTGTGGTGCCTCTCTCCTCTGTCTGGGTCCAAAGGCCTAAATCACTGAAAGAGGCCTTCTCCTGTGGTGTGTGATATGATGCCTGAATATGTGCTGTGGTGCCTCTCTCCTCTTCCTGGGTGCGGGGGTCAAAGTAACTCAATGGTGGCTTCTCCTGTGGTGGCTGATATGATGCCAGAATATGTGCTGTGGTGCCTCTCTCCTCTTCCTGGGTGCGGGGGTCAAAGTAACTCAATGGTGGCTTCTCCTGTGGTGGCTGATATGATGCCAGAATATGTGCTGTGGGGCCTCTCTCCTCTTCCTGGGTGCAGGGGTCAAAGTAACTCAATGGTGGCTTCTCCTGTGGTGGTTAGTATGATGCCAGAATATGTGCTGTGGGGCCTCTCTCCTCTTCCTGGGTGCAGGGGTCAAAGTAACTCAATGGTGGCTTCTCCTGTGGTGGCTGATATGATGCCAGAATATGTGCTGTGGTGCCTCTCTCCTCTTCCTGGGTGCGGGGGTGAAAGTAACTCAATGGTGGCTTCTCCTGTGGTGGCTGATATGATGCCAGAATATGTGCTGTGGGGCCTCTCTCCTCTTCCTGGGTGCAGGGGTCAAAGTAACTCAATGGTGGCTTCTCCTGTGGTGGTTAGTATGATGCCAGAATATGTGCTGTGGGGCCTCTCTCCTCTTCCTGGGTGCAGGGGTCAAAGTAACTCAATGGTGGCTTCTCCTGTGGTGGCTGATATGATGCCAGAATATGTGCTGTGGTGCCTCTCTCCTCTTCCTGGGTGCGGGGGTCAAAGTAACTCAATGGTGGCTTCTCCTGTGGTGGCTGATATGATGCCAGAATATGTGCTGTGGGGCCTCTCTCCTCTTCCTGGGTGCAGGGGTCAAAGTAACTCAATGGTGGCTTCTCCTGTGGTGGTTGATATGATGCCTGATTCTCTGCTGTGAAACCTCTCTCCTCCATCTAGGTGTAGGGGTCAAAGTCTTTCAAAGTCGCCTTCTCCTGTGCTGATTGATATAAAGCTGATGGTTGTGCCATCTGACATGGTTGCCAGGGTCTGATTCAATGGGGGCCTACTCCTGTGGTGGGTGATCTAAATGCCTGATTCTCTGCTGTGAAACCTCTCTCCTCCGTCTGGGTGTAGGGGTCAAAGTCTTTCAAAGTCGCCTTCTCCTGTGCTGATTGATATGAAGCTGATGGTTGTGCCATCTGACATGGTTGCCGGGGTCCCATTAAATTGGGGCCTACTCCTGTGGTGGGTGATCTAAATGCCTGATTCTCTGCTTTGAAACCTCTCTCCTCCGTCCGGGTGTAGGGGTCAAAGTCTGTCAAAGTCGCCTTCTCCTGTGCTGATTGATATAAAGCTTATGCTTGTGCCATCTGACATGGTTGCCGGGGTCTGATTCAATGGTGGCCTACTCCTGTGGTGGGTGATCTAAATGCCTGATTCTCTGCTGTGTAACCTCTCTCCTCCGTCTGGGTGTAGGGGTCAAAGTAACTAAATGGTGGCCTACTCCTGTGGTGGGTGATATGATGCCTGGTTCTCTGCTGTGGGACCTCTCTCCTTTGTCTGGGTGCTGTGGTCAAAATAATAGTAAGTGACCTTCTCCATTGGTGGGTGACTTGAAGCCTGATTCTGTGCTATGGGACCTCACTCCAATTAATATTGTTTAATTTTTATTTATTTTATGTTAACTCATCATTTCCCTATCTACATTTGTTTGCAGGGGATTTAACTACATTTTGCTGCCTTTTGCAGCCCTCTAGCCCTTTCCGGGTGTGTTTTACAGCCTTTTTAGTGCCCAAAAGTTCGGGTCCCCATTGACTTCTATGGGGTTCGGGTTCGGGATGAAGTTCGGGTCGAGTTCGGATCCCGAACCCGAACATTTTTCGAAAGTTCGGCCGAACTCGTCGAACCCGAACATCCAGGTGTTCGCTCAACTCTAATTAGGAGGTGTCCGGGGCATGTTTTGACAACTGTTTACTATTGTCGCAGATGCTCGTACATTAGGTTAACTATGTCTCGTAACACATGTATAAACATTGTTGGGTTCTAAATTTGGTAGGTGTTTGTACAAATGGATCGACAGCTGTCGTGTTAGAAGCTAGATACGTGTTATAAGTTGGGTGCTGCAATTAGCTATTGTTAATATTTATAAATTATACATGTTAGATAGCTATGTCGAATATCTGTCATAGATGCGGATATGAAATAGGACAAAATGGGAAGACAGAATCGGCACCCGGGAAAGTTGGGTGCCGCTGCTGGCGCTCTTAAATAGCATCCTAAGACATCTGAATTACTGACAGTACGTCTTAGGACATGCCCGAACATGTCTTCGACGTGTTATGAGCAACCGGGAAAGTTGGGTGCCGCAATTAGCTATTGTTAATATTTATAAATAATACATATCTGTGTTAGATGCACCGATCAAATATTTTCCTTAAATCACGGCCACCTTCGATTTTCTTAAACATGATCGTATATAATTAAAAGAAAATTTTAAAGATCGCAGGTCCACTAACAAAGGGAATGTGACAGTTCAGCTTACAGGACCTGTTGCGCCATCAGCTTTGGGCGGGGCTGTGTGGGTTTGTGGGAGGCTTGGGTGGTTTATGGGTGGGGAAAGGGACTCATCAAAGGTCCTTTAGCTAATAGATAGATAGATAGATAGATAGATAGATAGATAGATAGATGCTGGATAGATTAGCTAGATAACTTCATAATCTGTTGATAGATTTTTTGCTTAAATCAGGGCCGCCTTCGATTTTATTAAACACAATCGTGTATAATTAAAAGCAAATTTCAAAGATCGCAGGTCCACTAACAAAGGGAATGCAACAGTTAACTTTTAAGGACCTGCGGTGACATCATCAAAGGTCTTTTAGTTTTAGGACCCTAGACGGATCAAATAGCTATTGTCAATATTTATAATAGCTTAATAAGAGGTTAATACAAGCTTAATATCATTTTATTTTTAAACATATTAAAACTTAATTAAATTACTGACGTATTATCAGATCTAACAGAATAAAAGGGGCGTTGAATGGGCGGTATGGCATCATCAAAGGTCCTAGAAAGATAGACGGTTCAATTAGCCGCTGTCAATATTTACCATGGCTTTTATAATGGCTTAGTAAGAGGTTAATACAAGCTTAATATCATTTTAGTTTTAAAGATATTAAAACTTAATTAAATTACTGAATTAATATCAGATCTAACAGAATAAAAGGGGCGTTAAATGGGCGGTATTTAGGTGTGGTTTGGGGTGGTATTTAGGCTTGGTTCGGGAAGGGTTGTGGGTGGGGTTATGGCAGGGTAAAGGGGCGTGTCAACCTGTCACTTTTAGTTTGACGGGAACAGTAGCCCTATACTACTACTCCCCTATATACAAGAATATAACTACTATAATACTGTACCCTATACAGGGGTGTAGTGAGAAGGGGCAGCCTAGGCACGTGCCCCAGACACAGAGGCTGTGGGTGGGGGGCGCACCCACCGGGCAGTTTGTTTACAAGGTGAATCCTTTCCTTGGGTGCTGGAAAGTCTAGCTACACCTCTGACCCTATGTAATATTGCTTCCAATGTCAAGAATATAACTAATATATATATATTGTAGGGGACCGTCTCTTTTCAGGGGTCACACTCACAGATATCTTCGCAGACACGATTATAATGTCCAAACTCTTGCTTTATTTCAGACACTTTAGCAAAGCACAGGTTAAGAAGTCGCAGCTTCAACTTATCAAGTGTGACATCCACACAAAATAACAAACCCTTGCCCGGCTAGGCTCTAACTAAACACATAAGCGTATCCCTGACTCACCTAGAGAGCCCTGTTCACACATGGAACACAAATGCGGCTTTCCTCAGCCATTCAGTCCAGCAACCTCCAGGCTGTGACACTTCAATACCTTTTGGGGGATTGTGGCCCAGTAGTCCTCCCGACTCTGGCCTCGTGATCCTTGTTTCACAGGCGTCACCGCGTCCCCCAAACTTCAGGCTATCGCCTAGCCTCGTGGCCCCTCAGCCCACCCGGCTGAGACCACTCACACAGAGCCTCACCAGGACTCTGCTTCACAAAAGACACTCCAGAGTGAGCCACACCCAAGATCCAGTAGCAGGATTAAATAGGATCCCTGGACATGAGCATGCCCTAAGTCCCGGACTGGAGCATGGGGAACAGGCACCCACCCAACACATTGCCTGTTCCCAGTAAAAGCCCGCCCTGAAATAGCTGAACCAGCTACACTATCTATATGGTGTTCCCCAGCTACTTTAGTGGACACCTGGACTAGGGCTTTTACTCCACCAAGGCAGGGCCCCTTGGTGACACACTCCTGGTGCAAACAACACCTTTATGTTCACATTGCCACAATATATATATATATATATATATATATATATATATATATATAAATAAAAAAAACTATAACTATAATACTGTCCTTATATATAAGGATATATATTCTATAATACTACATCCTATGTACTACAATATAACTACTAAAATGCTGTCCCCAATGTACAAGAATATAACTACTGTACTGCTGCTCCTATCAATAAGAATATACCTACTATAATACTGTTCCCTATGTACTAGAATATAACTACTATGATTATGTCCCCTATGGACAATAATATAACTACTATAATAGTGCCACTATGTAAAATAATATAGCTACTATGATACTACCCCTAGTACAAGAATATAACTACTATAATACTGCCTCCTATGTGCAAGAATATAACTGCTATAATACTGCCCTCTATGTACAAGAATATAACTATTATAATACTTCCCTCTATGTACAAGAATATAACTACTATAATTCTCTCCCCTATGTACAACAATATGACTACTAAAATACTGTCCCTTAGGTACAACTATATGACTACTATAATACTGTGCCTATGTACAAGAATATAACTACTATAATACTGCCCCTATGTACAAGAATATAATTACTATAATACTGTAGGGTCCCCCATTTTAAGTACACTCCCCTCTCCATCAAATCACATTATTAGTGATTCATTTCTCCAAACTCAGGAGATTAGGCTGTAGCCAATGCTTGGCAATGACTTTTTTCATTAAATAGAGTACCTTGGCAATAGCTGCTATTCGTCTGTAGATCTCCAACATATTCCAGCAATCCCACCAACAGAAACCTCAGTACTGGCACTGCATACACCTCTTCTAGTAAATCAAATACCTCTGACCACAGCTGAGCCTCTAGGTGTAACAGCAATGCCCCCTTTGCCCCTATAGGCTAATTTGCATATATTAAAACATAATTTTTCTCAGCCTAGATAGAAACATAGAATGTGTCGGCAGATAAGAACCATTTGGCCCATCTAGTCTGCCCAATATACTGAATACTATGAATAGCCCCTGGCCCTATCTTATATGAAGGATGGCCTTATGCCTATCCCATGCATGCTTAGCAATATGGGCACATATAAACAAAGGACCAACACAGATGTCTTCAGCTGCCAAGTGCACATGCAACAGGTCAGCCAGTTTCATAGGTACAAATCTGCTGACCGATGCCATTTAACTCCCACCTTTAATAACAGTTGAGGTCCATTCCCCCATTCGAATGGAGCAACAGTTCAGGCACGCGCCCTGCCACTCCATTCCTTCTCTGTGGGACCTCTACCATAAAGAATGAATGGAGCGGCATTATGCACGCACAACCTTTTGCTAGATTGTTCAATCTTCTTGCTGGACTGCTGAAAAGGACTTTTGCTTCACATATTTGACTTAGAGATGAGCGAATCAATTTTAAACAAATTGAATTTGTTCTAAATTTCACATAAATTTGTCAGGAGGGAGGAAGACAATAAAGGATCACATGACACCTGGAGGAAGTTGGGGCAGGGCTTGCTCTCATTGGCTCAGAGGCTGACAGACAGCCTGATCAGCTAATCAGGGGGCAGTATTCAGCCAGGTCCTTCTGCTAAGAATGAGCCTGACACCATTCTGTTCTCATCTGTGGATATGATGTCTTGTGGCCGTGTCTGCCAAAAAACTATTGCAGGCACAAGCCAATTACTAGGGACAGTATAGGGGCACTATATGGAGAGCATTGGACATAAAATTGAGTAGACTTTAAAGTTTTATCAGGGAAAGCGTAGAATAGAGGGTGAGGGACTGCTCATTGTGTCAGTTGTTTCACACAGCTTGCTGGCAAGTCCTGCATCACAGAATCCTGCAAGAAACTCATATTTTTTTGAATGAACAACCAACCAGTTTTTATTTTGTAAAAAAGTTCCTACAGTTTATAGGCTTATTGCCAGCACCCCAGTAGCATACCTTCTGCTGCAAACACTAAGGAATTGCCTCTTTATTTCTAAGAAACAATTTCTATTTACTGTAACGGGGCATTTCAGTGCAATATACCTGTTACTGAATGTCTTGTATATTGCTGCAAGATAGCCTTCAGTGTTATAGCAAAAGCATTTTACTGCACTAATGCTGTTATTATACCTGTGTTATTGAACACACTGTATATTAGTGCAAGTTACCATTCAGTGTTACAGCAAAAGCAATACTGCAATAACGGTCATTTTTATATCCATGTTATTGAACATGTTGAATATCACTGCAAGATACGGATAAGTGTTCTATCAAAAGCAATACTGCAATAATAATATTATTATATCTGTGTAATTCAGGCATCCTCAAACTGCGGACCTCCAGCTGTTGCAAAACTACAACTTCCAGCATGCCCGAATAGCCTATAGGTATCAGCCTACAGCAGGGCATTGTGGGAGTTGTAGTTTTACAACAGCTGGAGGGCCGCATTTTGAAGATGCCTGGTGTAATTCAATGCATTGTACAGTATATTACTGTAAGCTACCGATAAGTGTTATAGCAAAAGCAATACTGCAATAATGGCATTATTATATCCATGCAATTCAACGCATTGTATATTACTGCAAGATACATTTAAGTGTTACAGTAAATTCATTTTACAGCGAAAACTGCATTATTACCATTGTAAATTGGCAATATTAGAGTGCAGTTTGTTTGTACAAGGGGGGGGGGACATTTAATTGTGTCTTTGTCTTCAAGATACAGAAAAACAAACTTACATTTTTTCTAGTACTGTTTAATAATCTGTGCACCAGACCTGTGACTTTTCATTTATAGACCTCATAATAAAATGTCTGGTAAATGGAAGAGTATCAAACAAAAGACTCATGCCTCTTTTTCCGAGATTCAGAATGTGGGTAGTAGTGCAAACAACAGTAGTAGCACCAGCTGTCCGGCCACTAGTAGTAGTAGGCCACAGTTCTTCCTGGTTTCTTGGTTCATTTATAGACCTCACCTACTGTGTTCTTCCCCCTTCTCTTGTAGATTGTAAGCTCTTGCAGGCAGGGTGCTCTCCCTCTCGATACCAGTCTGTTAATAGTTTCTGGTTTACTGTATTTTGATATTATGTATGTGTAACCCTCTCTTGATGTAAAGAACCATGGAATTAATGCTTCAAATAAATAATAATAATAAAATGTCTGGTAAATGCCTCTTCTTCCGAGATTCAGAATGTGGGTAGTAGTGCAAAAAACAGTAGTAGCACCAGCTGTCCGGCCTTTAGTAGTAGTAGGCCACAGTTCTTCCTGGCTTCTGGTCAGCGCCTCATTATTAGGAGAAAGAAGATGAGATTGTGGACTCGATGGCTCACTCCTCCTCCCAGTCACAGCAGGATGTCACAGCATTCCTCCTACTCCTCCTCCTTGCAACCCTAGAGAAACCTTTAAGTTGCATTTCTCTGTCTTTAATGGCCCCCCTGGTGGGACACTTTTTTTTTCCTAAAAAGAGGCAACAAAACCCCATACGATATGGAAAATATTTAAGAGAGTCTCCCTGCTGATGACTCGTGTGAGAAGCATCAGCATTTGGACTGCCATGAGGAGGAGGTTCAGGTGGAGGCAGAAGACCCCATAGCTGTGTTAGTGGTGTTGGTAGTAGTAGTAACACTTGTCAGGGTGAGATCTGCTCTATTGTGGTCAGCTCGTGAACTGGTGATGCTGCTGATAAAGTGGGCATAGGCTCAAAATGTGCTAGATGTAGGCCAAGATCCGCTAGCTCTGTGCGAGTATCTTCCTATGGCATTTTTTCTCCATAAGGCCAGCACACAAAAACAAAGCCACGTGCAGGATTAAAAAAAAACATGGGAATTTAAACACAAACATAGGTATCAGAGCTCTATTGCAGACCATGAGGCGGCATCACCAGATTTTGTGGTAAAATAGAACTGGCCAGCATTTCAGAAGTCTGTCTTGCTTCTCCTGAATTTCTTTGTGGCAGCCAGGTCACATCACCAACCAGTACTGTGTCATTCTCATCATAATAAGCTGCTTCTTCTCCTGCTCAGACTCCTCCTCCTTGTCCTCCGTTCCATTGTAAGACATACACAATGGCCATGAGAAAACTATTGTGCGACCAGCAATTAGCTTGTGTGCAAGCTGAACTAACGTCTGGCCAGGTTGTTGCCGGTTCAGTTGCTACCATACCACTAAGTTGTGGTAAATGGACAGTTCTGCGCCTTCCTCAAAATGTAATTCTTCTCTAAAATTTTATTCTTCTCTATCCCATCCCCTGAAGTCTTTATACATTTTATTATTAAAATCCATAGTTTATTTAAAAACACAAAGCCCAAAAAGTTTAAATCATTGTATACAATTACAACATTGTGTTTGGACCAGCCATACATGCCTACAAACACCAAGTTCTACATAGGAACATATATAAGCCGCCAAAGAAGTACACAATTCATAAATATGGCATCAAAAAACAGTGCAAAATACTTAGCAAATAAGAAGGTAGGCGGTCATGGTGTGTAGGTAATACCCCCCACGCGTATCGCCGGATCAAGCCAGCTTCCTCAGAGGTCTAAAGGTCAAGGCAATTGTGTCTGAGGTATATATATACATAAATAATTTGGATAAAAATAGAAATCACCTGATAGACATTAAATTAGAAGAGGTAGGGGGGTGTGGTAGGGGTGTATTGATATCCCCGGTGCAGAGCCCGCATCCCCATGTAATGGTGCCACCCTGTAAGAATCGGCGTTATGGAGGCAAAATAGCGCATGCGCAAAATAGTGCGTTCCAAATATAGGAAGTGTAGTAATAGGAAAATGAGCGAGCACTCATACACTTGGCAACCAAATTGACATGTGCAGAAAATATTTATTAAATCCCCATAAAATACAAATAATAAAATTTATAAGAACAATGTAGCAATAATATACAACATTACAATCACATATATTGTGGTAGATATGATCGATACTATATTCGATAAAAATATACTCGATAGAAAATTCAATGTTGAAATATTCGATAGAATATTCGATACCACTCAATAGTGTCGATAAATTCAATAATATATATCACACCAAAAAACTTCAAGTATATGCTGTTATTTGGGAAAGACGGGGTATTTTCTTCTAGAGCTCTATCCCAATTGGGGAAACTGAATGTCACTGAAAATGTTGTAGGTGTATTCACTGGGAGTGCAATATGTTCATAAAGTGTCCACAGGAATCCTGATAATGTGAAAAGTCTCTTATAGCATATCCTTTTAAGGTCGATATGAGCTTTGAATCAAAGAAAACTTTAAATCGATATTTGGCTTACCGTCTGCTATCTCCCTATTGCTTCAATGGAGCTTTAAATATTTGCCGGCTTATTCAGTTGCTCCATACAGCAAGCTGGTTTGAATTTCGCGGGAGTTCCAAAGATCGCAGGAGTTGCCACTCTGTTCCGCAATTTCCTTTGGTGCAGCTTTCGACGATAAGAATAGTTAATCCTTTACTGTAGAGATTTTCTTCTGTATGGCCATACAGTATTATCGGAGGCTTTTCAATGCAGGTACATCACTTGTTTCACCATACGTGTTTCGGGTAGATTCACTCTCCCTTCCTCAGTGGTCCTAGTGAGCCACCACAACCTACCACTATTTTTCAAATATAGGAAGTATCTGCCCGATCTATTACATTCATCTTGAATAATATACCAGAATAGAAATAGCATATAAAGCCATATAAATAGGATGATGATAGAGCTCCTTATAAAACAGAAAGTATCAATTAAATACAAGGGGAGTTTATCGATACTTATCATACTATAATTAATTACCGGATTTTTCGTCCCATAAGACACATTTTTTCCCCCCAAAAGTGGGGGGGAAATGCCCTTGCGTCTTATGGGGCGAATGCTTATGAAGCGCTTTCATTTTGCAAGTGCTCATTAAAGAGAGGACTGGGAAGCGGTGAAGGCTCTGTACCCACCGCTTCCTGGTCCTCGGCTGTCGGCTGTGAAGGCTGCGCACAGTGTGAGGGCGCGCTGTCACCTCACACTGTAAGCGCCGGGTCACAGCACAGCCGACAGCAGGAAATAGACAGAGCGTGCTGGAGGCGAGGAGTGGTGGCGTCCAGGAGCAGGAGAGGTAAGTGTTTTATTTTATTTTATTTGCTCTGTTGGCACTGGGGCTTATACTGGGGGCATAATAAATGGCACTGGGGGCTCATAAATGGCATTGGGGGTCATAAATGGCACTGGGGCTCATAACTGGCATGGGGGCTAATAATGGGGGCTCATAACTGGCATGGAGGCTAATGGGGGCTCATAAATATAATGAGGTCTCATAAATGGCATAGGGGGGCTGATCTGAGGCATGGGGTCTGATCTGAGGTCTTACTGGGGTCTTATTAACATTGGGGGTCTGGTCTGAGGTTTGATTAAGGGGCTTATTAACATTGGGGGTCTGATTGGGGCTGTCTGAGATCTAATGAAAAATATTTTTTCTTATTGTGCTCCTCTAAAACCTAGGTGCGTCTTATGGGTGAAAAATACGGTAATTAAAAATACCATCATAAATGAATAACATTAGAACACATGCAAAGGTATATATGCGCATATATATCCATATAATAAACCACAATATGAAAAATCCATTATTCAAACATAAATATATAACCCATTATCCTATACACAATGTACCATAATCATGAAATAAAAACCCTGTGAAAAAAATCTTATATCCAGTTCATCAAATAGTATACCATAGTTATAACTCCCATAACCAATAATACCATGATTGTGTAACTCATTATTGTGACATGATTCGAAATAAATAACATATCCTAAAAGAAAAGTCACGTAATTATACAACTTAATACCATATACCCAATTTACCAAGTTATATTTCATAATAGTAAGGTCCCTTAATCAAATATTATAACATGATTATAGAACGTATTATCACATGTCCAATTAATATATCATGATTTATAAAATATTAAAACGAGATTATCAACCTAATTACCATATAGCTTTTAAACCTAATAAGACATGATGATTATGAAACCTGTTAATCAAGCATTGTAACATAATGTAAACCATTATAATGTATCAAATACATTATATTTAATGCCATAACCATAAAAATCATAATCAAATATTGTGACATACCGGTAATTAAATAAAAATAAAAAAACTTATGGGTCTGCACCGGGGAATCAAAGAGAAGAGGGTAAGAAATTACTTAATCAAATACATATAAACAGAAAATCACAAAGGAATAGGAAGTATATCAGAAACTGTTGCGAAAGCATAAGATTGAAGTCCATCTTTAATGTATTAACATTCATGTCAATATACTGTAGAACCATATAGGGGCCCATGGTCCTTGGAGAGCAGCTTCAAAAGTGTCCTCCAAAATATCTGTGGCCACAATCCCGTGGTATAAATCCCACTGCAAAGTGCTTGTTACTCCAATCGAAAATTGTGTATCCAACTCCAAAGTGCAAGGTATAAATGGTGGCCAACCTTAGATAAAAAAAAATAAAAAAAATTTGAGACACAAACCTAACAAAAATAATAAAAAAAAACTTTTATTGTGTATATCCAGTAAAAGCGAGTTCTTCATTCAGACCAAATGGTGTAAGAGAACTCAGGTTAAAAATCCACCTGGATTCTAAGCAGTTGTTGAGACACAGGTGCTCCCCTAATATTACTACGGATCAAATCCAAGCCCGCAATCCTTAAACCACTGTACCTACCTCCATGATGTTCCAAAAAATGAGAAGCAACCGATGTCAAAAGTTTTTCTTTCCTAAGCTTATCACGTGATGCCAAGCCAATACTGGAAAGATGTTGTTGTGCCCTCTTACGTAATTCCTGTGTTGTTTGTCCAACATAAATCTTCCCACAAGGGCACAGTAGGGCACATACCACATTTCTAGAGAGACAGTTCACATAATTTTTTAGAACAATATTCTTCTGATTGCCCAAATTATCTGAACCCAACATAAACTGGCAAACATTGCAATTACCACACGGGTATGTGCCTCTTAATTTGGTACCTCCATCCGTCACGCCAGTTGGACGTTGGAAATGGCTTCACACCAGTTTGTCCTTCAAATTAGGTGCTCTACGAGCAATTAATCTCGGTTTGGCATCAATATAAGGAATAAGTCTCGTATTTGAGGTTAGGAGATATCAATGTGTGCCCAAAATCCTGTATACAGTAAGTCCGTCCATTGATTTTTGTATCGAGTGATGGGGCGTACTTTATTATCACAGATCCTGGGTCTTGGTTTAAACAGGTCAGAGCGATTAGCTAAACAATAGGCCTGAGAAATAATCCTTTTATGGTATCCCCTCTTCTGAAGACATGACGATAAATCACCAGAGGCCTCCTTAAAATCTGCCATAGTGGTACAGTTGCGGCAGAGTCTCAGGAACTGGCCCTTGGGTATTCCTTTCTTAAAGTGGGCTGGATGGAAACTTCGATAGTGAAGTAAGCTATTCGTAGCAGTGTTGTTACGAAACAGAGATGTCACAATGTCAGAGCCATCTAGCAGAATCCTCAAATCCAAAAAGTCAACCTACGAGTCCAAAATCTTATGTGTCGAAAAGATGTTGAGCCAATAAACTGCTCACACCCTCTCTTGATCCCTGCCAAAGAAATATAACATCATCGATGTAGCAATACCAGCCCACAATGTGTTCTCGAAACATGCCCAATGGGTGCACCAACACGCCCAATGGGCCATTTGGCCAGGAAATATTTTGCAACAGTGACACCATCGATATGCGTGATGTTTGAATATAACGATTCCACATCACATGTAACCAACAAGGTATTCGGTGGTAATGTAACATCATGCAGACTTTCAATCAGGTGCATGGAATCACGGACATAAGATTTTAAGCCTAATAAATCCAAATAAATAAAGGCCTGTTCACAAAGGCCACCAATTCCGGCCACAATTCGATGCCCAGGGGGATTAGTAAGGCTCTTATGCACCTTAGGTAGCATGTAGAAGGTTGGGACGACCGGGTGACAGACTTTTTGTGATGCCATACTTATGAATTGTGTACTTCTTTGGCGGCTTATATATGTTCCTATGTAGAACTTGGTGTTTGTAGGCATGTGTGTTGGACATATGGCTGGTCCAAACACAATGTTGTTATTGTATACGATGATTTTTACTTTTTGGGCTTCATGTTTCTAAATAAACTATGGATTTTAATAATAAGATGTGCAGCTTTTGTATGCAGTATTTCTTTTTCTTATTCTATATGGTTTCATGCTGATGCCGTGGCTTGCACTCTGAGATCTCTATTTTGGTGTGCCCCCTGACTCTATCTCTTAATCAGCTGAAGTCTTGCCATACACCATCTGTTGGACTTTTGGCTAGGTGTCCCCAAAGGCTCAGTTTTGTGTCTTCACCAAAATTTCATTCTTTTCAAAAAAGAACTCTTCTATATGCTATCAGCTGCAGTTTTTGACATCTGTATGCCACCAGTTGCACTTTTTGCCATATTCCATTGGTCGGACATTTGGCCAGGTGTCTGTAGTGACGCAGATCTGCACCTTCCCCAAAATTGAATTCTTTTTAAAATGTAATTCTTCTCTATGATGTCAACTGCAGTATTTGCCATATCCTATCCGTTGAACTTTTGGCCAGGTGTCCAAAATGGCAAACGTCTGTGCTTTCACTAAAATGTAATTTTAAAAAAAAATTGAACTCTTCTGTATGCTATCAACTGGACATTTTGCCTGGCCATCATAAAAATTGTCATGTCATTATGGAAATGTGGCACAGTTCCGCGCCTTCACCAAAATTTTATTCTGCTGTATGATATTCGTACTTCAGTCAAGATGTCAATTTTTTTCCATGGAATTCTGGGCAGGCAAATTGGAACAGTGACCGGAATTGGAACAATTTGCTCTCACTGTACTGTATCCTCCGGCCTCCAGTTTCATATCAGAGAGGGTTTTCAGTGCGGCAGGTGGCGTTGTCACACCCACATGGACTAAGTTGTCCTCCGCCAGTGTACAAAACATTTGTTTTGTCAAAATGAATCAGGTATGGATCCGTGAGGATTTTCACACATCTCCATTCTCCAGCTGAGGCCGATGAATGCATCTGCCTTTGCTGACTGACGGTGGGCATTGATTGCCAGCCCCATCATGCCAGCCTCTGTCTGCCTGCCTAACATCATATACCGTATGGCTGCTGCTGCCACCATCAACGCAGGTGCTATTCCCTGCTGCTAATCCCTCACTTCCATTACCCTGACGGCCACTACCATTACCCTTACACAGCCACCACTACTGCTCTACTAACCCAACACAGTCACACACACATCTACAGTTCCATGCTGTGCTGCTGCTACTATTGCTGGCACATTCCATTATTACCCTACATACCTTAGACCCTACCCATTTCACATCCACAATGTACTGCTGCTGCTCCCAAATAAAAAGGGAGAATTTTTCAGGCTTGTGCAGATCAAGCCTCTGTTTCTTCTAACACACTAAGACTTTTATTTGTATAAACAGGGGCAGGCATCTGCCCCCATTAACGTATAATTTTTGGACGCCTGTTCCTAACAATCCACAGTTTTTTTTCCCCATAGCACAGTGTGTGTTTAAACACCATCTGCCGTTAATGAAGCTTTCTAATATGAAGAAGCATAAGAAATGCGACAGTGCAGTGTTTTTTTAAACACGCTGATTGTTAAAAGGGTTTTCTGAGATTTTTTAACTAATGACCTATCCAACTGATTAGCGGGCGTCCAACACTCAAGACCCCTGCTGATCAGCTGTTTGAGAAGGCACCGTCGCTCGCAGTAGTGCCGTGGCCTTCTCACAGCTTTGCCATGTAACGTCATGTTCATGGGTGATATGGCCTAGATGCAGTTCAGCTCTATTGAACTGAATGGAGCTGAGCTGCGATACCAAGCACAGCCGCTATGCATATTCACCACATGGAAATCCTTATGGCTGAGGATCATAACGGACTCTAAAGTGGAAAGGCAATGATTCCCCTGGATTACCTAAAAGGCTGATCATCATTTCCTAGACTGGCTGAATAAATAAGAGAATGTTAAGGTCATTGTAAACATGCTGGAGATCTTTTATGCCTCTGTGTCTTCTCCTTCTCTTTCCCTTCCCTCTCCTTTTTTTATCTCTTCATTTCTCGATATGTCTACTACTTATTGCCTGTTCATTCCTATTGTTGATAACAATAAGGTCCATTATGGAGTATTGTGGGAACTGTGTAATTTGAGGCTATGTACCTACTTGACCTGCTCGTGTTCGTTATCACATCAATTGTAGACGATGCATTGTATGTTGTACCATATGTTTACTATTTACTTGCCTAATCTTGTTTTGTATTTCATTTTTGAAAACGTACTAAAAATAATAATATTTTTTTTTTAAAAAGGTGGGGGAGGAGAGAGAGCAAAAATAAATAAATAAAAAAATAAAAAAGATAATGATCACATTTAAAAAAAATCGGAGTCCTTGGAGATCTCAGACTGTCATATATGAAGCTCGAAAAATAGGTCCATGGATGGGTTGTGCAATCCCTCCCATATCCTTTACTAATTGCAATTTTTCAAGTTTGATACATAGAAACATAGAAACATAGAATGTGTCGGCAGATAAGAACCATTTAGCCCATCTATTCTGCCCAATATATCTGAATACTATGGATAGCCCCCGGCCCTATCTTATATGAAGGATAGCCATATGCCTATCCCATGCATGCTTAAACCCCTTCACTGTATTTGCAGCTACCACTTCTGCAGGAAGGCTATTCCATGCATCCACTACTCTCTCAGTAAAGTAATACTTCCTTATATTACTTTTAAACCTTTGCCCCTCTAATTTAAAACTGTGTCCTCTTGTGGTAGTTTTTCTTCTTTTAAATATTCTCTCCTCCTTTACCGAGTTGATTCCCTTTATGTATTTAAAAGTTTCTATCATATCCCCTCTGTCTCTTCTTTCTTCCAAGCTATACATGTTAAGGTCCTTTAACCTTTCCTGGTAAGTTTTATCCTGCAATCCATGTACTAGTTTAGTAGCTCTTCTCTGAACTCTCTCTCTCGAGAGTATCTATATCCTTCTGGAGATATGGCCTCCAGTACTGCGCACAATACTCCAAGTGAGGTCTCACCAGTGTTCTGTACAGCGGCATAAGCACTTCACTCTTTCAACTGCTTATACCTCTCCCTATACATCCAAGCATTCTGCTGGCATTTCGTGCTGCTCTATTACATTGTCTTCCCACCTTTAAGTCTTCTGAAATAATTACTCCTAAATCCCTTTCCTCAGATACTGAGGTCAGGACTGTGTCAAATATTCTATATTCTGCCCTTGGGTTTTTACGCCCTAGGTGCATTATCTTGCACTTATCCACATTAAATTTCAGTTTCCAGAGTTCTGACCATTCTTCTAGTTTTCCTAAATCCTTTTCCATTTGGCGTTTCCCTCCAGGAACATCAACCCTGTTACATATCTTTGTGTCATCAGCAAAAAGACACACCTTCCCATCGAGGCCTTTTGCAATATCACTTATGAAGATATTAAACAAAATTGGTCCCAGTACAGATCCCTGTGGAACCCCACTGGTAACATGACCTTGTTTTGAATGGTATTTTTTCACAGTCTCGATAAATACTATTGACATGTTTGAACAAATAGGATGGAAGCCATATTGGAGCATTGTGAACAACATATAATAATTGTGGCTGGATGTGGTTCATCTGCGTTATAGTCAATGCAACCGGAAAAGAAGCGACCACATCGGTTTAAGACCAGCAGATCCTACAGCATGCATGAGTGCAGCGGAGACAGCGGCATCGGGGGTGCGAGGGAATGTAAGTACTATGCAAAGCATCTTCCCTCCACAGGTTAGTACCATGCACTGATTAGGAGAACCCTTTTAACATAATGTAATTGTTATCACCTTTTGATATTCAGATGCCCAAGTATGTAAATGTATCTGCACAAGGGATCACCATATTATCAGACTGCACCTGTCAAACCTTACAGGTCAAAGGTAATAGAGCCGACCAGTTAATTGTCAAGCCGGAATATTTTACAAAACTACCAATAATGGCAGTCCAAACTGACACAAGACAGGGCAACACAAGTGGGCGGGCCAACACATGTAGGCAGGGACAACAGAAGTAGGTGGGGCCATCAATACTGTAGTGCAGGAAAAATACCGCCTCAGCAGAACCAAATACCATAGTACAGGACAAAATACTGCCACCCGCACCATGGTATGAAACTGTATCATTGTCCTGAGGATGGCAACACAGTTGAATTTAATAGGGCACCTTCACCTGCTGCCCAGGTGCATAAGTGCCTGATGCTCCTAAATTAATGCTGAGAGTATCAGATCTTTATGTATCTGGCTGGCGGCTATGAGGAGGGCTTGAGCGGCCCCCTGGGCATTGGCCCACCGGGAAATTTCCCTGTAGGGTCTATGGTCAGTCCGCCCCTGAATAATGCTCATAATATTAGGAAGCAAAGTGTTGAGGTCTACAAAGAGCAGAAGATCATTCCTCTTTTGTTCCATACCCTAAAATATCATGTGATGATCTCAGAATTGACACAAGCGGTTCGACTGCAATTGCAAACAGTAATAGTGAAAGGGTACACTCTTAACAAGTTCCCCTTTCTAAGAAAAAGGAGTTAAACCAGCACTATTTGCCCAAATCTTGGCTATTGGGGCCACATCTAGAAGTTGTATCCATTTAATGAAAGTTGGGCCAATCCCATTTTCCCCAGTACGGTCCAGAGGTAGCACCACTCAACTGTATCAAATGCTTTGGCAGCATCTAATGATGGAACAGCCATTACCTTGGATTTTACTATAATACTGCATCCTATGTATAAGAATATAGTATAATACTCTCCATTTGTACAAGAATATAACTAGTATAATAATACTATAATACAGCCCCTTGGGTACAAGAATAGGACTAATATATTACTGCCCTCTATGTACAATAATATAACCCTCCCTCCATGTAAAAGAATAGAACTACTATAATACTGCCCCATGTACAAGAATGAAACTATAGTAATAGTACATGAATATAACTACTATAATAGTGCCTCTTATGTACAAGTATATAACTACTATGATACTACCACTAAGTACAAGAATATAACTACTATAATACTGCCTCTATGTACAAGACTATAACTACTATAATACTGCCTTCTATGTACAAGAATATACCGTAACACTATAATACTGCTCCTATGTACAAGAATATAACTACTATAATACTGCTCCTATGTACACGAATATAACTACTATAATACTGCTCCTATGTACAAGAATATAAGTACTATATTACTGCCTCATATGTACAAGAATATAATCACTGTACTATTGCCCCTATGTACATGAATATAATACTACTGTATAATACTGTACAAGAATATAGCAACTGTAATACTGCCTCATATGTATATACAGTTGCAAGAAAAAGTATGTGAACCCTTTAGAATGATATGGATTTCTGCACAAATTGGTCATAAAATCTGATCTGATCTTCATCTAAGTCACAACAAGTCAACTGGTTGAACCTCCTTTGGTAGCAATAACTTCAACCAAACGTTTCCTGTAGTTGCAGATCAGACGTGCACAACGGTCAGGAGTAATTCTTGACCATTACTCTTTACAGAACTGTTTCAGTTCAGCAATATTCTTGGGAATGTGTGGTATGAATCGCTTTCTTGAGGTCATGCCACAGCATCTCAATTGGGTTGGGGTCAGGAGTCTGACTGGGCCACTCCAGAAGGAGTATTTTCTTCTGTTTAAGGCTACTTTCACACTAGCGTTCGGAGCGGATCCGTCTGATGTTTCATCAGACGGATCCGCTCCGATAATGCAGACGTTCGCATCCGTTCAGAACGGATGCGTCTGCATTAAAACGTAGAAAATTTTCTAAGTGTGAAAGTTGTCTGAGCGGATCCGTTCAGACTTTACATTGTAAGTCAATGGGGAACGGATCCGCTTGAAGATTGAGCCATATTATGTCATCTTCAAGCGGATCCGTCCCCATTGACTTACATTGTAAGTCTGGACGGATCCGCTCGCCTCCGCACGGCCAGGCGGACACCCGAACGCTGCAAGCAGCGTTCAGGTGTCCGCTCACTGAGCGGAGCGGAGGCTGAACGCTGGCAGGCGGATGCATTCTCAATGGATCCGTCTCCACTGAGAATGCATTGGGGCCAGACGGATGCGTTCGGGACCGCTCGTAAGCCCCTTCAAACGGAGCGCACGAGCGGACACCCGAACGCTAGTGTGAAAGTAGCCTAAGTCATTCTGTTGTTGATTTACTTCTATGCTTTGAGTCGTTGTCCTGTTGCAACACCCATCTACTGTTGAGCTTCAGCTGGTGGACAGATAGCCCTAAGTTCTCCTGTAAAATATCTTGATAAACTTGGGAATTCATTTTTCCTTCGATGATAGCAATCCATCCAGGCCCTGACGCAGCAAAGCAGGCCCAAACCATGATGCCCCCACCACCACCATACTTCACAGTTGGGATGAGGTTTTGATGTTGGTGTGCTGTGCCTCTTTTTCTCCACACATGTGTTTCTTCCAAACAACTCAACTTTGGTTTCATCTGTCCACAGAATATTTTGCCAGTACTGCTGTGGAACATCCAGGTGCTCTTGTCCAAACTGTAAACGTGCAGCAATGTTTTTTTGGACAGCAGTGGCTTCCTCTGTGGTAGCCTCCCATGAAATCCATTCTTGTTTAGTGTTTTACGTATCGTAGATTCGCTAACAGGGATGTTAGCATATGCCAGAGACTTTTGTAAGTCTTTAGTTGACACTCTAGGATTCTTTTTCACCTCATTGAGCAGTCTGCGCTGTGCTCTTGCAGTCATCTTTACAGGACGGCCACTCCTAGGGAGAGTAGCAGCAGTGCTGAACTTTCTCCATTTATAGACTATTTGTTTTACCGTGGACTGATAAACAGCAAGGCTTTTGGAGATACTTTTATAACCCTTTCCAGCTTTATGCAAGTCAACAATTCTTAATCATAGGTCTTCTGAGAGCTCTTTTGTGCGAGGCATCATTCACATCAGTAAATGTAACAATGGAAAAATGGGCGAGCACTCATCCACTTGGCAACCAAATTGACATATGCAGAAAATATTTATTATTAAATCCCCATAATTCACATCAGGCAATGCTTCTTGTGAAAAGCAAACCCAGAACTGGTGTGTGTTTTTTATAGGGCAGGGCAGCTGTAACCAACACCTCCAATCTCATCTCATTGATTGGACTCCAGTTGGCTGACACCTCACTCCAATTAGCTCTTGGAGATGTCATTAGTCTAGGGGTTCACATACTTTTTCCACCTGCATTGTGAATGTTTACATGGTGTGTTCAATAAAAACATGGTAACATTTATTTATTTGTGTGTTATTAGTTTAAGCAGACTGTGATTGTCTATTGTTGTGACTTAGATGAAGATCAGATCACATTTTATGACCAATTTGTGCAGAAATCCATATCATTCCAAAGGGTTCACATACTTTTTCTTGCAACTGTATGTACAATAATATAACCACTATACTATTGTGCCTATGTATACTGCCTTTTATGTACACGAATATAACTACTATAATACTGTCCCCTATGTATAAGAATAGAACTACTATAATACTGCCCCCTATGTACAACAATATAACTACTATAATTGTAAGGCTGTTACCAGCCTGCATTTGTGGGAGGGGCGTCTGGCTATTTAATCACCTTCCCTCCGTTCAGCCAGGCGCCCGAGCCTCACGCATTCCGTGGTATCGCGCTCCTTCCTCTCTGTTTCGTGACCTCCTTCCGGTTCCAGCATACAGGCACCGCCGGCGTCCGAATCATCCTCTCCATCGCCCTCCTCTCCAGGTAATCGAGGTGCAGTTCGCGCCGCACCAGCTGAGCCTCACGTCGGGGCTCGCCCCCCCTGGTGGTACTGGTCAGGTGCCGCTCTCCCCCTGCCTAGTTCCGATCACTGATTCCGGCTGCAGCGCCGGCAACCGGCGTCCTGGTTCACTGTCTTGCCGGTCACATGCCGCGCTACTGGGGGTACTAAGTAGTTTTCACTTTGGGCTGTCAGTTTTGTTCCCTCTTTTTCGCCACCCATGCACTCTCCTAAATTTTGTTCTTTTTTTTTTTTTTTACAAGTGATTCGGGCATTTCTGGCTATGTGATGCAGGCAGCGTTCTCATTCTGGGGGGGGGAGACGCAGTTTTCAACCATATGCCCTCTTTTAGGCAGGGCACGAAAAAAAAAAAAAAAAGACAGCAGAAGAAGGGAGCAAAAAAAAAAAAAAAAAAAGGAATTTTTATAAATGCCATTTATCAGGGGGGGAACGTTTCCCTACAGTCAGTCCGTCCTCGTCACTGCCTCAGCATCACATTGCCAGAATTTGCGCCGTGAAGTTGGTGATACATTACTGTCCAATTCTACGGTTCTGCTACGTCACGTTGCTTCCGTCTCCGGATCCTTCCACTTTTCGGGGTCCGGTGGATCATCCGGGGTCTTCCCGTGCCTTGCGGTTTTCCCAGGGTGTCACATCACTGGTTCCGCCCAGGTTGTCAATTGTCTGGATCGCCCAGGTGGTCAACATTCCTGGATCGCCCAGGTTGTCAATGTTCCTGGATCGCCCAGGTTGTCAATGTTCCTGGATCGCCCAGGTTGTCAGTGTTCCTGGATCGCCCAGGTTGTCAGTGTTCCTGGATCGCCCAGGTTGTCAGTGTTCCTGGATCGCCCAGGTTGTCAGTGTTCCTGGATCGCCCAGGTTGTCAGTGTTCCTGGATCGCCCAGGTTGTCAGTGTTCCTGGATCGCCCAGGTTGTCAATGTTCCTGGATCGCCCAGGTTGTCAATGTTCCTGGATCGCCCAGGTTGTCAATGTTCCTGGATCGCCCAGGTTGTCAATGTTCCTGGATCGCCCAGGTTGTCAATGTTCCTGGATCGCCCAGGTTGTCAATGTTCCTGGATCGCCCGGGTTGTCAATGTTCCTGGATCGCCCGGGTTGTCAATGTTCCTGGATCGCCCGGGTTGTCAATGTTCCTGGATCGCCCGGGTTGTCAATGTTCCTGGATCGCCCGGGTTGTCAATGTTCCTGGATCGCCCGGGTTGTCAATGTTCCTGGATCGCCCGGGTTGTCAATGTTCCTGGATCGCCCGGGTTGTCAATGTTCCTGGATCGCCCGGGTTGTCAATGTTCCTGGATCGCCCAGGTTGTCAATGTTCCTGGATCGCCCAGGTTGTCAATGTTCCTGGATCGCCCAGGTTGTCAATGTTCCTGGATCGCCCAGGTTGTCAATGTTCCTGGATCGCCCAGGTTGTCAATGTTCCTGGATCGCCCAGGTTGTCAATGTTCCTGGATCGCCCAGGTTGTCAATGTTCCTGGATCGCCCAGGTTTTGTCTGCATTTTCTTAGGGTTTTACATCTATGCTGATGTCGGTTGTTCCTTCCTTTAGATTGGGCAGTTTTTTCCTTCCTCTCCTTCGTTTCATCTAGGAATTTCGAGGCAATTCCAGGTAAGTCGGCTCAGAGACGGTCACTGGGGTAGGGTTAACTCTCAGTTTGATACTCAAGTCCGTTCTTTTTATTAGTTTCCACTTAATCGATTGGGGTTTTTGGAAATCATCTTTCTAAATTCGTTCACATTTCCGTCAGGTAGGTTTTTCGTTGGTCACTTTCACACGCTTCAGTCTCTCACCTTCTTTCGGCCGCTACCACCGCTTCCGTCTGTGCTTCTTTTTCGTTTTGCCGGTAGACATAAGTTCCCCTTTTTTTCCCAGGTCATCATGTCTCACATGTCCGATATGGAGGACAACCTCTCCATGCCAGGATCATCCGTCTCGGGGCATTTTAGCAACACATCTCTAAGGAGTTGGACTGTGCCAAAGTTAATCGCCGAACTCAATCGCAGGGGGATTCGGCATCCCGCGACGGCCCGCAAGGCCGAATTATACCTGCTCCTGATGACCACTCCGGGTCCGACGGCTGAGCAGTCCAATAGCGACTCCATCCGGCTGGCTCTAGCCCAGATCCAGTCATCCATCACCGGACTCGTTAGCTCAGTCACAGACATTCAGATTAGGGTCGCGGTTTTAGAATCCAGGCCAGCAGCCTCACCGCAATCTCCAGGTTCGGCAGTCATTCCTGCCATTCCTCCGGACGTTGCAGGTAGGCCTTCTGCCACCCCCCTAATTGCTCCTTCCCACTTCGTTCCGGAGCATATTAAGAAGGATATCTTGGCAGGCAAGGACGTTAATTTAGCATCCATTTTGATTGCCTCCCAGGATATCTCCGAGAACCGGGTGATTAATTGCGGAGAGGTTTCCGTGGTGTTGAAGGCCAAGGATGCTCGGTTAAATAGGAAGCTGTCGGTTTCCGAGTTCGTCCTGGCCTTCAGCCTCTACAGGGATGTAATATGCTCCGCCCATCCCAATCGCAGGGAAGAATTAGATACTTACTTGTACCGGATTACGGATTTGGGGCACAAGTACGGCGGCTTGGCATTTTACGATTATCATCGTTCGTTTTCTGCCAAAGCCGCCGCAGCCCTGAATCAATTTCAGTTCATGTCCAACTGGGCAGACTTGGACATGGAGTTATTCTGCCGGCACTTCGCAGGTCTGAAGGCTCCCCTGTGTGCCATCTGCCAGTCCATCTTTCATTCCACGGAATGGTGCCCTAATCCGGTGCAAGATCCTCAGTCAGCGCCCACTCCAGGTCCGTCCGGGTCCTCCAGGTCTTCCTCATCATTAGATAAATTGGGTAGGCCCATTGTGTACCTTGGTAGTAGCCAGGTGTGCAATAATTTTAATGCCAAGGGCTGTGCTTTCAATGCGTGCCGAGCACTGCACATCTGCTCCCTTTGTTTTCGGGCCCACCCTCGTCCTTCCTGTCCCAGGAAGTCAGCCAGGGACTCCTGACTAGCCGACCTCAACTTGGAGTTACTGGCTGCACTCCTGCAGGACCACCCAGATCGTTCCTTTGTCGCCTTCTTATTGGATGGGTGCAGAGAGGGGTTTCATACCGGCATTATCACGCCCCCTCAGGGCTGCTGGTTGGGCCCCAATCTGCTATCCGCCTCCAGTGACCCTGAGGCGGTGACCACTCTCATTCAGGCAGAGGTCGACAAAGGGTTCGTCATTGGTCCTTTCCTTCAGATCCCATTCCGGTCGTGGCGCATCAACCCTATCGGCCTGGTCACGAAGTCATCTTCAAATAAAAAACGTCTCATTTATGATCTCTCCGCGCCTCATATGTCCTCCATCCCCAGTCTTAATTCACTCATTCCGTCTGAGGAGTATTCCATGCAATATTCCTCAATTGACGAGGCCATCCAGTACATTCTTCAAGCAGGTGTCGGGGCTTGGTTGGCCAAGGTAGATATTGCCGACGCTTTTAAGCTGCTTCCAATACACCCGCAGCTTTGGAAGTACTACGGCATCCAGTGGGCAGATAAATTTTATTTTGCCAACCGGCTTACTTTTGGCTCCAAGAGCAGCCCTTGGCTTTTTGAACAGCTTGCTAAAGCCCTGCACTGGATTCTCAACCATCACGGTGGCTTATCCATGGTCGTTCACTACTTGGACGATTTTCTCCTCATTGAAAGGCCCAGTCAGGTCCCTTCCATTCCCCATTCACTTCTGGATATTTTTTCCCGACTCCAGGTCCCCGTGGCCACGGCCAAGACTGAGGGTCCGGCCACTACAGTCACCTTCCTGGACATTATTCTAGATACCGTTAGAATGGAAGCTAGCCTCCCCAGCGAGAAGTTGCTCAGGATCCGCTCAGCCATCTCCCGGGCAGTCCAGTCTCACTCGCTGACCAGGGCGGAGCTCCAATCCTTGCTGGGGATGCTTAATTTCGCCACCAGAATTATGCCTCAAGGCAGGGCCTTCCTTTCCAGGTTGCTATGTCTCCTGCCCTCGGCCCCGGAACAAGATTCTGTCGTCCATTTGGACAGCCAGGCCATTGCAGATCTCGACATGTGGAGCAGTTTTCTCGCTAACTGGAATGGCATTTCCTTGTTCGTTCCGCAGTGGGATTCCTCTTCCCCCATGGTTTTCTCCGACGCCGCCGGTTCCTCCGGGTTCGCTGCCATTTTCAGATCTCATTGGCTGGCTGCCGGATGGCCGCCAGAATTAGCCTCGGACTCTGCAGCTCTAAAATCTTCCCCCCTTTTGGAACTATATCCCATAGTGGCGGCTGCTCAGGCCTGGGGTCACCTCTGGTCTAACTCTTCCGTGACGTTCGTTACGGATAGCCAGACCTTGGTGGACATCGTCAACAAGGGCAGAGCCCAGTCCCTCAGGATCATGGCGTTATTACGCAAGTTAGTGTGGTTATCCCTCCACCATAATTTTCACATGCGCTGCGTACACATCTCAGGCGAGCAGAATAGGGCTGCGGACGCGCTTTCCCGTGCTAACTTTCCAATTTTCTTTCAGGTAATACCCGACGCGGATCGGTCAGGCACCCCGGTGCCCCAATTCAGCACCCTCATTCTGGTTTAGATTCGTTCTTAGAGGAGGCCAAGGGCCTGGTCGCCAAATCGTTGTCACGTAATACGGCGAGGAATTATCAGGCTGGCCTAAGGGCGTTTGATAAATTCTCTAGGAATCATCCGAGGGGTCAACACTCCGAGATCTCCTACATCATGGCCTTCCTGGCCTATTGTCACTCGTATCTCTCTCTGTCGTATGGTACCATCAGACTTTATTTGGCCGGACTTCAACATCACGCTATGCTGGCCAATCCTCGTCACAGGTCCTATTTTTCCATCCAAGCTATTAAAGCCACTCTTCGGGGCATTCAAAAGGAAGGGAAGGGATCCGTGAGTCATAGGCAGCCAGTATCCGGCCAGTTGTTCAGGGATCTCTCCTCGTCATTGGATGGTAATCCTTTTGGGCCCTCCACTAGCCTGATTCTGAAAGCGGCTATGTATCTCGCTTTTTATGGGTTCCTCCGGCCCGGAGAGGTTCTGGCTGGTCCAAATCGAAAAAACCATCCTCTGAAGCAACATCAGTCATGGGGCCAGGGCCATTACACTCTGCTTCTACCCTCCACCAAAACCAATCAGACGGGTCCTCCCTCTGAAATCAAGCTCTACCCGACCTTGAACAATTGGTGCCCAGTTCAAGTGCTGCATCAACTGACAGCATTCATCCAAGGTTCATTGCCCGACAGTCCACTCTTGCCGCATGCAGGCAAGCCTCTCAGCACCTCGCAATTCATCGCTTATATCCGTGCCCTCGCCCAGGGTTTAGGCTATGACCCCAAGGTAATTTCAGGGCACTCATTTCGTATAGGGGCAGCCTCCGCTGCTTCCCGTCATCAGGTGCCGGCTCACGTCATCCGGTCCATGGGGCGGTGGCGATCCTCCTGCTTTACCAGGTATATACCCAATCCTCAAACCGAGATATCTCATGCCTTTCGTTCTCTGGCTTTGTAATTTGTAAATAAAAGTGTTGTACCTACCTGTTGTTTTTTGCCCCCTTTTCCTCACTGGTGTACCCGCGCCCGTGGCTTCCGGCACAATTCAGCCACTATGTTCAGGGCAGGTTTCTCTGCGTACGCCGACGTTGTCCTAGCCCTGACCATAAATTGTAAGGCTGTTACCAGCCTGCATTTGTGGGAGGGGCGTCTGGCTATTTAATCACCTTCCCTCCGTTCAGCCAGGCGCCCGAGCCTCACGCCCCTCCCTCCCGCCCTTTTTCTCAGGCTTCCATCAGGTATGCCCCCTTTTCCTCACTGGTGTACCCGCGCCCGTGGCTTCCGGCACAATTCAGCCACTATGTTCAGGGCAGGTTTCTCTGTGTACGCCGACGTTGTCCTAGCCCTGACCATAAATACTGCTCCTATGTACAAGAATATGACTACTATAAGGCTAGTTTCATACCTGTATAACATATACCTCTAGCTAGCGGTAGCCTTGAGCCCATTGCTTTGCATTATGTCAACTCCTCTGATAAGCCCCTTCCTTCACTGTGTTATAGAATTGTGATAATCCCATACAAAACCCCACATGCAAAGCTTCCCCTATGTAAATGAGTGTCACAATGGGCCTCTGTTTCACTTTCGCCGCCTGTGTCTCCTGTGTGGTCGTCATGGCAGGTGAGGGACAGCTGCGTCTTCCTGCTGCATGTCTCATCCGCCCCACTGATCTCTGGGAGCTCTTCATGCAGCCGGCATTTTGCATATCTATGCAAATAGGTAAGAGCTCGTCTGGGAACTCTGGGTCACATAGCAGGAGGGAAACGGAGAAGCTTTTAATATTAAAAAGACAAAGGAATTTGGCGTTTTGTTCTCTGGTTTGGAAATAGTGAACTCCAGGTGTTGCCAATCTGGAAGGACAGAGTTCAGTGTAAAGCATGGGGGAGAGAGAACCTGGGTCTCAAAGACAAAATCATCAGATTGTACTGATAATTATCTAACAGACATGTTCACACAGCAAAATACACAGCAGATTCTCGTGCGCCTCGGATTTCTGATGCGGATTTGTAGCTTGTCATGCTGCAGATATGACTGCGCTAAGAAGGGACATGTTGCTGTTTTTTGGGTTTCATAATGCAAAAAAAAAATGTCCTTGTCATGTAAGCTACAGCACGGATTTCCTATTTAACACAATAGGAGGCAGATAATGAGCGGATTGCAACACAGAAATGCACTGAAAACCACTCTTGTGAACATACCCATATAGATACTTCAAATCCTTCTGTGTAACAAGTTTATTATTCTATAATAAAGTATCACCTCCATAGAAGGGACAAGGAGCCCCCCCCCCCCCTCTTCCCCCCCATACAGGGGTTGTCTCACTCAAATGCAAATGGGATTTATCATGCTGGCTTGATTAATTTTTCCATCCCATTATACACTGCTTGTTTCCATGGTTACGACCACCCTGTAATCCAGCAGTGGTGGTCATGCTTGCGTGCTATAGGAAAAAAGCGCTGGTCTATGGGCACTCCCATAGCCCTGGCCACCAGAGAGGCCAGAGAGGCCACGGCGGCTGGATTGCAGGGTGGTCGTAACCATGGAAACGAGTACTGTATAATGTGATGGAAAAATGAATCCAGACAGCAAAGGAGGCAATATGGACAATCACAATACATTAGTAAGTGCCTTGCATTCTCGTTATCTGCACTTGCTGAAGGGAGACAACCCCTTTAACAGTGACATTCGCCGAATCCTCATAACAAGACCAGCTACTAGAGGTGAGCGAAGTGCGCTTCGTGGTCTGAAGTCGATTCGTTCCCCAACTTCGTGTAATGCTTTATGGAGGAGACCTGTCTCCGTACAGCATTAAAATGTATGGGCTTTGTGGAGGCAAAAGTCTCCCGATTCGCTCACCCCTACCATCCGCGGTTCCCCCATAACAATGTCAGCCATTTTGTCCTCCTCGCATAACAGTACCAGCAGATAGAACTAGGGAATGGCTCTTTATGTGGTTCCTTTATATAAGGCATGAGATGAACCATGACATGGAAAGTCCCAGCTTTTCCACCTCACATAGTTCTGTTTTCTTAGGTTCATGGTCCCAGGGACCTCCGCAGTTTTTACACACATGAGCAAGGGAAACAGGATAATAGGAACTCCTTTTATCTACATACAAATCCACTTCCATCTTCTATTTCCATGCACTGCCCCCTGCTAGCTGAAAAGTGGTGTAAAGGGAAGGAAACTGGCTTAGTTGCCGATAGCAACCAATCAGATTCCATGTTTTATTTTTCAGCGCTCCATTGGCAAGTGAAAGGTGGAATCTGATTGGTTGCAGTTTTCCTTAATCTCCCTCAATGTCTTCATTCATCCTGAGCCTCCTGGTTCATCATTAAGATGGCAGATTCAAGGGGTAGTAGCATTTAATAACAATGCAGATTGATTTGCCATTTAGGATCTGTATAAAGCTGGGTGACAACCCTTATAGCGTTTCAATGGCGGCCATCAGTAGTCACTGCCCAATATATTTTACCAAAGACCAAAATGACTCATATTTCATAATTTGGTTTTTCTTAGCCCTGTTTATGGCTGAGGCTCCTGCTGGGGGCTGATTATAGCCTGCGACAACATGTCCTCGGGGTGCACCTATAGAGGGCCTGCTCCCCAGAGATAAGAGCTGCAGGAGCGGCTCAGATAAAGAGCCTCATCGCCCGCACACAGCTTCTCATTCTGCAACTTTCGCTTTGACCCTTCACTTGCTGCAAACTTCTTTATATATTTCCTGGTACAAAAGTTGTACCCACCGATGAACCGTTCAATATGGCGGACAAAATGACCATTATCAACCTCCATGACATAGGACGGGAGCGTGGACCATGTCTATTAATCCACTGTACCAGGCTGGAATGTCAAGGGTTAAACATATGGGCGGCGGGTGATCATATGATCACGCATGGATGACCGTGGTCCAACACTCTGTTATCTGTGGCTGGCAGCACATCTGCAAAACGAGACTGGAGACTCGGTAATTACCGGTGGGGGTACTGAGCGATGCCCAGCAATTGTGGCACTACAATTACCAGCAAATGCTAGAAGCTGGAGACAGGGATGTGCAAAAGAGAACAAAAAAATGAATAGGTCACAGACTGAAAGCTACATAGCGGAAGGCGCAAAATACCTACATCACTACAGAGTATTTCAGCAGTGGGCGGAGCTGAAGGAGAAGGTCTCCCCCCCCCCCCCCCCCCCCCCCAGCAGCACAGAGAATTTTTAGATTCTGATCATCCATTTTATGATTCAAAGTTTTACAGAGCTGATCTAGGAGGAATTCACTGACTGAAAGTTACGTAGTGATAAGGGCAGGTTCTCCCAGCAGCACAGTGTGTTTCAGGAGAAAAAAGTGCTGATATTGTGGGAAGTAACAAACTAAGGCTACATGCACACGACCGTTGTGTGTTTTGCGGTCCGCGAATTGCGGATCCGCCAAACAAGGATGGCGTCCGTGTGTGTTCCGCAATATGCGGAACGGCGCAGACAGCCATTGATATAACTGCCTATTCTTGTCCGCAAAATGGACAAGAATAGGACAGGTTATATTTTTTTTGCGGAGCACGGAATGGAGCAACGGATGCATCTTCTGCGGCCCCATTAAAGTGAATGGGTCCGCATCCAAGCCGCAAATACAAGACAACGGTCGTGTGCATGAGGCCTATGGGTATTTTTATTTTACATAGATTTTAGAGCAGATTCTGTGCCTAAAATGTGCACAGTCCACCTCCCATTGATTTGAATGGGAAAACTGCATGGTAATTTACACAGCACTTTTTTTTCTGTTTGCGGTTTTAAAAATCACGGCATGGATAGAAGACGTGACATGTTCATTCTGGGTTTGGATACTGCGCTGAATCCACATCCAAAGTTCCCTTTGAAATGGGTAGGATCAAAAAAACTGCATAAAAAACTCAGGTGGAATTTTAAAGCGGATTCCACATCAGGTTTCTTTCAGCACAGAAAAAACTCAGCGTGAGTATACCCTTAGGTCTCTTTCACACGACCGTATTGCTTTGGCCTCTTTCCCACGGGCGTGTGCGCCCCGTGGTCGTGCTGCGGCCCGCAAAATGCGGGCCGCAATGCACGAGCGCAGTCCGTGGGGCAGCCGCAGCGGATCGCCGATCTATTCACTTGAATGGGTCCGCGATCCGGCCGTTCTGCAAAAAGATAGGACATGTTCTATCTTTTTGCGGAACGGAAGTACGGGACGAAACCCCAAGGAAGCACTCCGTAGTGCTTCTGTAGTGTTCCGTTCCGTGGTTCCGTTCTGCACCATTCCGCATCTCCGGATTTGCGGACCCATTGCAGTGAATGCCCACGGAATGGCACCCGTGTATTGCGGATCCTCAAATGTGGTCCGCAATATGGCAACGGGGCGCACACGCCCGTGGGAAAGAGGCCTTTTTCAGTGTTTTGCGGTCATTTTCATGAATTCGTTGTTCCGTTTTTTGTTTCCGTTGTGTTTCCGTTTCTGTTCCGTTTTTCCGTATGGCATATACAGTAATTACATGGTTCCGCAAAAACGGAACGGATATGGAAGACATACGGATGCATTTCCGTATGTGTTCCGTTTTTTATGCGGACCCATTGACTTGAATGGAGCTACGGAACGTGATTTGCGGGCAATAATAGGACATGTTCTATCTTTCAACGGAACGGAAATATGGAAACGGAATGCATACGGAGTACATTCCGTGTTTTTTTTGCGGAACTTTTGAAATGAATGGTTCCGTATAAGGACCGTATAATGAACACAAAAAACGGCCCGTAAATGGGAAAAAAAACGGTCGTGTGAAAGAGGTCTTAGGGGTTTTTTGGTTCTGATTTTGGTGCGTTTACCCCAAGCAGCCTCCCATTTTTATCCATCGCAGTACACACCACACCAGAAAAAAGAAGCAGCACGCCCTATGTTGGTGCAAAATCTTCCAGTGAAATGAATGGGACACATCCAAAAACCGCCCTGTACGCATCTGCACGTTGTTTGGTCCGGCTTTTGGCCTTGATCTGTGTCACAAACCGCAAGTAAAAATGCAGAAGTATACACTCCCCAAAAACATGCCTTAAAACTTTTTCTTTTAAATCAGCGTCGATTTTTGGAGGCGGACTTTTTCAAAATCCATTGTGAGGACGTGCTCTTTAGGGTACGTTCACACAGGGTATTTTCTGTGCTGAAAAAAAATCTGCATCAGGTTTTTTTGGATACCTTTTTACGTGCTTTTCGATGCGGCTTTGAGGTTGAATTTCATTCCTGTTCATTTCAATGGGAATTCTGGAACTGGAGAAATCAAAGTCCGGAATTCCCATTGAAATGAACGAGAATGAAAATCCACATAAAAAAAGCACGTGAAAAAAATGCATCCCAATAAAAGAATGGTCAGGTCACTTCTTTTTCCAGAGCTTTATGATTTTACTTGCAGATTCCCCACTAAAATCAATGGAGAAGATCTGCATGCGTTTATGGAGCAGAATCTGAACCAGAAATCCGTTGTGTGAACACATACTTAGGCCTCCTGCACACGACCGTATGGTTTTGCGGTCCGTTTTAAATGGATCAGTTTTTTCTGTTTTTTTGTTTCAGTAGTGTTTCCGTTCCACTTCCGTTTTGCTGTTTGGTTTCTGTTTGTGATCCGTTTTTTGCGGATCGCAAACGGAAACTGAAGCATACAATAATGTTTAAACAGTATGTACATAAAAAAATTGGGCTGGGCATAAAATTTTCAACATATGGTTCCGCAAAAACGGAATGGATACGGAAGACATACGGATGCATTCCGCTTTTTTGCGGAACCATTGACTTGAATGGAGCCACGGAACGTGATTTGCGGGCAATAAGGGTCCATTCACACGTCCGTGTGCGTTTTGCAAAACACGGACATCGGCGATGTGCGTTCCGCATTTTGCGGACCGCACATCGCCGACACTTAATAGAAAATGCCTAATCTTGTCCGCAATTGCGGACAAGAATAGGACATGTTCTATTTTTTTACATCGTGCTGCCCCATAGAAATGAATGGGTCCGCAATTCCGTTCCGCAAAATGCGGAACGAAATTGCGGACGTGTGAATAGACCCTTATAGGACATGTTCCATCTTTGAACGGAAATACGGAAATTAAAGGCATACGGAGTACCTTCCGTTTTTTTTGCGGATCCATTGAAATGAATGGTTCTGTATACAGAACGCAAACGGAAAAAAAACCTTTGTGTGCAGGAGGCCTTAGGCCTCTTTCACACGGGTGTTGTGGGAAAATGTGCGGGTGCGTTGCGGGAACATGCGCGATTTTTCCGCGCGAGTGCAAAACATTGTAATGCGTTTTGCACTCGCGTGAGAAAAATCGTGCGTGTTTGGTACCCAAACCCGAACTTCTTCACAGAAGTTCGGG
This sequence comes from Bufo bufo, assembly GCF_905171765.1. Lineage (NCBI taxonomy): Eukaryota > Metazoa > Chordata > Amphibia > Anura > Bufonidae > Bufo > Bufo bufo. The sequence continues at coordinate 138,373,625 of NC_053394.1, forward strand.
CTTGGGATCGGTGTTCTGTGGATTGTATTATTTCCCCTTATAACATGGTTATAAGGGAAAATAATAGCATTTTGAATACAGAATGCATAGTACAATAGGGCTGGAGGGGTAAAAAAATAAAATAAAAATTAACTCACCTTAATCCACTTTTTCGCGCAGCCCGGCTTCTCTTCTGTCTTCATCTGTGCTGTGAGCAATAGGACCTTTGATGACGTCACTGCGTTCATCACATGGTCCATCACATGATCCGTCACCATGGTGATGGATCATGTGATGAGCGTAGTGACGTCATCAAAGGTCCTATTGCTCACAGCACAGATGAAGACAGAAGAGAAGCCGGGCTGCGCGAAAAAGTGGATTAAGGTGAGTTAATTTTTATTTTATTTTTTTACCCCTCCAGCGCTATTGTACTATGCATTCTGTATTCAGAATGCTATTATTTTCCCTTATAACCATAGTATAAGGGGAAATAATAATGATCGCGTCCCCATCCCGGTCGTCACCTAGCAACCGTGCGTGAAAATTGCACCGCATCCGCACTTGCTTGCGGATGCTTGCGATTTTCACGCAACCCCATTCATTTCTATGGGGCCTGCATTACCTGAAAAACGCACAAAAAGGAGCATGCTGCGATTTTCACGCAACACACAAGTGATGCGTGAAAATCACCGCTAGTGTGCACAGCCCCATAGAAATGAATGGGTCAGGATTCAGTGCGGGTGCAATGCGTTCAACTCACGCATCGCATCCGCGCGGAATACTCACCCGTGTGAAAGGGGCCTTAGGCCGAGTTCACACGAACGTGTGTGACCCGTGCCCGTGCTGCGGCCCAAATTGCGTGCTGTCCGCATCTTTTCCGGCCCCATTGAAAATGAATGGGTCCACATCCGTTCCGCATAATTGCAGAACGGATCCGGACCCATTCAACGAACGTGTGAATGGACCCTTAGTTACATAGTTGAAGCACCAGTGTCCCCCCAGAAGCACAAAGTATTTCAGGAGAGGGGTATGCTGATATTAAAGGGGTTGTCTCACTTCAGCAAGTGGCATTTATCATGCAGATGCAGTTAATATAAGTCACTTACTAATGTATTGTGATTATCCATATTGCTTCCTTTGCTGGCTGGATTCTTTTTTCTATACACTGCTCATTTCCAAGGTTATGACCACCCTGCAAAGTGGTGGCTGTGCTTGCACTCCATAGTTAAAACCACTGGCCTCTCTGGTGGCCGGGACCACGGGAGTATGCATGTGTGTATGGTTGTAACCATGGAAACGAGAAATGCATAATGTGATGGAAAAATTAATCAAGCTAGCAAAGGAGGCAACATGGACAATCACAATACATTAGTAAGTGCCTTGTGTTAACTTCCTCTACATGATAAATGAGCTGAAGTGAGACAAACCCTTTAAGGGAGGTCACTGATTGTGAGTGACATAGTGGAAGCAGCAGGGTCCCTCAGCAGCACAGAGTTTTTCAAGAGGGGACTGTGCTGAGTTTCACGGGGGCCAATGAGTCACCTGTCCATTCATGTCAGGGCTTTGTGCATCCTAACGCTTAGGCCTTTTTCACACGGGCGTCGCGTGTGAGGGCCGGACAAGATGCGCGATTTTTCCGCGTGAGTGCAAAGCGTTTGGTACCCATACTCGAACCGGACTTCTTCACAGAAGATTTTATTATTTTCCCTTATAACATGGTTATAAGGGAAAATAATATCATTCTTAATACAGAATGCTTACTAAAATGTTCATTGAGGGGTTAAAAATAATTTAAAAAAATTAACTCACCCCATCCACTTGGTCGCGTAGCGGATCTCCTCTTCTTTCTACTTTCTTCAGAACCTGGCTAAAGGACCTTTGATGATGTCACAGCGCTCATCACATGGTCCATCACCATGGTGATGGACCATGTGATGGACCATGTGGTGAGCGCAGTGACGTCACCACAGGTCCTTTTAATAAAAATAAATAAAAAAAGACATGCCAGACTGAGCATTCAAGTGGATTAAGGTGAGTTTATTAATTGTTTTTTATTTTTTAACCCCTCCATCACTATTTTAGCAAGCATTCTGTATTAAGAATGCTATTATTTTCCCTCTTAACCATGTTATAAGGGAAAATAATAAAGATCGGGTCCCCATCCCGATTGTCTCCTAGCAACCGTGCGTGAAAATCGCACCGCATTCGCACTTGCTTGCGGATGCTTGCGATTTTCACGCAGCCCCATTCACTTCAGTGGGGCCTGCGTTGCGTGAAAACGCACAATATAGAGCATGCTGCGATTTTCACGCAACGCACCAGTGATGCGTGAAAATCACCGCTCATGTGCATAGCCCCATTGAAGTGAATGGGTCCGGATTCAGTGTGGGTGCAATGCGTTTCGTTCCGTGCTTCTGTTCCGCACCGTTCTGCATTTCCGGATTTGCAGACCCATTCAAGTGAATGGGTCCACATCCTTGATGCGGAATGCACACAGAATGGTGTCCGTTTATTGCGGATCCGCATATGCGGTCCGCAATACGGAAACGGAACACATACATTCGTGTGCAGGAGGCCTAAAATTGCAACATTTTTAAATCTAAACTGCTAAAATATTTTATTTCACTGTGCATTAAAAACGGCAGTCCCAGGAAAATTGCAAATGACTAAAAATAAAATAAATCTTCTTGTACGTAATATAAATATATTAAGTAGATGCATAGAATGCAATGTGACATTTCACTAGCTTCTTACAGAACAGTCTATTAGAGACTCCCCAGCTCAGTCCACTCCGTTCTTCCATAGATTCATCTATTAGGCCTCATCCCAGAAATTAATCGATTGTCTATTAAGAAGATTATCTATGTTTTATGGCTGAGCGCTTTTCATTTCAGAGAGAGAGACAGGGGTGTACTTATCAATGAGGTTCCCTTAACTCCAGAGCTGCTAGAAGTGAAGGAGGGCCCTATTATAGCACGGACAACTGAGGCCTCCAGTAGGCCTCCACTGCTACCCTTTCCCTCCCCACCATGACCTATAGGCAAAATCTCATGCACAAAATAGTCATCGTTATGTGCTCCCTGTATGGCTCATTTATGTATAAATTATATGGCAGTATAATAGTATATGAGCACCATTGGTGTGCACTATGATGATATTATTCGACCAATAGAAGAGCTAGGGAGTTGATGTGGACCTTTAATGGAATGGGTGGACAACTCTGCATTGACCACCATCAGCTCTTCAGATACTTTAATCCCTGAGCAGCTGGACTCATATATATTCATGACCATGGGTTTAAAGGCCCCCGTACACATTAGTGCATTGTCAGCCGGACGGTCTCATATGTATGGGGAGAGAAGGATTGGGCAAAGTGAATATTTTCACCCAATTCTTTTATTCTTCTGGGAGATAAGCCACCTCCAGAAGTGTCTGGCAGTGGCGGCCTTCTCCTCTCTCCCCATTGACAACACATGTATGTATGTGCATATGCGTAGGGGAAGTAGGGAGGGAGACGGGAGTGATAGATGTCACCTGAACCGCCAGTTGGCCAAAAGCTATTGAATGTATAGGCCCCCCAGAGCGCCTAGCTTAGGGGGCACATACACCTATAGGGTTTAGATATATTTTTGGGGGTATTTGTGTCTCTCTTCTCCCCCCCACCTTTTTGTATTGTATCAGGTAAAATCTACCTCAGGAGGAATTTTACCTGAGTAAAGAAGACCGGTCGGATCTGGATTGAAGCGGTCCTAGGTGAAGTGTCCAGGTCCCTCCTGATTGGCTGTCATTTGTTGTGGTGGCGGGAAATGGACACCTTTATAATGCGGCATTTGGCTGTGCTGAGGTGCCAGTTTGAAGAGGACCTTGATCCGCTCCCTCCCTCCCTCCCTTGAAATAATTTTTTAATTTCATTGTCGCATGCTTTATTAGTGGGATATATCACTCAGCTACAGCTGAGTGGATTGTGGTTTTAATGGTTAATGGACTGATTTTAATGGTTAATTAATTATTAATTTATTCTAATTTATTGAGTGAGTAATGGCTGTTATGGTAATTTAATGGGTAACTCATAATAAAGCATTGCGGCCTTTTCATTCCAAACGTGGAGTCTGTTGGTTTTTATTAATAAATTATTTATGTAATTTTTTCTTTAGTTTGATGGGTGTAGTGTGTCTCCATGTGTTTGGCCTGCTTAAAGGGGTTTTCCAAGATTTTTATACTAATGACCTATCCCCTTGAAAGGTCGTCAGTATCTGATCGGTGGTGGTCCAAGACCCGGGTATTCCGCCGATCAGCTGTTTTTATAAGGCAGCGGCACTGCTGCACGAGTGCCGAGTCCTTCTTTCACCTTATCCTAGGCCGAGTGATGGCACGGTCATGTGTCATGTGGCCTAGGAGCAGCTTAGCCCCATTCAAGAGAATGGGGCTGATCGCCATACCAAGCACAGCTGCTATACAATGTACGGCGAAGTGCTTGGTGAGCTTCAAGAAGGCAGAAGTGCTCGCAGGAGCGCCGGTGCCTTCTCAAGCAGCTGCCCGGCAGAGTCCCAGAGTGTTGAACCCCCACCGTTCAGATACTTATGACCAGTTTCATCCTGTGAACCTCTAGAACCTTCCTCCCTCATGTCTAAGAACAGCTGAATCATCTCCACAAGTACCTACACCTGGAATGGTTACCTTATGGGGAGCTAGATCTAGATAAATCCAAAATCTCTCATGCTAGTTTCCTAGAGCCTCGTAATTCCTGCCCATACGGACTTATTCTCTCCACTAACTGCCATTTTTAAAGAAAGTTTCCACACAGATTTGGTTCTCACTAGTGTTGAGAGAATTAAAGTGAAACGATTGACTTCGATCCGAATTTCACGAAAAATTTGACTCACCATGAAGCCAAATTTCCTCGCGCTTCCTGATAAATAAATTTTTCCTAAAATAGCGGTAAAAAAAAACATACCTCATCCATTCTCATAACATCACCACATCATCCGTCCCAGCCAGCGTGATGACGTCATGATTTTGCATGGTTTCTTTAATCAAGATGGCCACGACAGCCTCTCTGAGAGGAAATGGACAAGGCATGTATTATTATTTTTTAACACTGATTGAACACCTGAAAGGCCTCAATGTTAGGGCTCATGCACACGAACGCATATATTTTGCGGTCTGCCAAAAATCGGATCCGCAAAAAATACGGATGACATCCGTGTGCATTCCTTATTTTGCGGAAAGGAACAGCTGGCCCTTCATAGAACAGTACTATCCTTGTCCGTAATACGAACAATAATAGGACATGTTCTATTTTTTTGCAGAACGGAAATACGGACATACGGAAACAGAATTCACACAGAGTAAGGGCTCCTGCACACGAATGTTTTTTGCGTTCCGTATACGGGCTGTATTTTGATTCCGTATACGGAACTATTCATTTCAATGGGTCCGCAAAAGATGTGGACAGCACTCTGTGTGCTGTCCGCTTCCGTTGCTCCGTTCCTTGGCCCCGCAAAAATTATGAGGCATGTCCTCTTCTTGTCTGTCTTGCCACATGACACATGACCGTGCCATCACTCGGCCTAGAATAAGGTGAAAGAAGGACTCGGTACTCGTGCAGCAGTGCCGCTGCCTTATAAAAAAAACAGCTGATCGGCGGAATAGGTCTCCTGTTCCGTTCTGAAAATTGCAGAAGGCACATGGGCGGCATCCGTTTTTTTGCGGATACGCAATTTATCGGACCGCAAAACACGGCATGGTCCTGTGCATGAGCCCTAACTTCCGTTTTTTTTGCCCACCCATTGAAGTTAATGGTTCTGCATACGGTCCGCCAAAAAAAACTAACGGACACGGAAAGAAAATACGTTCGTGTGCATGAGCCCTTAAGGTCAGATGCAGCGATCAGCAATGAACGAGGCATTTCAGGTGTTCCCCAACATTGCGCCTGCTACATACAATTGAATGTGCTTCGTGACTTAGTAATTCGTAATTAAATTTCTTTGTGAAATTCAGTGAAGCAGCCGAATCACATTTTTGATAACTTCGCTCTCTAGTTCTCACAAATTGTGGGATTATATGGCCCTCTGATGAGTTGTCACTTCCTATACGTCTCCCACCACCTTTCAATTAGAACGATAAGTACCTTGGTGAATCGCATTGTGGACCTGAATTAAGACTGATTGGCAGTAATTACAGAAAAAAGGGGCGAATATTTTTGTTCCTTTAATCCCCTTGTTGCCCTATCTGCAGATCGCTACTAATTGCAGCAGTGGATATTCACCTGCAGTCCTAATGGGGACCGTCTTCGAAACATTCCGCAGAGCTGACAGCATCATCCCATGTAATTTATGTCCTGTGTAGGAGATGTTTCTCTGCTGCATTGATTCATGTTATTTTGATAAACTATGATGTGTATATATCAGAATATCAGAGTCTAAGGAACATTAACTCCGACATTGGAAAAAAGCTGAACCGGTATAACAATCAGCTGCTCACAGTAAAGATAAATGTCAAAATGATAAGATTCAGCCCCATAAGAATTAATCTACATACAAAACTGAGTCACTGTGTACATACATTACTTATCCTGTACTGATCCTGAGTTATAGTCTGTATTATACTCCAGAGCTGCACTCACTATTCTGAAGGGAGGGAGGAAGGAAGGATCGCAGTACTCCAAAATGAGATTTAAGAAAAATGGTGTTTATTGCTCTATGATGTTCATGCAATGTTACAGCTCTGTCATTTCTCAAGCCCTTTCTTCTTAGTTTTTTTAGTGGTCCTCTCTATGGCCTCTCTCAGAATAGCGTGTCCAGTGCAGAAAGTTTGCTTTGTGTGGGAGCGTGATCTCCCGTTATGGACACTGCTCCTCTTACAGAATCGCAGGGCATTATAATAATTTATAATGTTGTGTGTCTCAGCCTGACCTTACAACTACTGAGTTAGGGCTCACGCACACAACAGTTGACTGTTTTAGATACTGTGTGCATTCCGTATTTTTCAGAACTGAACGGCCGACCTGAAATAGAACAGTCCTATCCTTGTCCGTAATGTGAACAATAATAGGACATGGAAAAAAATAATACGTTTGTGTGCATGAGCCCTTATACTGACATAATGCTGTCAGTATTAGACTACATGCACACGGCCGTGCCGTTTTTTGCGATCCGCTAACCGTGGATCCGCAAAAAACGGAAGCCGTCCGTGTTGCCTTCCGCAATTTGCGGAACGGGCGCCGGCAATATAAATGCCTATTCTTGTCCGCAAAGCACGGACAAGAATAGGACATGTTATATTTTTTTAGCGGGGCCGCGGAACGGAGCCACGGATGCGGACAGCACACAGAGTGTTGTCCGCATCTTTTGCGGCCCCATTGAAGTGAATGGGTCCGCATCCGAGCCGGCTCGGATGCGGACCCAAACAGCGGTCGTGTGCATAAGGCCTTATTCAGTAGATTTAGGGTCGGATATAGACACACAGCATTATAAATCATTATAATGCTGTGAGGTCCTGTGAAAGGAGCAGTGTCCATAACGGGAAGTCAGGCTACCAAAAGAGGCCTATCTGTGACCTTGTCGCTGGCACCCAGCTGTGTCATCTACTACAAATTCTGCTACCATGGACTTGTGTGCACTTATATTACTTATCCTGTACTGATCCTGAGTTATATCCTGTACAATACTCCAGAGCTGCACTCACTATTCTGCTAGTGGAGTCAATTTGTACATACGTTACATTACTTACCCTGTATTGATCCTGAGTTACATTCTGTATTATACTCCACATCTGCACTCAATATTCTGCTAGTGGAGTCACTAAGGGGGAGTTCACATCACCGTTTCATTTTCCGTTCTTCTAATCCGTCACCATACATGGCCTAGTTGCAGCTCAGCCCCATTGAAGTGAATGGGGGCTGAGCTGCAATACCAAGCACGGCCGCTATACTATGTAGAGCACTGTGCTTGGTGGGCGGCTGGGAGACAGCAGCGCTCAAAAAAGCTACGTGAGAGTAGTGGCTCTCTTGAACAGCTGATCGGTGGGGGTGCTGGGACCGGGACCCCCACCAATCTGATAATGTTGACCTATCCGGATAACTCCTATAAGACAGTACTTCTTGGAATACTCATGCTCGGTCAGTGCGGACATTGAGCAGGAATGGAGTCATAGGAGATTTCAGCTCTGAGGCCAGCAGAATTGTGAATGCAGCTCTGAAGCATAATACAGGATTAGAGATGGGTGACTCAATTTGTTCATCAAATGGAGTTCTTCAGCTGCAGGGGCCTGTCCCCACTGCTGAAGAAGCTCCCCCTGCAGATGGATTGACAGGGCTCCAAGTAGTGGTGCAAGCACAGAGGCTCTGCTGCCAATACCGTAGCAACGACTGTGCATATGCCACTACACTTCCGGGTAGTGGTGCATGAACAGTCCCAGTACCTGCAGCAGAGCCTCTGCGTTAGCGCCACTACTTGGACTTGGATGAGCAATGCAAGATGTCGAGCCCTGCTAATCAGAGCAGTGGCACAGGCGCAAGATTGTAATGGCCAAGTGGAGGAGCAGTGGGGGGGTTGGGGGGCTTTGATGAACGAATCGATTAGCTTAGCCCAGGAGAGCACCTAGCCTTTCTGCTGCCTGAGGCAAAAATTAAAACAGTGCCCCCCCCTCCTGTTAAAGGTATACTGTGATACAGTTGAATACAGAGATATATTCACACGGCCCTGCCAATGCCCCCACTTGTCTCTAGGTCTTGCCACCTGAGGCAATCGCCTCACTTGGCCTCATGGGTGGTGCACCCCGGGCTCAGCCCTAAACTGGATGCAACTCTGGATCAGTCTAGAATTAATTATTTGCAAAGCCGTATGTACAGGGTGGGCCATTTATATGGATAAACCTTAATAAAATGGGAATGTTTGGTGATATTAACTTCCTGTTTGTGGCACATTAGTATATGTGAGGGGGAAACTTTTCAAGATGGGTGGTGACCATGGCAGCCATTTTGAAGTTGGCCATTTTGAATCCAACTTTAGTTTTTTTCAATAGGAAGAGGGTCATGTGACATCAAACTTATTGGGAATTTCACACGAAAAATAATGGTGTGCTTGGTTTTAACGTAAATTTATTCTTTCATGAGTTATTTACAAGTTTCTGACCACTTATAAAATGTGTTCAATGTGCTGCCCATTGCGTTGGATTGTCAATGCAACTCGCTTCTCCCACTCTTCACACACTGATAGCAACACCGCAGGAGAAATGCTAGCACAAAATGGCCGACTTCAAAATGGTCACCACCCATCTTGAAAAGTTTCCCCCCTCACATATACTAATGTGCCACAAACAGGAAGTTAATATCACCAACCATTCCCATTTTATTAAGGTGCATCCATATAAATGGCCCACCCTGTACATTATATCCATATGTTACATAATGTCTAGAGATGGAGCTACTCCATAAAAACAGGCACACCTGATGCACGGTTACATAAATAAAATTCTGCAAAACAGACTTTTTCCACCGCTTCTGATCTATTAAGAATGGAATTATGCAGCTAGGACTGCAAAGAATAACAGCCATCAGTCAGGTAGCACTCACATAACCATATATATACACATAGACGTGCACTTTCCCATCCATTTCCAATCCTGCTTTGCAGTGAATATTTGGGATCATGGCCTGTACATGAAATATCTAGAAGTCCAGCTAATATGTGAGGAGGCTTACTCTGCTGACAGCTCCCTGACGACATGAGCTCCTGTTATACGATTCTTATTCGAGACTTGTGCAGATGTTTCTCTTTCTGGAAACTTAACGCATTAGTTGGTTTTAAGGAGCAGCGCTCCTCATACATCACTGTTTATAAGCGCTTCGTTCCAGACTCAAATTCCAACATCAAATCCCCCTGTAAACCTCCTGGTATATAAGCTTTTCAGCCTAATTGTTCACCCATTCCAAACATGGGCTGAAGTAGAACACCCATGAAAGCAGAGGCTTCGCAGGAAAGTATTAAGGCATCAGAAGAATTAAGAGTAGACTAATGTGTATGTAAAGGTGGAGTCAAATACGGGGTTTAGAGTGAATAAAACCGATATTAAAAATGAGAGATTTATTCCTGGAGTACATGAACTACAGCACAAGTCCTTTGGAGGAGACACATTGACATGGAACCGCATCAATACAATGCCAGAACTACAGTGAAAACTGACACTTAAAGGGGTTGAACTATGACAACTTTTAGGATAGGGGATGTGACTGATCGATGTTCCGCACCCGACGATCACTAGAAAAGGGATTAGTCCCCTGCTTGACTGGAGCAGCAAACAGGCATGTGTGGTTGCTTCTCCATTCAACGGTACGGTCTCACTAGAGATAGCTGAGCACAAGGCCTCATCTACAGAAAGTAGCCACAGAGAGCTGAATGGAGTGGCAGCATCTACTGCTCCATTCAAACATGGAAAACAGGCCCCCACCGATCAGACACTTATCCCCTATCCTATCTCTACAACCCCTTTAAGGCAGCCATACAGCTTAGATATACCGTATATTGACCAAGCTTGACGATAAATGGATGACTGAGGTCGTGAAGAGCTAATGGCCCCTTTACAAGCAGAGAATCCACCAGACAATCATAGGAAAGTTCAATAGCGATTATCTAGCGGTGTAAAGGTGCCGCTAATTACCCAATGAATGAGCGAAATGCTCATTCGTCAGGTAATATGCCTATTTTTGCAGGCACCTAAATAGTCATTTGCGGTCAGCAGATTGTGGTGTCTAAACAGCCTCTGCTGCCGGCAAACAAGGAGTCTGTATGGTGAAGAGTGATGGCATTAGCGATCACTCCCCCATATACTGTGGAGGAGATCGCTGCATGCAAATACAGCAGTCTCCTTAACTGAATAGCATGTGATTGCTAGGAAGGAACACAACAATCACTTGCCGAATTGCTCTGTGTAAAGGGACTTTATGGAATGAGCAGTTGGGTTTCAACTTGCCTGATCCTTTTGTTCTTAGAGATAAGTCACTACCAGAGGATTCCAGCAGTAGTTTACGCCACTCTTCCATTCAACATATGCATTCTTGGCCAAGCAGAGAGTGCATGTATACTGGGAAGGTGGTGTTCTCTGGCGAGATAGCCGTGGGCTGATGGAGACTTTGGCCAACCTTGGAGTAGGGCAGATGTTATACAATGATGGCCAAGTCCAGCGTTAGACAAGTGTATTTATGTACCCATGTTGTGGGCATGGTCCTGGCCTGACTGCTGGTCTACTGACCTATCTATGATGCTGTGGGTTTGGGTCAGTCCAGGACATTCATCAATAACACAGGTGCATAAATACACCCATAATATGTTCATCTGAAACTGGCCTAATTTGGGGAAGACTTATTGCTGATGAGGCCCCTTGCAGACGAGCGTGTCCGGATTAGGTTCAGATGCGTCCCGGTGCATTGCGGCAAACCCGCGCGAGTAGGTACGCCATTGCAGTCAGTTTTGACAGCGATTGCGTTCCGTTGTTCAGTTTTTATCGCGCGGGTGCAATGTGTTTTGCACGTGCGTGATGAAAAACTGACTGTGGTACCCAGACCCGAACTTCTTCACAGAAGTTCAGGTTTGGGTTCAAGGTTGTGTAGATTATAAGGGAAAATAATTGCATTCTGAATACAGAATGCATAGTACAATAGGGTTGGAGGGGTTTAAAAAAAATTAAAATATTTTAACTCATCTTAATCCACTTGTTCGCGCAGCCGACATCTCTTCTGTCTTCATCTGTGAGGAAAAAGGACCTTTGATGACGTCACTGCGCTCATCACATGGTCATTCACATGATCCATCACCATGGTGATGATCACAGGATGAGCGTAGGGACGTCACCACAGGTCCTGAAGAAAGAAGACATGCCGGCTGCGCAAACAAGTGGATTAAGGCGAGTTAAAATATTTTTTTTCTTTTTTTTAACCCCTCCAGCCCTATTTTACTATGCATTCTGTATTCAGAATGCCATTTTCCCTTATAACCATGTTAGAAGGGAAAATAATGATCGGGTCCCGATCGTCACCTAGCAACCGTGCGTGAAAATCGCACCGCATCCGCACTTGCTTGCGATTTTCACGCAACCCCATTCATTTCTATGGGGCCTGCGTTACGTGAAAAATGCACAAAGAGGAGCATGCTGCGATTTTCACACAATGCACAAGTCATGACTGAAAATCACCGCTCATGTGCACAGCCCCATAGAAATGAATGGGTCCGGATTCAGTGCGGGTGCAATGCGTTCACCTCACACATTGGACCCGCGCGGAAATCTCGCCTGTGTAAAAGGGGCCTTAGGGTACAGCTACATGCATAGTTTATTTTTTTATGCAGTTAAAGCCACAGATTTTGGCTTAGAAAATGAAGTTTTATCAGTCCTTAATATACCTTTTTATGATCCACTACCCATTGTGGCTTTAAAAACCATATAAAAAATAAATAAATGCACACGTGGTCCGACCAAAAGGAATATAACTCAAGAATAGATGAACGTTGGCTTGCTTAGAGGGAAATGCTGTTATACAAGTTTTATAGTAAATGGAGGGTTATTGAAAAATGGCCCTCAGTATATTGTTGTATTTACTGTATAGTGTAAAAAAATTATAATATTGCATTGCTAGATAGAAACAGTCAACAAGTAGGGACATCTAAAATTGTGCCTCTACTAAATAACTGGTGCACCTATTTGTGTCAATGATTAACCAGTTAGGGTGTGGGTCTAACAGGCTCATTACTCCTTCTGGGGCAGAGAAGGTGGTGTTAGGCCCTGTGGTACAGTAGAAATACTATTACTTGCAACAGTGATCTTGAAAATGAATACACAAAGTACTGCATGGTCTTAATGACAACTCCACACAAATTATTTAATTCCACAATTGCTTTGCAACTGTTTTGGGATGAGATCTGGACAGCTTACATTACAGGACTGAGTTTCTTTTTTTAATAATTACATACCTCCCAACCACACTGGATCTGGTGGGACAGTCCCAGAGTAAGGCCCCTTTCACACGGGCGAGTTTTCAGCGCGGGTGCAATATGTGAGGTGAACGCATTGCACCCGCACTGAATCCAGACCCATTCATTTCTATGGGGCTGTGCACATGAGCAGTGATTTTAACCCATCACTTGTGCGTTGCGTGAAAATCGCAGCATGCTCTATATTGTGCGTTTTCCACGCAACGCAGGCCCCATAGAAGTGAATGGGGCTGAATGAAAATCGCAAGCATCCGCATGTTATAAGGGAAAATAATTACATCTACACAACACCGAACCCAAACCTGAACTTCTGTGAAGAAGTTCGGGTCTGGGTACCACATTCAGTTTTTTTTATCACGCGTGTGCAAAACGCATTGCACCCGCGCGATAAAAACAGAACGCAATCGCAGTCAAAACTGACTGCAATTGCGTACCTACTCGCGCAGGTTTGCCGCAATGCACCGGGACAATACATCCAGACACGCTCGTCTGCAAGGGGCCCAAGAGGTGTGGATTCTGGTACATACAAAAATTGCTGTGGCACTGCTGTAATTGTCCCTCTTTAGGATTTTCAAAAGTTGGGAGTTATGTATTTGTAATGGTGACAACCAGCATCTACTTTATAAAATTGATGGAGACGGTCTCCAAGGCGGGGTTTATTGGTAAGAAATTAATAAAAATTCAGGATTCCTACTCTCTTGCCATTTTTGTAAACTTTTTGTCGTCATTTCAGATTAATAATGGGGCGATCCTTACTTCCATAAATCAGATGACTAACCATCACCCGCATATTTTACATAATTCATGCCAAGTATGAAAGCTTAACAAAAGTATAAAATTACACATCTCAAAATTAAAATTAAACTTTATTTTTATTAAAAAAAAAAAAAAAAAAAAAAGGTTTCTTCAAGTCATAGTTGAGGACAAAATGATTTACAGGAAGTATAAAACAAGTTGTTCCAATTTAGCATCATTGAATATACTTTGTAGAACACCAACCTGACTTTTGTATTTGCAATAGTGAGGGAAGGGGGTAGGTCACCCAGGAAATCTCAAATGGTGGTAACTGCATATTAGACATTTTAGGCTGCTGTGACCTCCAGAACACTGCATGTCACACCACAGGCCTGCCAAAAAGAATTTCACATGACAAAGCTTTGATACCGATCTCCACTTAGGTCTCCTCAATGTGTTGAGGTTGGATAATTTCTTGAATTGAGCCAATAAGCAAGCTCAACATCTGGATCAATAATCACAGACTCTCAGGGATTGTAGGTTCTACATGAAAATGAGCTCCTAGATCAGGAGTGGGGGTGGAGACTTTTTTTTTCACCCGATTAACATTTCAACTGTACTATAATACATTGGCACAGATGTCCTCTTCATTGGTCATATGAAAAGGTGTTCTCCACCCCTTCTACTACTGATTTCAGGACCAAAAGTAAACCATCAAACTCATCCTATGTAAGTGGAGGTCCAAATGCTTCCTAGGATGTGTCCAATGGAGCTCAGGTGGATTAATTTTGCTTTGAATGTTAAGTGGAGAACCTCTTTAAAGACAACATTTGACAGTTTTTCAAGTTTCCATGCCACTGTTCCAAGACTCTCTTATACAAATGCAGAGTTCCAACAGTATCTAAAGTGTTTTTCGTTTTCCACTAGACATTGATAAGCCAACATCAGTAGATTACACAAAATCAGAACAAATATCATTCTGGTCATCAGAGAAAGGAGATCACTAAAAATACCAAGGGATCTGTGGTGTCCCCTATTGGTTGAGATGGAAAAGACCATTTTTTTTTCCTTCTACATGGTTTTGTTACACAAGTTCCATTTAGGATACATTATTCAAGAGGATTACAGAAAATTGGGATAAGAAATTTTTTACAACTTCCTAAATAAAAATTGGGGGGGGGGGGGGGGGGAATATATTGTTAGTCCTAGATACCCCTCAAAAATGAGGAAAAATGTTTCTTGCCAAATGCAAAGTAAATATTAAGCAAGATGACTGCAGCAAGGATACAATTGCATAGCTTTGGAATTTTGCAGAAGAAAAACAAAAATGCTCACATGGAACCAGTCCTCAACAAAGGCTTGTGCTATTAGGGTTTGAGGGCCATATAATAATGCAATAATCTTACAAAGAGCTGAGTAGGTAGCCTCCAAAACAGCTATCTTAGAAGAGGGCTGTATAGAAGAGCCAACCTCAAATCAATACAGGTCCATACTAACCATAGGCTCTTGTGCGTCCCATAGAAAGAATAAAAATCATAAAATTTTTCAAAAAGACCTAAAAAGTTAGATGGTTCCCAAAGAGATTTGTCATTTTAAGGTCTAGAGAGGAGCGAATTTCATTCTATGAAAATCAGTTCACGCTTTGTTTGGTGGTAAAAGCAGAATTTAGTTATGGATTCCATTACCACGAACCATAACGCAATTCTATGACGGAATGCCTTTAGAGGCATTCCGTCATAATATAAGTCTATGGCCTGCATAACAGATCCGTCCCGTTTCCGTTATGCAGGGGAGGACTCCCCTGCATAACGGAAACGGGACAGATCCGTTTTGCAGCCCATAGACGTCTATTATGACGGAATGAACAACAGAATGCCTCTAAAGGCGTTCCGTTATGCATTCCGTCATAGACTTGCGTTATGGTCCGTGGAAACAGAATCCATAACGCAATTCTGCTTTTATCACCAAATGAAGCGTGAACGAATTTCAAAATATGAAATTCGCTCATCTCTAGTAAGGACCCAACCAACACGATGAATGGTTCATGAGTACCCATCAATAACCCTGTCCAATACTGGTGATTTAAAAAAAAAAAAATTGTAGAGATTGGAACATTTCACTTTCTTCTACCAAATATTCTCAGTTTGGGGGTGAGGAGGCCATGGAGGTCTACAGAGATCTTTAAAACTCCCCGTAATGTCATTTATGTATAAGGACCCTATGAAGCATGTAGGAGAATGAAAGGTCGCACATCTCAGGTCACCAGTTGGCACTGATAAAACCCCCTAGATCAAATACATGCAAGAAGCAATGTCAGCTTAAGAGAATTTCCAAAATAGTGGTCACCAAAGGGGAAAAACAAAACAAAAACATTTTTTGTATGTTTTTCTTGTTGTTGCTTGTCTTGACAAAAAGGTCAGTTCCTTACAGGATAAAAAAAAATAAAATAAAAAATTTATAAATTAAAAGTCCAGTAATTGTTGTCATATTTAAGAAAAAAAAAAAGTCTTCTGTTATTCGCAGACATCGGATAGGTGCAGCCTGTGTTCTGCATGTATAAAATATATAATTTTTTGCATTCATAAGCACATCCTAGTAAAATCACTTTTGGTGTTGCATTTCCTCAGTCTCATCTGTACATAAAATACTGCATTTCCCTCTGTTGCAGCATGATAAGACCTCAGCAGTTACACAATGTACTTTAGTTTTTTGCTTTTTTTTTTTTTAATATACCTATTTGAACTGAATTTACAGTTAACAATAAAATATTACAGTGCCGCGACTACGGAGGTCCCCGCTTTTACAACTCCCATGTCAGAATACCAGGAGCTTAATGTCCAATCTCCGTCATTTGCATATTGAAATAGTCAGCAATTATCTAAAGAAAAAAAAAAAAAAGAAAATAAAAGTACAATAATTTAGCAAAAAAAGAAAGTGGATAAATACTCCTGCCCCTTTTACTAATTCACAGCTAAAGTGAACATAAAAAAAAAATAAAAAAAAATTATAATATATAATAAATATTGAAAAATAGTTATTTCTAATAAGGCATCGCTGAGCATTTTAGTTTAGACTATCCACAATGAAAAGGTTTTTTTTTTTTTTTTAAACAGAAAAACACAAAGTACCTTCAGGAGACTTTTTTTTAATCTTGCAGAAAAAGGCAAGAGGGGACAACGTAAACTATTGCCAGATTGGGTCCCCCTTTCCATATAGTACTCCCACTTGTTTTCTCAGGATGCCAAAAAATAAAATAAAAAATTTAACAAAGAGCCTCCAACATAGTCTGTAATACAACTGAAATATTAAGGGCACAGCGAAGGAGTCTTTTGCATTCTGTCTGTTAATACAATTGTGTTCTGCAGCTGTATCCTCTCATGGTTAATAAAAAGGAACCATAGGAAGAATTCAAGTGTTCGCCTCTCACTGCATACGATCCGGCTGGAGCTGTGCAGGCTGGTATTGGATGTATGCAGTGGGTGGTGCTCCCGTGGTGGTACCAGTGATTGGCTGCTGGACAGCACTGGTATAGCCATAGCCCATGTAGCCAGTGGCGGGCGAGGCTGCATAGGGATATTGTTCATAGGCAGCTGTGGTGTAATGGGTGTAAGCTTGTGTAGCAGCGTTATAATCAATGTACGGAGACTGTAGGGTCTGGATTGGCGTTGGAATGACCACACTTGGCTGGATGAGGGCTTGAGGGTAGATATATTGTGGCGTCAGCCTGTAAGAAGAAAGAAAAATAATGTAACATTTTTCTGCTAATAATGTTTGTAAGAACTCAGATTGAAGTATTCATATACATATATTCATAAGATCATCCCTGACCACTATAAACAGTAGGCCAACATCTGGTTCAAAGACTGATCGTTACCTTGCCTTTCCATTTTATTTTGAAAAACCTCCAAACTTTATGGAAAGTGAGAAACACTAGCAAATTTGTAGTCTGGAAGAAAGTGAAAATACGACTAATTTTTATAAAGGTTCCTCACCACCCATATCTAGTGGCGTACCTACCATATAGGCAGACCACGCAGCTGCTATGGGGCCCGTGAAAAGAGGCCCGCCCCATAATTGCTACTGTATCTTTCTAGAGCTAATGGACCTTTGATGATGTCATCACAGGTCCTGTAAGGGAACTGCACAGTGTAAAGTGTAGTTCCCAGTTTAGAACAGTGCATCTGCCAGGACCTGTGATGACATCATCTTCAACATCACAGGTCCTGCAGAATCTAGTAAAAGAACTGCACCAAAAATGTAGTTCCTAGGTTTGAAAGGTACATCTGCCAGGACCTGTGATTACATCATCACAGGTCCTTCAACCCCTAACAGGAAGTACTAGAAGTTCACATCAGCTCTGCATTGATCCATACAGACTGAAATGGAGTGGTAAGAGGAGGTCCTCCACTTCATCATTTACCCCCCCCCCCTCCCCCTGTTTTTACTCATTGCTCACTCATGTATAATAATACTTCAGTTACAGTGACCACTACCTCATATACAGTGACCATAATGTATAACTGACCACATCTGTACACTGCATCTACAGTATTATACCTTTTATGTCTCACATCAGTACACTGATACACACTGCATATATTACACATTATAGATGTAATATTTACAGATATATAGTATATTTACAGCAGTGTACTGATAAGTGAGGTACGAGGTATAATAGATGTATATACTTAACTATATATCTGTACACACAGCATTCTATTATACCTCTTGTGTGTCAGGGCTTTGTGTCAGATTTTTACTATGGGGCCCAGTAATTTTTATGTACGCCCTTGCCCATATCCACTGATGACTTGAAGCTCAATGCAAAGGTACAATAGGCAGAGGCTGCTGCTTTTCCTCCCAAAATGAGCCCCATAGATCACCAATGTCCTAGAATGTTACATTTCGTTAAAAAAAAAAAAAAGGGGGGGGGGGGGGGGGCTGGGCTGGGCCGTTGGGAAAAAAAAAACACACACACACACACACACACACACACACACACAACTTGTTATCTCAGAAGGACCAGACATGAACTTTTAATTAGCTTATATAGAAATGACTCGTCTGGGGCCTGGCCCATGGTGGAGGATGTTTGTGTAATAAGGGGCCTCATCTCCTGCTGTCTCTATTACAGACCACGAGAGATAAGTACAACAGGGAATAAAACACTCAGAGAGATGCAGTTTATGACAAGGAGGAAAACATATGGTGGATGGCCATGACAACAAGAAACTGGAACACCAAGTGTGAACAGAACTGATGCCATAGGGGCAAACGCTGACCTGTTACAGGGATCTGCTTCAAGTTCCTGCAACAATTTTAAAATGGACAGTGAACACCAAATAAACTACTTTAGTAGCCAAGAAGAGCAGAGATAGATGCAAATCTACACAAGGGACACGGTCATGAAGTATAATACTGCCCCCATGTACAAGACTATAACTACAATAATACTACCATCTATGTACAAGAATATAACTACTATAATAGTGCTATGTACAAGAATATAACTACTATAATAGTGCTATGTACAAGAATATAACTACTATAATACTCCCCTTATGTACACGAATATAACTACTATAATACTGCCCCTATGTACAAGAATATAACTACTATAAAATACTGCTATGTACAAGAATATAACTACTATAAAATACTGCTATGTACAAGAATATAACTACTATAATACTGCCCCTATGTACAAGAATATAACTACTATAATACTGCCCCTATGTACAAGAATATAACTACTATAATACTGCTATGTACAAGAATATAACTACTATAATACTGCCCCTATGTACACGAATATAACTACTATAATACTGCCCCTATGTACAAGAATATAACTACTATAATACTGCTATGTACAAGAATATAACTACTATAATACTGCCCCTATGTACAAGAATATAACTACTATAATACTGCCCCTATGTACAAGAATATAACTACTATAATACTGCTATGTACAAGAATATAACTACTATAATACTGCTATGTACAAGAATATAACTACTATAATACTGCCCCTATGTACAAGAATATAACTACTATAATACTGCCCCTATGTACAAGAATATAACTACTATAATACTGCTATGTACAAGAATATAACTACTATAATACTGCCCCTCCTATGTACAAGAATATAACTACTATAATACTGCCCCTATGTACAAAATATATCTACTATAATGCTGCCTCCTATATACAATAATTTAACTACTATAATACTGCCCCTATGTACAAGAATATAACTACTATAATACTGCTATGTACAAGAATATAACTACTATAATACTGCTATGTACAAGAATATAACTACTATAATACTGCCCCTATGTACAAGAATATAACTACTATAATACTGCCCCTATGTACAAGAATATAACTACTATAATACTGCCCCTATGTACAAGAATATAACTACTATAATACTGCTATGTACAAGAATATAACTACTATAATACTGCCCCTATGTACAAGAATATAACTACTATAATACTGCTATGTACAAGAATATAACTACTATAATACTGCTATGTACAAGAATATAACTACTATAATACTGCCCCTATGTACAAGAATATAACTACTATAATACTGCCCCTATGTACAAGAATATAACTACTATAATACTGCTATGTACAAGAATATAACTACTATAATACTGCCCCTCCTATGTACAAGAATATAACTACTATAATACTTCCCCTATGTACAAAATATATCTACTATAATGCTGCCTCCTATATACAATAATATAACTACTATAATACTGCTATGTACAAGAATATAACTACTATAATTCTGCCCCTCCTATGTACAAGAATATAACTACTATAATACTGCCCCTATGTACAGGAATATACTGTAACTTCCATAATACTAAGTCAGAGTGGAGCAGTTGTTAATGATACGAGAATGTTTCTTCGCAGCAGAGACGCTACAAGAATGAAGTGCCTAATGACACAGAGATTCCAGTTAGTCCTCCTCTCCCACAGCTTTGGATTCTCGTCCTCCCACTTCTTCTACTAGAAAGGGTCAAGGCACAGAGCACTGCCCAAGATCTAGATCTGTCTATTTAAAGCCACAGTCTTAAATTTTATAAGAGGACTTCTTCCCATGCAAGATAAAAAAAAAAAAACACAAACACACAAAGTGAACTAAATGAAGGATCTGCATTGCCACAATAGGAAGAGATCGCTGGGAAACACTACCAGCAACAGAAAGACGATAATGCAGCTTGCACAACGGCGCGAGTACAGCAGTTTACATACTTCGAGCAGCACATCCCCCGTTAAGCCCATGATATTCCCGCTTCAGAGGGATTGTCCCCTCTTGGCATACTTACCTGCTTTTCGACACTGGCTCCTTTGCTCCATTTCCTCTGCTGCTCAGCAATTGGCTGCAATGGTGTCAAACTGAAAATTTACATCAAGGGGCCCGAGCAGAGCAGCGGAGGCCATGAATCGAAGGAGCAGGGAGCCAGCAGCAGGAAAGCAGGTGGGTGTGCTCCCCCACCCCAAAATGTGCAAAAATCCTTTAATGTGTCTAAAGGCTACCACTGTAGACTATGCTACTCCATACAGCGGTATCCTGCAAAAAATAAATTAAAAAAAATTACGCTAAATAGATACTATAGTAGCCTACAGGTGACAATGACAATCCTCTGTAAGGGTACATTCACACGACTGTGTAATCCTTTCCGTTTTGCGGTCCGCAAATAACGGAACCGTGTGTCCGCATTTTGCGGACAAATGACTTTAGTTTGTGTTCCGTATGTTTCTTTATGATTCACAAAAAAAAAAAAAAAAAAAAAAAAAGAAGAATTAAGGCCTTCAAAAATACGGATATGGATCCGCAAAAAACAGATGACATACGGAAACCATTCCGTATGTCATACGCATTTTGCGGATTCATTGACTTGAATGGGGCTGCGGACCGATCTGTGCGGACAATAGTAGGACAAGCTTCATATTTTTGCGGACTAGAAATGCGGAAAGATGGATGCGGACAACATACTGAAACGTTGTCCGCACATAGAAATGAATGGATCTGCATCTATTCCGCAAAATGCGGATAAAATGATACGGTCGTGTGAATGTACCCTTAATCTAACATCACTGTCCATATACAAACAGTTATCACTGGAGTTTTCCACAGTAGGGAAAAAGCTGTGAAATTCACTTAAAAAAAAGGTTACATCGACCACATAGTAATCAGAATTTTTAAATACACCTCTCACCCCATGTATGTCCCAGGGGCTAACAATCCTCATCCATCATCAGAAGCTCCAGTGACATAACTGTACATATACAGACAGTTCAAGACATTGTGCCACCATTAAAGTGTTATTTTAATATTATGCAGTATGAAAAACTAGGTCATTTTCTCATTTTAGGTTACAAAAATGCACCAATTGCGAGAGGTTCTCTCTTCATTAAAATGGCACCTCTTGGTGTTCAATCTGTATGGTAATGTGCATGTCCACCTGTTGAGGTGGTCACACATGATCAGTTCCCTCCTGCCACCAGGTGGCTCTACAGTTAATAGTTGAGAGTTACAGGGAGAGCTGCTGCAGGAAGGACACGTCCCCATGAGCTGCCAGACTGAGGAAATCTAGCAGAGCGTTTGGAGCAATAAATGGGGAGATCTAAGGACCCATGTGAGGTACAGGGCTGGTTCTAGCTTTTTAGAAAGAGTGTCATGTACTATATGATTTTTCATTTTTTACATCAAATATGGCACAATTACTTTAAGTCACTCAGGCTTCCCCAGTTAGCACGGGGCAGTGCACTTGACCCAGCGGTGTCATCTTGGGGGTATTAGTTACTGCGTCAGGGGTGAAGGAGGGTACAAGTGGACCAGAGCGCACAGTTTCCCAGTCCCCCACCCTAACCGTACTGCCAGTAAAAAGAAGAAAAATGTGCAAAGAAATAGAAGACTTGCTCAGAAATTTCAGCAGCGGTCCCATTCATCTGAATAGGACTTACAAAAATCCATGTACTTGCTACAGGAACATCATTCAGATGAACGCAACGGATTTTCAGTGGTAGAAGTATCTTCAGCAAAACTGCCATTTGGGAATTCTTAAAAGGGGCTGTCCCACGAAAAATATTCTACGGTTTCAAACGAGCACCTGGATCTGAATACTTTCGCTACTGCATGTAACTAAACATTTTGTAGAACCACAGAGTTAATCAATAAAAACCTGTATAGCGCCACCTGCAGTTTGTACTTTTCCTTGTTTCTCTGTCCACCTCACTGAAGTGGTTGCACATGTTCAGTTCAACTGCCCACAGCCAAATCTTCACAGTGACAAGGAAAGGAAATTTTAGGTCATGGTTGCACAACCTGCGGCCCCCAACATCTGGTGACAGACATGTAGGTCTCTGTCTTGTGGCTGCTCACATGCATTTCCCCCCCCCCATGTATTCTCCAGGTGTAACCAGACATTTATAGTATGTACAATACACCATACAGTATGTAATAACCCTTTAACTTATTTTCAGCCCTTGTGATTCCCTCAGTATGACAGTGTGGCCCCCAACCAGAAGAGGTTGTGCACCCCCGCTTTAAGGCCCTATGTGCACAACCGTTCTGGTCCGCATCCAAAACGCAGTTTTTGCGGCTCGGGTGCGGACCCATTCACTTCAATGGGGCCGCAAAAGATGCAGCCAGCACTACGTGTGCTGTCCGCATCCGTTGCTCCGTTCTGTGGCCCCACAAAACAAAAACACACATGTCCTATTCATGTCAGTTTTGCGGACAAAACTAGGCATTTTACACAATGAAGCCACCTGTGTGCCTTCCGCAATTTGCAAAATGGAACAGGCAGCCCAGTGTTTTGCAAATCCGCAAAAAAAACTGAACGGTCGTGTGCCTGAGGCCTAAATGGATATATTGAAAGGTCTGTGCAGCAACCCAAGTGCATAGGGTTCATTTCTTTCATGACAAAAGGACGCTCGACGAAACTGAGCCAAACGGGGACGGATCAGTTTTCTCTGGCACAATAGAAAACTGATCCACCCCCCTCCCCCCATTGACTTTCAATGGAGTTCATGACGGATCCGTCTTAGCCATGTTACAGATAATACAAACGGATTTTCAGGTCCATGACGGATCCGCTCAAAACTCACACGAGCGTGTCCGGATAAGGTCCGGATGCTTTGCGGCAAACCCGCGCGAGTAGGTACCCAATTGCAGTCAGTTTTGATTGCGTTCCGTTTTTATCGCGCGGGTGCAATGCGTTTTGCACGCGCGTGATAAAAAAAAACACTGACTGTGGTACCCAGACCCGAACTTCTTCACAGAAGTTCAGGTTTGGGTTCGGTGTTGTGTAGATGTAAATATTTTCCCTTACAACATGGTTATAAGGGAAAATAGCACTCTAATACAGAATGCTAAGTAGGTGGTCAATTGAGGGTGATCCGACGTCACCACAGGTCCTTTAGCCGGCAGCTTATGAATAAAGTAGTAAGAAGAGACCGGCAGCTACGTGATCAAGAGGAGGAGGGGGAGTTAATTATTTTTTAACCCTCAATTGACCACCTACTAAACATTCTGTATTAAAGAATGCTATTATTTTCCCTTATAACCAAGTTATAAGGGAAAATAATACAGTGAATAGACTGTCATCTTAGCAACCATGCGTGAAAATCGCACCGCATTTGCACTTGATTGCGGATGCTTGCGATTTTCACTTAGCCCCATTCACTTCTATGGGGCCTGCGTTGCATGATAACCACACAATATAGAGCATGCTGCGATTTTCACACAACGCATAAAGTGATGCATGAAAATCACAGCTCATGTGCACAGCCCCATAGAAATGAATGGGTCCAGATTCAGTGCGGGTGTAATGCGTTCACCTCCCGCATTTCACCCGCGCGGAAATCTCTCCAGTGTGAACTCAGCCTTAGAAAGTTTCCAAACTTTTTCTACTTCCACAACTGGGAAAAAAAAAAGCCTCAAAGCTACAGAGGCTGGCCGCAGCGCAGCCCCAGGTTTTTCCTGGTAACGCCCCCAATGATAATGTCATTATAAGACACTTCTATTTACCTCTAGGTTTCCTGTGCGCACATAGATAACCTGCACTGCCCTGCCAAGTTCCCGCTATATAAACTACTGCACTTCTGCCAACTTCCACTTAACCCCTTGTGACCCTGGGGAGTCTTTGATGTCCCCTCCCCCAGTTCTAGCAGCTTCCCCACCACCACCACCACTCATGGACTTGTGATTTCAGAGGAAGTCGGTGGGGGCACCTTTTGGTGCAAAACATCACACACTGAGGGGAGGCAGATAAAAGGTGGGGTGGAGAAGAGCGTTATCTGGTTCACAGCTGCCTGACACTGGCACCCAGATCACACAACCACCCTGCACCCTTCATTTACACATCACAGGGCAGAGCTCTGCCATGCAGGAAGCTGAAACAGACTGCACAATACAGGGTGTGGACCCCGAGCACCACCATCAGACTTCTACTGAAAAGCACTATGCAAGAAGACGTGTGCAAGAGACACGCAGCACTACAACCCCCATCATTACATTTATATACATAAACCTACCGTATGGTACCATCTCAGAGAATCCCAGATCAGTACATATAGTACTAGATACTCTGCAGCATAACTAAGGATATCATGTGTGATACAGTCAGCAGAGCCTCCGTATCTAAGCCTTGTGCGATACTGTCAGCAGAGCCTCCGTATCTAAGCCTTGTGCGATACTGTCAGCAGAGCCTCCGTATCTAAGCCTTGTGCGATACTGTAAGCAGAGCCTCCGTATCTAAGCCTTGTGCGATACTGTCAGCAGAGCCTCCGTATCTAAGCCTTGTGCGATACTGTCAGCAGAGCCTCCGTATCTAAGCCTTGTGCGATACTGTCAGCAGAGCCTCCGTATCTAAGCCTTGTGCGATACTGTCAGCAGAGCCTCCGTATCTAAGCCTTGTGCGATACTGTCAGCAGAGCCTCCGTATCTAAGCCTTGTGCGATACTGTCAGCAGAGCCTCCGTATCTAAGCCTTGTGCGATACTGTAAGCAGAGCCTCCGTATCTAAGCCTTGTGTGATACTGTCAGCAGAGCTGTCCTTTTAATCCCACCATGTGCCATACTTATGCTGAGCCTCTGTATCTAAGCCTGCCATGCGCAATACTGTCTGCCGAGCTGCTGTATCTAAGCTGCGATACCCTCCCTTTAGATCCCGGTCCCTCCGCTCCTTTCTTGGTCTTCTATGTAAACTAACCCCAGAGCGATAGTAAATTAGAAATTCCAGTTTTAAAGTTTTATTTCCATTGCAGGGTGATAAAACACGCAGGATGGGACAGGGCGGATTTGGGTTGAGCAGTTCTGGGTTAATTGTCAGGGAATATACGATCTGTTTAGAGCAATAACGTTTGAGTGGATCAAACCATAGATCACGTTTATTACCTGCGCGCGGCTGGGGTCTTAAGAGACGTCAATTAACCGGCCGCCCCTGCTGAAGACTGTTACAGCAACCGCCAAATGTGAAGTGCAGATATAAGGGAGAATTCCAGGTTGTGGCCACCTCTTATAACCGGGGAAGATTTACCAAAACTGGCTTAGTTACCCATAGCAACCAATCAGATTCCACCTTTCATTTTTCAGAGCTTCTTTGGAAAAATGAAAGTATCGATCTGATTGGTTGCTATGGACAACTAAGCCAGGTTTCCTTTGCACCAGTTTTGATAAATCTCCTGAAGGTCTATGGGAGAGATGACAGAGGCACAAGAACCAGCTCTGCTACGCTACAAGTCTCCTACGGCTCCATCCAAAGATTACCCAGCGTTCCCGAATGGCAGAACTGCCCCGTCACGCAGGTATAATTGAGGAGGTGTATCTCTGCAGAACTGACTAACAACCCTCTGAGATGTACAATCATGGTCTATTGGTGGTTCCTCCTTTCTTAAGCCCCCCTGAAGGGACATAAAGCTAATCTATGCATCAGTATGGGAACGGAGTGGGGGGGGGTTGTCATGTATCATGATTACATAGTATTCAGAGATCAGATTCCTGGGAAGCTGGGCGGTCACTTCTTGCAGCAGCTCTAACCATGGCCCCATTCGTCATCACCCAGCTTTCCAAGGCTTCTGAATTCTATGTAGTGATGCGCCAGTATGGAGAAAGGCTGCTGAACAGTGACTATTCAGGAGTCCGGTAAAGCTGGGTGAAAGCTACAATCACTGCCGTATTTTGTCACTCCGCTTTCCTAGAATCAGATAGGGGCCAGCGGGGCACTTTATTTGGCATCAGTTCCAATAGCTTCGATCATGTGACCAATAAAAAAAAAAAAAAAAAAAAAAGTTAGTGAATAACACTGGGTCTTCCGTGAGACCTTTACAGCGCGGCGCAGCAGCACACTTCACGCCGGCGACCTCCAGTACGGCTGCATGCTTTGCATGGTGACATAAGTGTGCACATTGTCCCCATTGTAAGGAGCGCCATACACCAGGCTCTCGACAAAAGAGAGAAAAAAAAAAAAAAAAAAAAAAAGTATACACCAGAGCAGCTGGGATCAGGCCCCCCCACCGGCCTGGTAGGGACAATTAACCCTACAGCAGCCAAATCTAGAAGGCAAAGAAATACTGGCTGGGGCTGCGGCACCACACAAGGGGTTAACAGGAGGCTTTGTTGTGGGTCTATTGTTTTCGGGGATCACTAGTGCTTTCTAGAACAGCTGCCGTGTCCAATTAGAGGACTTTTCTAGTGTGCGAGAGGGGTGGTAGGGGGGAGGGGAAAAAGGCCACCAGACAATAGAGCCCTATGAGAGTCAGTCACAGGCCCCGCAGAACATCTGTCTGCTATCAGTTCTAACGAGTGGCTGCCGTCCTGCGGGGAGGGAGAGGTTCCTCTAAAAATAAAGAGATTACCCACTGTGGGAGCAAAAGCTAAAAAAATACCTAGGGACCTGGGGTCTGGGGAGCAGGCAGATACCTCAGCAGGCGAGACGGCACATTACAGGATTATAGGAATCGGATTCCGCCATTACAGAGTTAGCCTGGATTCCTACAAGGGTAAAGGCAGCCATAAAACAGCAAATAAGGGGCTCTCCGAGAGAAACCCACATTACCATGCACAGTTACACAAAGGGCAGAGCGTGTCAGTCTTTACTGGAATTCTTTTCACAAACCAGGATGAACAGAGCCAATATATGTGCAAAAACTGTAATTGTGCCTTTTTTACATCTCGTCACAGCTGGGGCATAAACAGGCTACCTTAGAGATTCCCATTACTACGGGAGCCAAGAGACACTAAAAACAGAATGTGCCCACTTTAAGCGATCACATCAGATACAGACGGGGTGTCAGGAAGGAGAACTTACCCGATAGGTCTCTGGATGAAGGCTGGGTGTAGTTGCTGCACTCCGATTGTTAAACCTGCACAGAAGAAGCGACGGGCATTAAAATATACAGCAAAAGCAGCCCTTGCCCTGTATGTGTGTACCCCCCTGCGCTGCCCCATCAGATCATTCAGCCCCAGGGACGAGATATTTAAAAAGGGACATTCACCCAACACACAATATTAAATGTAACCTATTGCTCCCTGTTATCAGCCATTTCTGACTGGGGAGGGACTGTGACTAATGATTTTCGAGGGGCCGAGTAACAGGATGTAGAGAAACCTCTCTAATCACTACTTGGGGTCATAAATCTTCAGTGCCCAGACATTTAGACCAGTTTCACACGCAAGTGTACAGTCTGGGAAACACGGCCGTCACGTGGAGAGCGTTTCCTAAACTGAACAAGTGCGTGTGAACCTTGCCTTACAGCAGTTCTTACAACGTTCCCGCACAGTTATAACCTGGGAACTGGCCCTTTAATAGAACAGGAAAATATCAAAGACACAGGGCAGCATTCCCCCCCCACCCCCCCTTCATCAATTTGAATTCTAGAAGAGCAAATCGCTTCATCTCATTAGCAGGACTTCTCAAATGCCCACCTGCCGCTAGAGAGATAGGGTCGGACATTTAGATGGGCCCTGACAATTTCCTGCCTGCGCCAATGCTCCGGTTAGCTGCGCAAGAGCAGAGACTCAGCGACTGCGCAAGCACGGCTACTGCGCAGACTGTGTTCCGAAGACGAAGAACAGCCTCTGTCCTTGCTCCGCTAATTGGAGCAGCGCCGCAGCCAGGGATCGGTGAAATGTCCGGCGGGTGGGAGTTTCTTCACCCACAGGGACGGTCCTCTACAGGTGAAAAAGTCCTGCTAATGAGAGGATTTGATATGCTCATCTCTTAATTGAATTTTTGAATTCTCTCATCTGAATATTGCACCAATTTAACCAGTCACCTGTGGGCAAACTGGAATAACCTCTGCAAAGAAATCAGGATCACATGGTTTCAGAGAACGGTAACATGCCTACCAAACAAGAGGGACCTCTAAACATGTCAGACGACCGTTTAAAAGAAAATCCTTTAATAGTTAGATCTGATTCTGGGAAAGCTGGGTGACCACCAATATGGCTGCCATTACAACCCCAACAATCACTCCCATATTATTGCCTGGATCGGCAGGCTCTCTGTTCAGGACTCTTGGAAAGCTGGGCGATAAACTCTTCCTTACCAGTTTGGAGGTTCCTTGGCTTGGCTCCAATGTAGGCGAGGTTCACATTTGCTTTGCGGCCATCTATAATGGGATTGGGGTCTTTGCAGGCCCGTTCAGCAGCCGCTCTGTCTGCCATGGTGACCTGCAATTAAAAATAACGATTAGGAGACTTGACGACTACGGCGTCCAGATGGGATCACGATGCAAGCTGTACAGAGCGGATGTAAGGCACCTACTCTACCGCCAGATGCCTCTGATTTCGTACAGAGGTTGGTACTATATGGAGCGCATTTATCAAAGCCGGCTAACAAAAACAGGCCTTGTAGCCCACAGCAACCAATCACTGTGCACCTTTCATTTATCCAAAGCACTTTAAGAAATGAAAACTGAGCGCCGATTGGTTGCTGTGGGCAAGAAAGCCAGTTTCTCCATCAAGAGTTTTGATAAAAGTGTCTCGATTAAAAATATCGTCAGGGTGACATCCTGGTTGGGACCTGGAAAAGTCCATTTCAAAACCAGTAGCATGTTTTGTTTGGAGTTTTTTTCCCCCTGAACTTTATTTATACGATTACAAAGTGACAAGAGATTTTAGAACCCTTCAATTTTGTCAGGTGCCTGATCCTCCCTCCATGGGTCATATCACACACAATGGACTGGCACTTGCTGCCCTGAGGACCTCACTTTACAGCAGTGCTGCGCAGAAACCTGGGTGCAAAGCACTCTCTGCATCTCCAAGACCAAGTTCAGACAGTGCTTGCTGATGGGTCGTGTCATACCCCTGTTGCACACAGCAATCGTTTTCTGTGATCAGTCTGTTAAACATGAATCCAGTAATCCGGCACCATTGTACTGAATTATCAGACCCTCATCTAATATTAGTCCATTTCTAGTCTGCACACACCCTTGGTATGAAGTAAACAGGTTGGGTCCAGGCTGCCATCACAATGCCGTTTGAGAACAGGATGTGCCCCCAAGTTTGGCACACACTGCCATTATCCCAGGGCCCAGAAGGTCCTTTTATTCCTCAGCCCAGAATACAGAGCGTGATCTAACGGGCAGCAGTGCCAGCTTGGCATCTAGTCAGTTACAAGAGTTCAGGGTGTCACGTGGCTCCGGTGTGGCCTCTTGTTTCTATTAGGAGAAGCATCGGTGCCCTGTAGAATATTAAGTGTCAGCGGGCAGCATCAGGGCCCGGGAGCCTCAAGCATGCCCACCCAACTGCAAAAATGCATAGAAGTCCCATGTAAAGGTTATAGCTGTTCATGGGAAACAATACCCACATGGGTAATCTAGCGAGAATACCATTCTGTAACTAGGAGGATTAAGTGACAACCCAGGCGGGAACTGTAGCATAGGTGGTCATCCACGTAATGCAAGTATGTGTCTAGTACAGTCCAATACTCCAGAATGTCTGACAATCCAGCACCTATCAGATCCTAGGAGTACTAGCCTATTTTTTTTTATGACAGCTTGTATAGGAGGTTACAAAAATTTATAAATAAAATTGAATAAATAAATAAAATCTCCACTAGTCTCAAGTTTATTTATCAGATGACAATCGCATTGATCACTGATAAAACAACCCGACGATACATTTTTATTTTTGAAATATAACCTTGGCCACTAGGGGCACCGCAAGTAAATTTTATTTTTATTTTTTAAAGCAAATTCAAAGTCTTTCTGCCCCGCTTCACTCCCAGAATACACATATATACACACACACACACACACACACACACTTCAGTAACATAGGTGCCATGAGTGAAAAAAAAAAAAAACCTTTGGTTCCATACAGTGAACATGGGGTTGTTGCCTATAGCTACCCAATCAGTCCCCACTGCCAATCCGTAACCTGTACTTTACACTAATTTTATGTAATTAATAAGCCACAATATGAAAAAAAAAAAATTTTTTTTTTGTTAAAGACAAAACTCAGCCGTTAGGACCATACATTCTGTCGCAAAAAAAACAAAACACTGATCGGCCCTGCAAGGCGACGGTGGAGAATTTGAAATTTTCTTGTGGCCCTGTGTCATCATAGGGCCAAGTTAAAAGGGCAAAATCTAAGAACTGTAGACGGGCCATTCGATTAGTCGACCAATGAAAAAGTTCCAATCTAACCACATAGTAAAACCACTCAGGTGAGCAACAACACACAGCATTGCACAACCCAGATCCCCGGCAAAATTCTTCAGGTCTCCGTAAATGTTATTGGTCCAAACATGTTTCCTTATTAAACTACCTGTTGTGTCGACCAGCAACAAAACCTGTGTTTTTGTCACAGCGACAAAAATAGGCATGATCCAGAGAATGACAAGGGGAAGAAGGGGGGGCTCAACTGACCTTGGAGTAAACCAGAAGAGCCAGAATGGGCCCCCAGCTGAAAACAAGGGCAGACAACAGCCAGGCTACTGCTCTGTATATTGACAGTGTCATATGCCAGACACAAGGGGCATTGTGTAAAAGAAAAATGAAAAAACAACAATCTAAAAAAAATAAAACATGCCGACTGCTACAGATAAAGGGTCTGGCAGCACTAGACCACCTGCTGCACCTGAAATGAACCCGCCGCTCGGCCTCCAGGCTCACGGCTACATCCAATCTTCCCAAAAATTTCTAGACAACAATGAGACATCAAAAAAATAAAGAAGGTGAAAAAGGAGCAAAGACAATGGGTGCTTTCTCCAGATACTTACAAAGCCATAGCCCCTGGACTTGCTGGTCTGTCTGTCCGTGATCACCACAGCTTCATCTATATCCCCAAAAACCTCAAAGTATTTCCTGAGGGACGAGTCGGTCGTGTGATATGGGAGCCCCCCTACAAAGATTTTGGTGAACGTGGTGTCCTTCTGCACTGTGTGCATCTTGGGTCGCTTCTCAGGAACACAAATCCAACATCCAAAATGATTTCAGGGAGGCAGAATCTTCCCAAAGCTTCACCTTCACTGCATAGAAAAATAGACGTAAAACAATCACGAGTAAGAATAATACAAAAAAAAAAAGAAAAGTACTTAAAGGGCCGGCAGCAACAGCCAGTGAGGTAGCTCTATAGACTTTGTGCCAGACAGCAGGGATCAAGCAGCAGACAGGGAATGTGTAGCCAGCATCACGCACCAGCAGCACAGCCCTGCTCCCTCGCTGATCTGTCTGCTAATGATACAAGCTCACACACTGCACAAGGTTTTGTACTCAGGCATAGCCCCTCCTACCAACAACCCCTCCCCCTGCTTTTGAAAAAAAAAAAAAAACACAAAGGAGCTGAAAAGACCAGTTGCATCATGGGTGTTGTAGTTTTCTTTTCTTTTTTTATGGCAATAAAGAAGCTAAAATGATTATACCGGGACATTATTTTTCTAAAATGTAATTTTTTTTTTTCCCTTGAGCAACGTGATCAAATGTAATAATTACAGTAATAAGTAAAAAAAAAAAAATCTAATTTAGGAGCATTAAAATCAAATAATTTTGCCATGTAATAAATAAAAAACAAGATACAATACTGAATTTAATGTAATGTGCCCTCTATAACTCTCTATGTATTTAATATAATCTACATATTTATAGTGGAAAAAAATAATCACATTTATTATTATATGGTCTGGTTCACATTTCGTTGTAATTTTCTGTCCGTAATATAACACATAACACAAACCCCTATGCGGAATTTCACACACACAGCATCTATAGGGGATACAGCATATACGACATCAAAATATTTTTTACATTGAAAAATACACAGGGGGTCATTTATTAGGTGTATTTCTGGCGCAGGTCCTTTGCGCCGCAATCTGCGACTTCTCCCTACTCACGCCAGGTCTACAAAAGTGTGGGTGACGGAGAAGGGGACAGGCCGGCAGGCCCATCTCACTTACCATTTTCCACGCCTGGTTTAGGTGTAGAAAATGGTCTGAATGTAAGATAGCAAGGAAGCCGTCTTACATTTAGAACTGGCGCTGGATGCGCCAAGGTTACGGAGAGGCCTGCGCCAGTGCAGGGCTTTATTAAGACCGGCGTCTAAAATGCGGGTTTTAATAAATGACCTCCATAGTCTATACGGGAAGACATCTGTGCAGAGTATCGCAGATATCACAGCTACTAAGGCGGTATATGATGTACATGGCAATGTGATCATGTACTCAGCGGTGGGTATATGTCTGGGCAGTTTACACGAGGCTCCTGCAGCAAAACTCAATACCACTGTATGCAAACAGGACATACACTCTGCAGTATACATTATAAGTGATCACAACTGGTGTACAGGCAAACTGTGCCCAATTAGATTCCACCTTTCATTTTTCAGAGCTCTTTTGGAATATGAAAGGTGGAATCTGATTGGTTGCTATGGGAAACTAGGCCAGTTTTCCTTTACACCAGTTTTGATGAATCTCCCCCATAGACTGTACTGTGTAAAAATAATACATAACAAGGATATTACAACCACAGAACCGACAAGTAGACTTCTATGTGCCTGATGTGATGCTTGTTGCACAGAGCAGAGGAGCAGTCACTGTACATTGTCCCCCCTGCATCTATCAGCAGTCACCCTCCACCATCTCCTACCTACCTGTGCAGCAGACTTTCCACTGACTTTCAGCCTCCTCCCAATAAAATGTTCTAGAAAAGGGCTTCTGGGAGCTGTAGTTTTCTCTGTCTATCAGCAATGAGATAAGGAAGGAGAAATTGACTACATTTCCCAGAAGACACTGCAGATGCACCACATGATGCATGTCTAGCCAAGTCTATGGAGGCAGCAAAGCCTAGCCGTACTGTGATAATTGTGATATATAATAGAGTAGACATATGATAACCAAACTGCCCCAGAAGCACCGAGTATTTCAGCAGAGCATTGTACTGATCTTGTGGTAGGTGGTAGGAAGGCTGAGGGGGTGGCAGGAGCAGGGTGCTCCCACAGAGTATTTCAGGAGAGGGGTATGGTGATGTTTTGGGAAGTCACAGGGTAAGGCTCCATTCACACGTACAGCAAATGGGTCCGCAATTTTGCGGAACGGGTGCGGACCCATTCATTTTCTATGGGGACGGAATGGATGCGGACAGCACACAGTGTGCTGTCAGCATCCGCATTTGCGGAGCGCGACCCCGATCTTCAGGTCCGCAGCTCCGCAAAAGATAGAACATGTCCTATTCTTGTCCGCAGCTTGCGGACAAGAATAGGCATTTCTATAGGGGTGCCGGGCGGGTGTGTTGCGGATCCGCAATTTGCGGGTCCGCAACACACCACGGACGTGTGAATGGAGCCTTAGGCTTAGGTCCGCAACACACCCGCCCGGCACCCCTATAGAAATGCCTATTCTTGTCCACAGCTGTGGACAAGAATAGGACATGTTCTATCTTCTGCGGACCCGAAGATCGGGGCCGCGCTCCGCAAATGCGGATGCGGACAGCACACTGTGTGCTGTCCGCATCCATTCCGTCCCCATAGAAAATGAATGGGTCCGCACCCGTTCCGCATAATTGCGGAACGGATGCGGACCCATTTGCGGACGTGTGAATGGAGCCTAAGGCCTCATGCACACGACAGTGTTTTTTCCCTGTCAGTGATTTGGCTTCAGTGGTCCGTGTCCGATTTTGCTTCAGTTGTGTTTCCTTGTGTCTTCCTTTTTTTTTTGTCTGACAGGGGGAAAAAAAGGAAGGTTAATGAAAAGTGTAATTTTATTGCACCAAGGTCTTGTAGAAAAAACGAACACGGACGCGAAAACGGATGACATACCAGTTGTGCATCCGTTTTTTTTGACGGACCCATTGACTTGAATGGGTCTGTCCTCCGTTTTCCACTGACAAGAATAGGACAGGTTATATTTTTTTGACGGACTGGAATCACGGATCACGGACGCGGAGAAAAAACGGAGGACTATCAGTTTTTTTTCACAGCTCCATAGAAATTAATGGGACCTCCGCTAAACTGTGAAAAATGACGGAACGGACGCGGATGCACACAATGGTCGTGTGCATGAGGCCTAAGGCTCCATTCACACGTCCGCAAATGGTTCCGCATCCGTTCCGCAATTTTGCGGAACGGGTGCGGACCCATTCATTTTCTATGGGGACGGAATGGATGCGGACAGCACACAGTGTGCTGTCCGCATCCGCATTTGCGGAGCACGGCCCCGATCTTCGGGTCCGCAGCTCCACAAAAGATAGAACATGTCCTATTCTTGTCCGCAGCTTGCAGACAAGAATAGGGATTTCTATAGGGGTGCCGGGCGGGTGTGTTGCGGATCCGCAATTTGCTCCACATCCGTGTGCTCTCCACATCCGTGTGTCTGTTCCATAAATTCTAAGTATTACACATAGGTATGAGCAAACCCGTGGGTTTGGCCGAACTTCAAGTTAAAGTTCGGGTTCGGGAACCGAACTTGACCCCGAACCCAGACCCCATTAAAGTCAATGGGGACCCGAACTTCACTTTATTATTTTCCGTTATAACATGGTTATAACGGAAAATAATATCATTCTTAAGACAGAATGCTAAATAAAATGGCCTTTGAAGGGTTAAAAACAAAAAAACTCACCTCATCCACTTGATTGCGCAGCCGGTATCCTCTTCTTTCTGCAGGACGTGGTGAGCACGGTGACGTCACCGTAGGTCCTTCTATCTTCATTCAGCAGGACCTGTGATGACGTCACAGCGCTAACCACGTGGTGAGTGCGGTGACGTCATCGCAGGTCCTTTAGCAGGTCCTGAAGAAAGAAGAGGATAACGGTTGCGCGATCAAGTGGATGAGGTGGGTTTTTTTTATTATTTTTAACCCCTCAATGGCCATTTTAGTTAGCATTCTGTCTTAAGAATGCTATTATTTTCCGTTATAATAAAACGTGGAGACTAGAGAAAGGGCGGCACTCACCAATGCTGGTATAAAAAATCCTTTATTCGTCCAATTAAAACATCAGGGCAGGAGCATATAGTTGCAGTGTTCACAGCAAGGATAAGCGGCGATGGCCGTTTTGCGCTAAATTGCGCTTCGTCTGGGCACTGTCAGTGGCCAGACGAAGCGCATTTTAAAGCGAAACGGCCGTCGCCGCTTATCCTTGCTGTGAAAACTGCAACTACATGCTCCTGCCCTGATGTTTACTCAGACAAATAAAGGATTTTTTATACCAGCATTGGTGAGTGCCGCCTTTCTCTACTCTCCACGTTTTATAATTATTGACACTTATTCCGGGCTGCGCACCACGTATACGTGCTGGGAAAAGGGACAGGGGTTAGAGGACCCAGTGCATCAATACATGACACACGGCTGTGCCACCTGCTTTTGTTTTTTTTATACTATTACGGTATTTTCCGTTATAACAATGTTATAATGGAAAATAATCAAATCACCCGAACACCGAACCCGAACTTCAGTGAAAAAGTACCGGTTTGGGTCCGGGTATCCAAAGTTCGGTCCGAACCCAAACTTTGCAGCTCGGGTTCGCTTAACCCTAATTACACATCCTATTACTGAACGTATTGCAGACAAGACTAGTGCACAGGAAGGTATCAGGATTTTGCGGATGCGCAATACGGACACGATCGGGTGCAAGAAGAAGCAAGATTACCATAAGAACAGAGTATTTCAGGAGAAGAGAGTGCTGATCCTGAAAAAGTTACATTAAGCAAGAGCAGCATGAGAGAGTATTTCAGGCAAGGATGTGCTTATCTTTTGGGAGGTCAGTGGTCACAGATTGGGGGTTTAATAATTAGAAGAGCCCCCAGCAGCACAGAGTATTTCAGAGACGTTAGGTATGGTAACCTGGACGGTTCTGCTTGATCAGTCGTCATCTCCAGTTCGCCCCTTTTCATCTTTTACTGGCACAACTACAACTCCCATGATGCCTAGCAACCCTGTGTAGACATTTCAAGGCTCTTGGGCCGGGTTGTGTTGTAGGGGAGAGGAGGAGGGGGGAGATTTGACTAGGAAATCTACTTTTGCAAAGCAAATATGAGAGCCACAACCCGCCACAAAAAGCCGCTGAAAATGCTGAAAAAGACACAGCAAACATGATGCTGCGATAGAAGGCTGATTTATGGGGCAGGCGTGACCGCTCCCTGTATCCAGGCAAACAGAGGAGTAGAATGAGGGCAGCTCTGGAGGCCAGCAGCTTCCGCATAATACAGCACCACAATAAGACCTCAGGATGAAACACAGAAATCATATTCTTATTAACCTACATGAAGAGTTCTCCGCTGTCCTGTCCCCCCCCCCCCCCCCCCCAATCTGTAATGCATGAAGGGGTTTTTATGCCTTAAAGGGGTTGTCTCATCTCAGACTTTGATGCCATATTGCTAGGATATGCCATCACAGTCAGATAAGTGCGGGTCTTACTTCCAGAATGCTCCATTCACCCCTATGGGAGCTCCCAAAATATCTGAGCACTGGCTTGGCTATTTCCAGCAGTGCCATCACGGAGAACGTGCTCTCCACTATAGGGCTTCCGAAAATAGCCAAGCTAGCGTTTTTGACTATTTTCATAACTCTCTTGGTAGTGAATGGAGAGCACCCACACGTGCGCTCTTCTTCACTTTTGGGGGCCTGTTCTGGAGATGTGTGGGTTCCGCCTTTCTGACTTTCAGAGAACCCCTTTAAGGCTGTATTAGACAGCCCGATTCTGCCAGCGATTGTTGGAAAGGACACATTTCTTCCCAGCAATCTGCTGCTCGCTAGAGGAGAAGACCGCTGCTATTACATGTAGCGATCTCCTCCACAGCATGGAGAGAAGCGATCCTTATACCATCGATCTTGCCCATGCTGTCCAGTTTTTTGCTGGCAGCAGATTGTGATTGGACACCCCGAATCTGCCGCCGGCAAACGATCATTTTTAAACCTGTCAAAAGATTGGGTTGCCCGATGAACAAGCGTTTGCTCGTTCATCGGCAGCAGTATGACACTGCCAGATCATCGCTAATGAACATTTGTATGATTGGCCCGACTATCGCCTGGTGTAATACAGGCTTTACAGACATTATCATCACCCGCTGTCTCCTACGGGGCTCACAATGTAAGTTTCCCATCAGTATGACTTTAGAGTGTGGGAAGAAACGTAAGCTCGGGGAGAACATACAAACTCCATGCAGATGTGAGTAACCACTGAGCCACCATGGTGCCATCAAACTCTGAGATGAGACAGCCCCTTTAAAGGATAACTTTTCCCCAAACTTTTGGTATGTCATAGACATATCACAAAATTCAACAAAAGTTTTAATTGGTGGGGGTCTGAGCGCTAAGACGCCCCCACAACCCCTAGAACAAGGGAGAGAAAGGTGCAGACATCACACTCTCTCTCCTCACTACAGAGGAGGTAATCGAGACGCCCCCATAGACTTCTATGGAGCCTGTCCTGTGCAGCACATGCACGTGCTTCTCCCCTCTTGTTCTGGGGATTGGTGTGGATGCACAACTACCTCTCCATTAACCTCTATGACATATCAAAAGTGTTGTGAAATGTTAGTGACCATTTAAGGCGGTCGTACTCATGAGATAACTGTTGAGCAAACGCTGCTTCGGTTGACAATGTCTCTCTCTATCCCTGCATACACATGCACACTCGGCCAAGGATTGCATATGCATGTGTTGTGAATTGGGAGGAAGGTAAGATGCTGCTAGATACCTCTGGCGGGCAGCTATTCTCCCCGAGGACAAAAGGATAGAGACATTAAGGTCAGGCACTTATGGAGGTGGCTTATCTCGCTAGAAAACAAAGGAATTGGGTGTTAAAATTGAAAGCAGACAGACAATCCTTTTCTCCTCCGACATCATCTGTCAGGGAAGAGCCGGGAGCTCCCCATACACATAAGGTTGTTTCCTTGGTCGGATTTGAACCCAGGACCCCAGACTGTGGCCAGTCCTGCAAAAAACAGTGTTCGGCCAACAATACTATCATGTATGGGAGTTTTCATGTGTGTCCTGGAAAATGAAGGTTGTTGAATGGATGTTAAAGGGGTTATTCTATGATGAATCTAAAAAATGAAAAACAGATCTCATATAGTACATGATAATCTCTTTCTAACAAAGCTAGAACCAGCCTTGTACCTCACATTGATCCAGAGATCTCCTCATTCATTGCTTCTATTGCTCTGTTAGGTTTATATCAAGCTGGCAGCTCGAAGGGTGTGTCCTTTCTGCTGCAGCTCAAGGGGAGGGTCCTTTCTGCTACAGCTCTCTCCCTATCACTGTGGCAGGCGCAGCACTATGAAGTGCCTTTTGTGCTGTGGCATTAGAAGAATTTTGATATCTCTGACTTTTTAGTCTACCCAGACTGTCTATTAATCTGTAATTCCTCTAGCGCCGTTCTATGGAAACATGACGGAGGTATTGGTTATCTGTCGCTCGACCCCCCACCATCCCAACTACTTAATTGGCCCATGTCTCCCCCACCTGATCCCCACAACCCAGGTTAACTAACCCCAAGAAGACACGGACACCAATGTTGGATTAAATCGGCCACAGCAGCCGTTTTTATTAACATAACATGCATATAAATAAATAAATAACCCTTTTAATACTATAACCAAAAACGTATGTATAACCTATACTCCTCAATCCAAAAGGGGGAGGTCCTTGAAGCCCCAAAATAAATGAGTAACCCCACCGTGTTGAGTCGTCTTACCACCAGCCGTTAACCGCCAGCTCGGAGGCACCACTGACGGCGCCCCAAAATTCTGCCACAACCGACCGCCAACCATGGGAGTCCGGCCCCAACTGTGGAGCCCTCCCATCCTCACCACCTGATAATCTCTTCAACTTCAAGGACCTCCCCCCGCCCCAGCCGCTGTGACAAGATGCATACTTACGGCCGCCCCAGCCTCACAAACCCCCTCCCATTACCCAATCAAGACCCCAACCTGACATCTGCCATTAAGCTAAAGCCTTCAAAACCAGGCTGGGTGGGTGGCAGCTCACGTTGCTGAGCAAAATGGTCCCTTCTCTCCCCAAACTATAACTATTTAACCCCTTGGTTCCCACCCCCTTACTTAAACTAACCATTCACCACCCGGGGTCTCCCTCAAACCAACCCCCCGTCATGACGGCCTCCCCTAAAGGCTCCTGCCCCCCAGTCCGGCCATTACTTGACTGAGGTATTGGTTATCTGTCGCTCGCCCCCCCCCCCCCCACCATCCCAACTACTTAATTTGCCCATTAAATCGGCCACAGCAGTCGTTTTTATTAACATAACATATATATAAATAAATAACCCTTTTAATACTATAACCAAAAACGTATGTATAACCTATACTCCTTAATCCAAAAGGGGGAGGTCCTTGAAGCCCCAAAATAAATGAGTAACCCCACCGTGTTGAGCCATCTTGCCACCAGCCGTTGACCATCAGCTCGGAGGCACCACTGACGGCCCCCCAAAATTCAGCCACAACCGATCACCAACCATGGGAGTCCAGCCCAACCGTGGAGCCCTCGCATCCTCACCACCTGATAATCTCTCCAACTTTAAGGACCTCCCCCCACCACCAATGCACAGGCTTGACCTCTCAAGCCTGCGCATCCCTCCACACCCGCAGTCTCGATACCCTCCTGCAAGGCCATACACCACATATCTAACGCCACTGCGTTCAGATGTACTCCGTCCGCCCGCCAGAAACCACCAGTACCTTTCTCAAGCTCCACGTGCCTCACTGCTACCACCCCATTCCTCGCCATGAAACGCCCAATTGCCCGATTACCCGGGCCTTGTTCAAACCCTCCAACAAACGCGCCCCCCTCCACACTTTCCTCGGCACTATATTCGACCACACGGTTACCGACCTCGGGAACAGCGCCCACAACCGAAGCAAGTCGAATTTTATATCCTGGACTTATTCCCGAAAAGGTCGCGCCCCAAATCGTTGCCCCCGATATGCACGACTAGCACATCCGGAGCCCTGTCCTGCTTAACAAACCTGTGGACCTCAGGCAATACCCCGCCCCACACCATTCCTCTGTGACCCAGCCATCTTACCACCGCTACCGAACGAGGAAACCCCAACTGCTGCCCATCTGGCCGAACCGCTGCCCGGATGGCTCCACAGAAGACATACGAATGTCCTAGAATCCAAACTAACGCTGGGTCCGCACCTGTAACGAGACAAACAAAAACACCAAGAAGCAACTCTACCGAATAAACCCCATCCTACACAGCAGTAAACTGTTTCAGATTACATACGCTCTGGCCGGATATATGACCTAAACCGAATGGATTCCCATCTGCCAATCCGTTTTATTACATCATCACCCAACCCCCACTGAGCCGCCTCCGTCGCCGCCCCAATTCTAAAGGAGTGACTAGAATAACCTGCCTGCCCTATGCCCAACTGAACCAAACACTTCCTAAAAACCGCTGGAAACTGGAAACAGCAAAGCAAAGACCCATCAGCATGAACCATCAAAGGAGAGACTTCCCTGTGAACCCCCGCTGCATACTCCCGCATACAATGAACCGGACACATTGAGCAACCCGGGATCGCAAACAACACCACCCTGTCGGACAGACCAGTTTACCCAAACGCAACGCTCCAAAAAATGCCAGTGAAAAAGCTAGACGAAACAGCCGTAACTCCCACCCTGACCTACAAACACTGCCCAACTGTTCCCCCACCGTCCTATCTACCCCCGCCCGCAAACGACGCCAACCTTTTAATGCCCCTACCACTAAAAAAGATTTTGTGACATCCGTCAACTTCCACAGCCTAAAACCAAAAGACAACCCGAAATATAACTATTCATTTTAGACACTGACCACCCCTCTTCCCTACAATGACCTATGAACAACAACACCGGTATTTCCATATCATCCGTCTCAACCCCCAACCGAAACCGCCACTCTTCCCAACACTGCCAGGCT
Source organism: Bufo bufo (assembly GCF_905171765.1). Classification (NCBI taxonomy): domain Eukaryota; kingdom Metazoa; phylum Chordata; class Amphibia; order Anura; family Bufonidae; genus Bufo; species Bufo bufo. The sequence goes on from NC_053394.1 coordinate 138,415,724, forward strand.
TTGAGGTATGTCTCCCACGTACCGGGAGCCAATGATGACCGGATTAGCCTCGCTAAGGTGCCTCCAGAAGTTCCCATAGGCAACTCGGGCAGCCAAGCTCAACCTCCTCCGCCTCCGGAGCCAGCCGACGGAAACGCTCCCACTGTGAACCAGAGAGAGCATCAGCAATGGAGTTGTCAACCCCGGGTACATGCACAGCTACCACCCATGCATTGAGTGACAGGCACTCCAATACCAGCCGCTGTAATAGTCGCACCACTAAAGGCGACGAGGCCGACAACCCATTGATTGCCTGAACCACTCCCACAGTAGAAGTTGTCACAGTAGAAGTGAACCTTCTTGTTTTGGAATAACTCCCCCCACAACATTATGGCCACTACAATCGGGAACAGCTCCAATAAGGCCAAGTTTTTAACCCAACCTTTTTCTACCCAGCTCTCTGGCCATCTACCCGCGCACCATTGACCCCCGCAGTAAATACCAAAACCTCCTCCCACTGCCGCATCGGAAAAAAGCTCAAAATCGAACGAATCTACCACTTCCCCCATAAACACCGAACGACCATTATAACTCTCCAAAAATTAACCCCAAACTTCTAAATCCGCCCTCAATTCCCGCCCTAACTTAATGTAATGATGCGGTGCCGCTATCCCCGCCGTTGTCCCCGCCAGCCTCCTGCTAAAAATCCTACCCATGGGCATTATCCGGCATGCGAAATTAAGTTTTCCCAGAAGCGCTGCAGCCTCGCAACCTCCCCTTTTAAGTCTTCCAGCTTATCCAGGGGGAGCCTACATTCCATCCGCACCGAATCGATCACTATTCCTAAAAAACGTAATTCCGTTGTCGGTCCCACCATTTTTTCTGCTGCCAAGGAAACTCCAAACGACTCAAACAGCACCCCCAACGTATGCAGCAACAACGAACAAACGCGCAAAGCCGGGGGGCCAATACACAGGAGATCATCCAAATAGGATTCACATCCAGACGAATCCGTCACCGCCCATTCCAGAAAAGAACTGAAAGTTTCAAAATACGCGCATGATAGAGAACAACCCATCGGCAAACAACGGTCCAAGAAAAAAAAACCCGTCCCAAAAACACCCCAGCAAATGCAAACTCTCCGGATCCACTGGCAATAACCTGAACGCAGACTCAATATCCGTCTTCGCCATTAACGCCCCTTCCCCGAACCTTTCAACCCACTCCACTGCCGCATCAAATGAGGTATCAACCACTGAACATAAGCCCGGATCAATACCATCATTGACCGACGATCCCTTCGGGAAAGACAAATGGTGAATAAGATGAAACTTATTCACCTCCTTTTTTGGAACCACCCCCAATGGTGACAACCTCAAATCCGCCAGAGGCAGCTCCAAAAACGGGCCAGCCATCCTTCCTAACTTAGGCCTCTTTCACACTTGCGTTGTCCGGATCCATCGTGCACTCCATTTGCCGGAGGTGCCCGCCGGATCCGTAACACCGCAAGTGAACTGAAAGCATTTGAAGACGGATCCGTCTTCAAAATGCGTTCAGTGTTACTATGGCACCCAGGACGCTATTAAAGTCCTGGCTGCCATAGTAGTAGTGGGGAGCGGGGGAGCAGTATACTTACAGTCCGTGCGGCTCCCGGGGCGCTCCAAAATGACGTCAGAGTGCCCCATGCGCATGGATGACGTGATCCATGCGATCACGTCATCCATGCGCGTGGGGCGCCCTGACGTCACTCTGAAGCGCCCCGGGAGCCGCACGGACGGTAAGTATACTGCTCCCCCGCTCCCCACTACACTTTACCATGGCAAACAGGACTTTAGCGTCCCGGCAGCCATGGTAACCATTCAGAAAAGGCTAAATGTAGGATCCGGTAATGCGCCGAAACGACGTTTAGCTTAAGGCCGGATCCGGATTAATGCCTTTCAATGGGCATTAATTCCGGATCCGGCCTTGCGGCAAGTGTTCAGGATTTTTGACCGGAGCAAAAAGCGCAGCATGCTGCAGTATTTTCTCCGGCCAAAAAATGTTCCGGTCCTGAACTGAAGACATCCTGATGCATCCTGAACGGATTTCTCTCCATTCAGAATGCCGATCAGGATTCTTCCGGCATAGAGCCCCGACAACGGAACTCTATGCCGGAAAAGAACAACGCAAGTGGGAAAGAGCCCTTAACTTCTTTCTCCAACTTCTCCGTAACCACGCCTGGGTGCTCCCGGGCCGACCGCAAATTCTTTTTTCACTAACACCGCCCCAGACGGAACAAATGGGATCCGCAAACCCTACCCTTTCCAGATGGACCGGCGTCTCCCCCATTGCTATTACTCTCACCCGCTCTCTGCCTGCACCCCCTGAAGCACCTAGTGGCTCCATGGGATCCACCACAAGTGGAGCACTCGTGTTTAAACTTACACTTGGCTCCAAATTTACATCCCCCCTCATTAAATAAAAAGCACAATCCCCTCGCGGATGCCGTCGCAAAGCCGGATTGCCCCCCGCCTCCCGATTTGCCCTGAAAGAACTGACCTGCCCGAACTGGCGCTGTCACCTTTAACCACAAAGTGATGTCTTTGTGATCCCATCTAAAATTCGGGCGAACTGCCTTCCGCTGCCTAAACTGCTCATCATATCGCAGCCAAGCCAGTCCCCCATAAACCCGGTAAGCCTCCCCAATGGCGTCTAAATAACAAAAAAGCACCGGGCAACACTTCCCCTATCACACTTGCCAATATCGCGAACGCCTGCAGCCAGTTCGGGAACGTACGCGGTATCAAGCTTTTCCTCGTCTTCCTTCTTTACCTCATCTTTCCTTGCCCTATCCAAATTGAACTTTTACAAGTGGAGAAGGGAAAAAATATCCACATACTCCCCTTTCCAAATCCGCTCCCTGCCGAGGGGCCCCTTCTTCACCTCGGTCCTGAAGGGGGCACGCCGTTCCTGCTCCCGCTCCCCTGAAGGCACACTCCGTTGGCTGGGCAGACCTGGCCAGGCCTGCGCGTAGGCTCCCTCAAACCAATCCCCCATCATGACGGCCTCCCCTAACGGCTCCCGCCCCCAGTCCGGCCATTACTGTAGATTTAAAGAGCACACCAAATGCTTGAAGTAACTTCTTTATTAACTTCAACTTTTCTTCATATATAACACTGCCGCCTCCGCAGCAGATAGTCCATGTACATAACACGTGTTGAAAAGATATCACAAAATGGCGGTATGCATAAGATGGTGGTTCAACTGTTCAATCTTGTCATTCAACATAAAATGGTACATCTGAGGTTAACCAATAGTTCTACTTGCTGAATGTGGTCGCAATTTTCAGTTAGCAGTAACTATTTGCAGATTGGTTGAGTATGATCTGGTATGGTTGTTTGCAATTTGGATTGCAAATATGGAATTTGAATTTGGATTGTGAACTTTGTAGTTTTCAATTGGTGGAACTGTAAGTAAACACACATATAACTGGTTCAGTATACAGTTCTAATCACTATATTAACAGTAGGAACATTATATAACTGTTTTAAATACCTATTTTGGCCTCTCTGCTTCCATAAAACACAGCTCTTAGTGGAGTGAATGTCTGTTCAGCTTCTCTCTCTGGTGAATAATAATTTCTAGCAGCTCCTGCTAGGGAATTTCCCACACAGGTTGTGTGTGAGGCTGGCTGTGATTGGTCTAGACTCCTGCCCAGCAACAACAGTTTGGAACGTGGACACTCGGTCAACCAGCTTAAGTTCCGAATCATTGATTCAGTTGGCAAAATGAGACGTGGGGGAGACAAGGATCGGATCCTACACAAAAAGGAGCTGAAGTGGATCTTTGAAATGAGGGCACTCCAGCCCTTTGGGATGAATCTGGATTTCCATGTGGGGAATGTGTAGGTGACCCTAGTGATATGTGGTGAAATCTGTAATCTGTATAGTGTTTTTAATTGATGACAGTTTTTTTCACTAATTTCTTTAGGCACTTATGTTCACTGGTTTTTATTCCGGCCAACACTGCTTCATGATCCACAGGATTGAGGAATTGGCCCCCCTCTGCTATGATCGTCGGCCCGTTTATGTGGGATAGCTGTACAGGCGACATGAACAAGGGTGGGCGGTCTTCTGCGCGTCCCTGGCAACAGAGCGCTGACTGGGTGGAGATTGGGAGGAGCTCCGACGTCACTGTGATCATATGAGCGTGTTAGCCTGTGATCATGTGACTAACAACGGACACGTGAGCGTATGGCCCCTCCTACCCGGACATGCGCGCTAGATGCCGAGGGACTCGCTGGAAGCGTGCATCATGAAGGTATGTATGTGACCGGATCCTATGTGTTAAATGGGTCTAGGCTCCGATATCACAAATGTGCACGTATATATACACACCTGAGACATAATGAGTTGCCACATGAATAGGTAATTGGTAATGGTTTTTAAACAGGATCTTTTGTATTACACTTGGTGTTTGATAAAGGCTATGTGTTAGCCGAAACGTAACAACCTTTTGCACGTTGATTCACTTAAGTGGCTCCCAATAAAGGGATATTTTGTACCGGACATGCTGCCTCCATCATCATTTATTGGATTGTTTTTTGCTGTGTCATTGAGCTTACCTCACATCCATATAATGAATATTAAAGGCATATTATCTTTTCTGCTTCTGTGAACACAATATATATAACAGTTATATGACATCCAAACATAAAGTCACTGTAAATAACTCTGCTTTTGTCTTTAACACACAAAGATAGGAACTGTATTAAAGGGATTCTGTCACCAGGTTTCACCCCTGTCAGCTAAACATATGCTGATGTTCAGGGCCTCAACAGGATTCCTAATGTGGGCTTCTAAATGTGATCCGTAGCCTTATTTTGCTAAAAAGAAATAAGGTGCCCAAGGGGATGTCGAGGGATGCAAGGTGCCGGCCGCACCCACCACCGTTCGTGCCCAGCGCCGCCTTTCCAGACTTCTGCACCGCCTCCTAATCCTCTGTGCCGCCTCTCGCTCTCCCTCCCTCCCCCCTCCTCCTGCCGTAAGATATTGCGCGTGCGCACAGGGCTCTGAGAGGCTGGTGCAAGAGTGCAGGTCATACCTGGGTTGAGCGAAGTGTCGGCACATGCGCACTTCGCTTTAAGAAGCCAAATCGAGAAGTCCGCACGGGCGCATCAGGCAGAGCCCTGTGCGCACGCGCGAGATCTTACAGCAGGAGGAGAGATGAGGGAGGGGGGGGGATGCGGCCGGCACCTTGCATCCCTTGACATCCCCTTGGGCACCTTATTTCTTTGAGTGACAGGTTAGTAAAACCTGTTTTTTTTAGCAAAATAAGGCTACAGATCACATTTAGAAGCCCACATTAGGAATCCTGATGAGGCCGTGAACATCAGCATATGTTTAGCTGACAGGGGTGAAACCTGGTGACAGAATCCCTTTAAGGTTATTGGCAGGTTTAGCTGTATAAATATATAAACTATATTAGCAACCTAGGACAGGTCTTAGCTGGCCAGCTACAATCACAGTTCAGGTGGCAGTAAAAGGATGAAACTGAGCATGTGCGGCCATCTCAGTGAGCCGGACAAAGAAACAAAAAGAAGAAAACAAACAGCAGGTGGCGCTATACAGATACATTTTATCAAATACTGTAACTAAGTGGCTATCCAAATTTTTAATTACATGCAATTACAAAGTATTCAGATACAGGTACTGGTTTACAAACTGTAGAATATTTTTTGCTGGACAGCCCCTTTAAAAATGGCGAAATGGTCTGTTTTTAAGGGGCGTTTTTTCACCGATGTCTTTCTGTTAAAAAGGGTTCCCTTCAATTGTATGGGGGCTGTTGGTCTATGAAATCCGACAAAATAGGACTTGTCTTGTGAATAACCACATAGACACCCGTTCTTCACAGTTGTGTGAATGTACCAACCACTACAGTACTGCCTCTTATCTACATGTATATAGTAGCTATAACAATGCCTTGTATATATAAGAATATAATAAGTATAGTATGGACTGCTAAGAATATAAGTACTTTAGCACCATAACGACCATGTGCTGTACATATACAGCACTTGGTGCAGGGCTTTAATCCGGAGCGCCGTACATGTATGGCACAGTACAGCTCCTGTAATCTAGCAGGTTGGGTCTCTGGTTGTCAGTGACAGCCGGGGACCCTGAGGAGAAGACAGAAATGCCTTATTACCACTTCTGCCTTCTCCTTTGCTCGGTGCATAGCCCTCAGCGCTAATGCAGTGGAAAGAGGAGTCTGCTATGTCTCGGGCATAGTAGAGCTGCAGGGTCTTAGCCCCCTGAAGGGGGCTGTTTTGTCCTGCGACTGGGTCTCCTTTGAAAACCCCAGTTATTTTTTTATTTTATTCACTTATATAGTGCTGACATATTCCACAGCACTTTATTCATTTCACTCCAATGGAGCTCACAATCTAAGTTCCCTATCAATATGCCTTTGGAGTGTGGGAGGAAACCGGAGTACCCAGAGGTAATCCAAGCAAACACGGGGAGAACATACAAACTCCATGCAGATGTTGCCCTTGGTCGGATTCCAAACCAGGACCCCAGTGCTGCAAGGCACCAGTGCTAACCACAGTGAAACAAGTGCAAATTACAAAAAAAAAGTGTCAGTATCCCCCAGAGGTCTCTTGATGACCTCTTGGGGAACATTTTACATGTCAGAAATAAATTTAAAAAGTTTAAAAAACATAATAAAATACAAATAAAAAAATTAATTAAATAAAATCGCCAACTGAAACTGTTGCCATAGTTGCCCCGAATCACATGTATCTATACATAATATACACTCATTGACAAAGAAATTTCCGATGATTATATGATTATAGGTGTGATCTTGCCAGAAGTGGGTGCAAAAGTGCTTCTTCCATTGCCCTATAAAAAGGCTCTCAGAGGATACTTTTGGGTAGTATACCTTTTGGTGAGAGATTGTTGACTGCTAGGCATGCCTCTATACCACACTCGAAGACTAGTTGACAGACCTGGACTGACATGGACTGGAATTATCTTTGGCAACACTTCTTTGACCTGCCTGGTTGCCATATTTATCGCCAATCGAGCATTTATGGGACCAGCTGGGATGGCAGCTTTGGCAACTTATGACAGTTGCAGGATCTACAGGCCCAGCTGCAACATCTGTGGGCAAATGTGCCGCAGGATACCATACAGAACCTGTATGCCTCCATGCCCGGCCGTATCTCATCTTGTATCTGGATTCAACAGGGTCCTAGAGCCTCCTTTTAATTGTACAGTTTTCCCCAATAAATTTTCCCTTTTGCTCTAATACTATAATCTCTTACATCTATCATCATTACATTTACACGTACACAGTTGACTCACATTATTATGACCATTTCCTACTTTTGACGTCGGCATTGTGTAGCTCATGGAGGAAGTCATGTGTCCTGAGCTGGCTTGGTGGGTATATACACATATCCCTTGTTGCAGTCATAGGTAAAAGGGCGACTTATCAGAGTTGCAAAAAGGGATGATTATTGGCTTTTAGGCCAAGGGTGGCAGCATTTCTGAAACTGCGCAGTTCCTGTGGTGAAAATGTATCATGAGTGGTCAAATGGCACCATTGACAATAAGTGACATGGAAACTGTGGAGTACGATGTCCCATGGTGAACGTCGGCTACGAAAGTGCGTGAGGGCGGACCAAAACACTACAGTGGAGCAGCTGACCTCCAAAATAAACCAGGGGGCTACCAGATGTGTGTCTAAAACAACAGTTCAGCAAACCAGACTGCGCATGGGTCTCCAAAGCAGATGGATGTTCACTGCACCTCTTGCTAATGAAGTTGCATCAGCACACTTAGACCTCTATGGGTTATTCGATGGGTTATTTTATTTTGCTTCATTGAACAGATTGACTTGACGTGTCAGGTGAGAAACATACGAGAACAAACACCCTGCAACCATTAGGCCTCCTGCACACAAAAGTGTGCTGCCCGTTGCCGCATTGCAGACCGCATTTGCTGATCCGCAATACACGGATGCGGACCCATTCACTTCAATGGGTCCGCAAATCCGGAGATCCGGAATGGTGCGGAACGGAAGCATGTAACGGAACACTACGGAAGCACTATGGAGTGCTTCCGTGGGATTTCGTCCCATACTTCTGTTCCGCAAAAAGATAGAACATGTCCTATCTTTTTGCGGAACGTCCGGATCGCGGACCCATTAAAGTAAATGGCTCGCGATCTGCTGCGGCTGCCCAACGGTTGGTGTTCGTGCATTGTGGCCCCCATTTTGTGGGCTCACACTTTCATGTGCAGGAGGCCTTACTGGAAGAACACGTTGGTGGTGGCAGTGTTACGGTCTGGGGAATGTTTTCGTGGCATTCTCTGGGCCCACTCATCCATGTGGAGAGCACTCTCAACCGATTTAGATATGAAACCATCCTTCCAGATCATGTACACTCAAACATGCTGATTGTCTTCCCTCGGTCAGATGGGATCTTCCAGAAAGAAAGTGCAACATGTCACATGGCTAGAAATGTCCGACATTGGTTGGAAGAGCATGACCAAGATTTTCAAGTACTACCCTGGTCCCTTAATTCTCTAGACTTGAACCTAATTGAGCATCTGTGGGACCACCTTAATAGTTGTGTTAACTCTAAGGATCCTCCTCACACTCACCCTTCAGCAGCTGTGGGATGAACTGCAGTCAGCATGGCTCCAGATACCTGTGATAACCTACTAGGGACTTATTGAGTCCCTCCCAGCCCGTCTATCTACTATCCAGCTGCACACGGCGGTTACTCTGGTCTGGATATTAGCTGGTGGTCGTTATTATGTGACTCGACTGTATAAAGATTGATGTGATTCCAACAACTCCTTCATGGTGTAATATCATTTTTTGTCAATGAGTATTTATTAACAGCGTAGTACTCCAGTATGAGACTCTAGTGTAGTAATAAATACATAACCCCAATGCAGGTTGCTATAAATTTTCTGCAGGCAGCTGTAGGGTCAGCGACGCCACATTTTCTACGTTCATACAGTTCTTGAAGGAACCCTGCCGAAATTCTTCAAAAACTCTGTACAAGTGTACCTAAAAGAATTGATGCTGTTTTGGGCACACCAAATATCGATCTGATTTAGATTTCACTTTTGTTCATTCACTTTGCATTTTGTTAATTGGTAACAATGAACTATTAAACTTCTAGTTTTTGAAAGCCTTCATACTTTGCAGCATTTTTTCCACGCCTCCCTAAAACGTTTGCATAGTACTGTATATGCATAGGAAGTTATACAGTTACCATTGATTGCAATGGATGCTGTAAAAATCGCTTTGCACTGAGCTCCTCCTGGTGGTGACGTCATGAAAATGCAGTGTTTTCATGTCAGCACCAGAAGAAGCTGTTCAGTCCTGGGCCTCGTAGCGGTCACATGGTCTGCCTCCATGGAAGGTGCACACACCGCTGCTGGAGATTTCACGTGATGCCCCCTATGTACAGTGGATGATCTGCCGGCGGAGACAGTTGTCCATGACTTAGGTATATTTCCGCATTCGCCAGTGTCCTTGCAGAGTGCACAGCATGTTTCATTCATATAGTAACAGGGCTCAGTGTAGTGCAGCCAACAGCTGGGAGATTTTCTCAGGACTGCGACTTTCCTCTGGATTTAATGTGTGCTCCTGGGCTGAGCTCGTCCCTGCACCAATTCCTTTTTTGGTATCTGTCGGTGCATTGTATGTAAACAAAATAAAATTAAGAAAGGCTCCTTCCAGTCATCCATCAGGGAACTGTCACACTCTTGGCCATGTGTGTAACTTATGGAGAGGTACATGCAGCTGACTGACCTCCTCAAATACAGAGCTGTAGGCAACGGGCATCCATTAACCCCTTCACTCAGCCCCATCAGCATCTACCACTGACAGGCCTTATACAACTGGCACTACTTTCACATTTAAATGTTTATTCCAAAAAGTGAGTCTGCGAATCTCTCTCTCTCTCTCAATTTCCTGGATGTCCTACGGCAGCACAAGTACAAATAGCTTAAAGCCCTCTAGGTACAACCAGACAGACACAGGTTAATGAGCAGTAAATGATCAATCAATTAAAGGGGTTTTCCAGGTTTTTTACTGATGACCTTTCCTCTAGACAGTCATCAGTATCTGATCGGTGGGGGCCCGACACCCCCCCCCCCCTTGATCAGCTGCTGTTTGAGAAGGAAGCGGCGCTCCCTCGTACAATGTATAGCCGCTGTGCTTGGTATCGCAGGTCAGCCCCATTCACTTCAATGTGGCTGTGCTGCGCCTAGGCCATGTGATCAATGAATAGAGTTGTTGCGATACCATAAAAAAATATTGCGATACTCGATACCATTCGATACCATGCGAAAAAAATAAAACTAAAAATAAACCAAAAAAAGCCACGTGCAGAATTGCGCAGTTTTAATTTTTTATGTTTCGGTGTTCACCGCATACATTTTTTTTATATTTTAATAGTTTGGACTTTTTGGACGTGGCGATATGTGATATGTTTATTTATTTATTGTATATATATTTTATATGTAAAATTGGGAAAAGGGGTGATTTATTTATACTTAATATTTTGGTGTTTTTTTTTTACTTTTTATTTTATTATTTTTTATTTAAACTATTTCCCCCCTTAGGGGCTAGAACCTGGGATTTTTCATCCCTTGTCCTATTCACCCTGATAGAGCTCTATTAGGGTGAATAGGACTTCACACTCTCCCTGCTGCCCTGTGCTCTGTGCACACAGCAGCAGGGAGCCGACTATGGCAGCCAGGGCTTCAGTAGCGTCCTGGCTGCCGTGGTAACCGATGTGTAATCCTGGGGCTCCGATCAGAAGTTGCCACTACACCACCAATGAGACGAGGTGAGGGGACTCTGTGGCCACTGCCACCAATGATTTTTATACTGGAGGGGTTGAGGGGGGAGGGGGCACGGCGCCACCAATGATTTTAATACTGGGGGGGAGGGGGGCGCACTGCACCACCAATGATTTTAATACTGGGGGGGAGGGGGACGCACTGCGCCACCAATGATAATTAATACAGGAGGCGGGTACTGGCAGCAAATCAGCGGCAGTTAACCCCTCAGGTGCCGCACCTGAGGGGTTAACTGCTGCAGATCGCAGCTCCCTGTCAGAGGGATTCTGCTGCCGGCACCCACCTCCTGTATTAAAAGTTAAAGACTACATTCCGTGGGTTCGGGCTCTCTTTATATTGTAAGACCTTGTCTCTGTTATGACCTACAGAGAAATAAAATACTGGCTCCTTACTTCTGCTGAATTTTTTAGGGTCCATAGTGATTGATTAAAGGGGTTTTCCGAGATTTTTTTTTTTACTAATAACCTATCCTTCCGACACCCAGGACCTCCACTGATCAGCTGTTTAAGAAAGGCAGGGGTGCTTACAGTAGCACTATAGCCTTCTCCAGCTTTGTCTAGGCCATGTGATCTCCCTGCACCTACTATTCCTGGGTGCCGCTCCGTTCGCCCGCTGTGCCCCAGTTACAGTCTCCTTCTCGGAACGCCCAGGAGAGAAGCTGATGTCTCCTCCCCATCGCACCGATGAACGTGACATCACATGGCCTAGACAAAGCTGGAGAAAGCCATGGTGCTACTGTTAGCACAACTGCCTTTCTTAAACAGCTGATAAGTGGAGGTCCTGGGTGTCGGAGGATAGGTTATTAGTAAAAAAAAAATCTCAGAAAACCCATTTAATCAATCACTATGGACCCTAAAAAGTTGAGCAGAAGGAAGGAGCCAGTACTTTATTTCTCTGTAGGTCAAAACAGAGAGAAGGTCTTATAATATAAAGAGAGTTGTATACAGGGAGGGGTCTCTGTCCCTCAGCTTGAAGGTGCAGCAGATGGTTTGACTAATGTTTAATACATTGCACCTCTAGCAGCCCTTATGCACGCCACACTTCTCCAACACTATCAAAAGCCTTTCTGGGCCCCCTGTCTGTATGCCACCTTCCTGCTATGTGAGTTAGATGTGGTGCGTCATTGAAACCTATGCCAGCCTATGTGACTTTCTGGAAGATTGTGCCGTTAAGAAGAGGGGACAGACTGAAAAAATTCTCTTCTGTACGGTCCAGTACGCCATCAGAAACTTGCATCTCCTCAACAATAAGGAAGCTCTTTGGACATGAGTTCAGAGAATTCCTTCCAGATGTCTTTTCCTAACACAGACAAGAATTCGGCCTTCATCTCCTCCAGGAATTTTTGGGAAAGGCGGTATTAGAAGTACTATCTTCACAGATAGGTTTCTAGTGAAGAGGAAATTCAAAATGAAGAGTATTCGATCAGTCAAGGTGTTGTTGGAGAAGGATGATATCCTGGCCACAATACTTCAGATCTCTACCTGTACATACTCATATCACCCAGCCAGTGGAAATTTATCAGATGCACAGTATTCACTTATTTAGACATTCTTCTGCTGTAATTAATTTGCCTGCTCTTCAGCATTTCATCTGCTCCTAGAGTTTTACCAGGATCACAGTAATTCTAACAGGTCCCTAAGGATGCATGGTGTAATTGACATCCCATACCTCGACAATTGGAGGGTAAAGGCGTCTTCCAAACATTGGCTTTTGGTAAATCTGCACACAACCATGCAGCTGTTACAAGATCATTGCTTTCTGATCAGTTACAAGGGGTCACAGCTAGTCACAACTCAGGAGCTATAGTACTTGGTTTCATCATAAATTCTCATCAGCTAACAATAAAGTTATCAAAGAGGAGAGACACAATCATGAATGGGGCAAGTCATCTTTTTTCCTCACTTCAAAGTGTCTTTTTGCTGTGCCATAAAAATGTTGGATCTCGTAACTTCATCAATAGATTTAATTCTATGCCCAC